>NC_087552.1:12556930-12863930 GCF_036250125.1 Pseudopipra pipra
ACTTTTTGGATATATTGAATCTAGGGAAGTACCATTTCCTTTCCTTTATTGCATATCCATTGTATTGTTGAATATAAGGAAAATGTAATAGAATTGTCACACAAAAGAGGTGAAAAGGATAAAACAACACCCTTGGTTGCTTTCAAGCTCCCCATTCTGAATACCAAGAGGGTCCTGGTTGGGGTTTTTTTGAGTCTATCTGTTTAGAGCTGTAGGGAACTGGAGTAGCTGTTCAGCTGCTACATTACAGTGGGCTTGATTTGCAAGATTAGATGTTCAAAACTGGAAAGACTAGCAGTGATAAACTCCACACATAGAGGAACTTACATTTAGTTTTAAAACTAAAATTTTACATCTACAGAAATGTAGATCAATTGGAGGAAAGAACAGGGTCAGTTACATTGGCTCTACAATCCATTTATTTGGGGATGGGGTGGAGAGGAGGGAGATATTCCTTCCATATAAGAAAATTATGCTTTCCCTGGTGGGTACTCAGAGCTCTTCCATAACAGTAGCAGGAAGGAAAATATCTGATGCCAGTCACATGGGAGAGTTGCAGGCTGTGTGTTCTCTGTGGAATGATCTGCATGAAATCTCTTATGTTGCTCTCAACAACAGCATGAAATAATCAGTCATATCTCAGCACAAGTCTCTTGTGTTTCATAAAGGAACTAAGATCTGCAAAATATGTATTTCTCCTGTCTTAGTACCTTCCTCTGCTATTTCTTTCCTTTCCAAGTAAGAAACTGTTGTTTAGAAGTAGCTGGGATACAACCTCATACTTCTGGAGGTTAAATAATGGTACAGACAATGTCTTACTACAGTTGGTTAAGTCTTGATTTTTTTTTTGCCTTGACACTGGGAGAAAAGATAGATGAAAGTAAACTCATTTGTCCTTTCTGCATAACCTTCCTTCCTTTCCCATCTTTTCCCTTATAACACATCACGTTTTATATCTGTATTGTTTCAGGCACAGAACCCGTGCTTTACGACTTGCATTAAATACAGGCTTTATTGAAATTGTCTGTTGTTGTTGTTAGTAGGCTCTAATTAAGCTCCTATATTAAAAATGCAGTATGCTGAGCACCCGAGCTGCTTTCAGTGGGATGCAGAGCACCAGCACCTGTTGCTGCCATCCCTGGAGGTGTGCAGCACTTCTGTAGAGCAGACCCTCCTCTTGCAGCAGCAGAGAACATCGTCTAAGCCATTCTTTCTCTCTCTCTCTCTCTCTCTCTCTTTCTCCTTCTCTCTCACACAGGCGCACACACACGTAGCCAGATAGTTTTGCTGTCTGCCGCTTCTGCTTTCTGTTGCTAAGTGAACAGCTCCAGCTCACACACAGAGCGGAGCCAATAGCATCCTGACCTCCGAAGGCTGGTAAAAGCTGAAGAAAGGGAATCCAGCGGTGCCATCTTTTCTTTGCTCTCCTCTCACCCCCCCCTTTCACAACGACATGGGGAGGGGAGAGGGAGAACACAGGATGGTGGAGATAATTCATAATAGCCACTCATGTTCTGGAGATAAATGCAGTAATACCTGGGGAAAGAAGTAGAATATTATGCTGCTTTGTATTTATATGCACACACAGGCAAAAGTGTTTTTCCTTGTGCTGTGAGCTCCAAGCTGTGATTAGGAAATGAGTTAACACTGTGAAGTTATTCTGCTGTGCTCTTCACAGCTGTTAATCTTCTACTAGTCATGGACACTGGTGTATATTCTGAGGCTCATCTTTCCTTCAACCAGAGAAACACTTGAGTGTGGCTTCAGCCTTCCTGTCGCTAATTCTGACGTCTATTACCCTACAGCTATTGTTTCCCTGCTCTCCTTCAGGAGTATTTGGGAAGGGGGTGTTGCTCAGCACACTGCAGACACTTGTGTGATGGCTGTAGTCCCAAAGAGCAAACAGCCACATGGTCAGTGACTAAGAGGAATTGGCCATCTTGTAGTCATATTTTGTTAAAAAGAAATAGGCTATGCCTCCCTTCTCACATATACAGCACAGGATTTTTGTGATTCAAAAGCATGTGCTTGGTAGTTTAATGTGAAACTGGTGTGAAGTCTTCTTGTAGATTATTTTGTGTACGAAGTTTTTCCTGTTCAAAAATGTTTGTATCTGGAGCAGAGTTTTCTAGGCACAGCTAAGAAATCAGTGAATGTAAACCATTCAGTGCCAGTGACGAAAAGTACCTGTGTTTGCCCTATGGCTGGCTTGACTCTGCTGGTATATGTGGGGAATACAGTACTCACCTTGCCTCTAAGTAGCAGTGTGGATGATTGTAGTTAGAACTGGATCTGGAAGGAAAAGACATAATCTTGCTGCCTGTAAGTGAGAGGAGGATGTTCAGTGATTATTTGTGTGTCACGGCCACCAAGTTTTCCTAGCTGCAGATCTCAAGACACATGGTGGGTATCTTCAGAGAGACAGTGATTGGGTGAGGTGAAATGATCCTCAGAGCTCGTGGCTGGACATGATGAGCAGAGTAAGCTTGTGAAACTCAGATATACCATTGCAGAAATGAAATTTTTACAAAGATTGTACTCATAAAGGACAACTGATCCAATTAAGGCGCATCATGATTGTTAACAGACAGTTTATTGATGGCTCTGAGCAGTACCAGTGAAGGGTTTCCTGTGATAATCTAAAGACACCTCTGTCTTCTCCAGATATCACCAGAAGACAGTGATCAAACGGTGAAGTCCACAGTGTATCACAGTGCTTGATGTAACCCACAGGTTGTAGGTAGTGTAATAAAACATGGTTTTATTCATGGTTCAGCCAAAGGAGTACTGAGCTTTCCCTGTGGTGCTGGAGTGGCTCTGCCTTCGGCACCTCTGCCTGCAGTGGGGAACTGAAGGCAGGGTGGTGTGCAGTGAGGA
This sequence comes from Pseudopipra pipra, assembly GCF_036250125.1. NCBI lineage: Eukaryota > Metazoa > Chordata > Aves > Passeriformes > Pipridae > Pseudopipra > Pseudopipra pipra. The sequence goes on from NC_087552.1 coordinate 12,559,808, forward strand.
TGCCGATGTCCAGGCAAGGATTTGAGCATAAAGATTGTTCTTATGTCTGCTAGGGAAGAGAAACCAGAAATTTGAACGAATCTATGTGATTAGGGTCAGCAGTGCTTCAATGGGCGTTCCTTGAAACCAAAGATTGCTCTGCTTACAATCAGGTACCATGTGAATCACTCATGTCGTTTGCCTTGACATGTCACAGCTCCCACTGTCCCACCAAGCACAGACGTGATACTTGTCCTTTCAAACCAACAGAACCCATTTGTTTGTGAGTATCTGGCAAACTCGTTTAGTGCCTTGTAGAGCTAATACTGTGCTTGCCTCTTTAGCCTCAGTGATGACTGTAAAAGAGTGATAAAACTCCTAAGAGCTTGCCACAGTCAATAATTTTGCATTGTACAATGAAATATAATGTTACAGCTGTCACCTTTAATTAACAGATGACAGATTGTCAATCTGCAATCAATCGAATTTAATTTCCAGTTTTGAACAACTCCCTTTGCAATATTACCAGATTAACTGTCCTTATATAAAAAAATAATTTACATAAAAGCACGGAAGTGTGCTCAATAAAAAAACTGTCCTGATCCATAGGCTTCAAGAAAACAAAACAACTCAGCTTGCCTGGACTTCGTGTAGCTGTGTCTCTCCTCTTGCTGCTCCTGCCCGTTCCTTGCTGCCCCTGCCAGGATGGTGCTGGGTGAGCTGATGCAGAGTGGGCACCTGGTACCTACTGCCCTTCCGGGTGAAATTCAGTCCCTGTCCTGCCCTGGGCATCTTCCTTATTCTCCTGCCCCAGAGCCCTACTGTCTGTGTAGGGCTCACACACCAAAGTCCATGTGCTTCTGAAAGGCTGTTTCTGCCTGCTTTAGGTTGTTGAGATCTCTGTATAATGCTGTGTGAGAGTGTTCCATACTACTTTGAGAATATTCCATACTAGTTTGAGAATATTCCATACTACTTTGAGAATGTTCCATACTACTTTGAGAATGTTCCATACTACTTTGGCTTCTTCACTCAACAAAGGTGTGAGTTTGCATTATATAGTCTACTGCATTTGTAGAATTCCCTTGAAGGCTGTTGTGTTCCCCCCCCACACACACACACTTTTGAAGATTTATTTTAATTCTCTTGTACAAAATTCACTGTGTACAAATCCATTTGTCTGTCTCAGCTGTTGTGTTGTGTGGTGTTCCCAATGTGCCTATTGCCATGGTATCTAAGCACTTTTTAATACATTCCATCTGAAATTTGCCATGTGTTCCGAGCTTAACAAAGCTCCGGTTAAAGAGAGACTGGACTGATGAAGAAATGACACTTTGAAAGAGTAGTTAGAGAAGAAAAATAGATTCAGATTATCCTACTTGTTACGTTACTCCGTCCTTCTCCACAGAGGATTTATACAAGTGAAATTTTGGTATGCAAACTAAGGCTGACTTTTGTCAGTTCAATTTATCCTCTGAACCTGGAGTTTATTGATTGCTCTGTCACTTCCCATAACTGCACCATTCGCTAATCCACTTTGCCTTTCCCCTCCTTTTCTGCCCCAACACAGCTAACTCAGACTGTGTTAGGCAAGCCTGCAGTGTAAATGAATTGATGTATCAATAGTTGCTCCATTGTAGACTTCTCTTACAAGCACCCTTCTGGCACATCAGGAAACTCAAATTGTTTATTTCGTTTGGCAATTAACTCCAATTAGGCTAATCTGGACTGTAGCCTTGCAGTGTGCCTATTTAAAGATTTTTGACTGGTGTAGCTGAATCAATTCACGTGTCAGTATAGTTTTTTTCTTTCTGTGTTGCCCAATTCAGTAATTGAGACGTGGGGTCTAAAACTCCCCATAGGATCGTTTAGTTTAGTCGGTCAGCCCACAATGCTGGCATGTGGCAGTGCCCTCAGGGTGTTTTAGGGACAACTCACAGGTTCTGGGTGCAGTGGTGCTCGAATCCCCTCCTTGCCGGTACCACGATATAGCTGAAGGTACACGGTTCCCCCTTTGCTTTATGCTGGTATGAAGGACTTTGGGGTGTGATCCCATTGAGATCAGAGAACATCTGAGTGTGCCTTTGCATGTGTACATGTGAGTTCACAAGGAAAGTACTCTCTGTCCCAAAAGTCCCTTTGTGAAGAACAAATATTGACTTCCCCTTGCCTTGCACGTTACACAGGTGATTGTTTCTGACCTGCCAGGTTGGAAGTTAAGCCACTTTCTAGAGAGTCAGAAGAATATACTTAAGGTGAAAGTGGAGAAACAAGCTGACTTAATTTTGCCCTCCTGATGTTCAAACCCACACTGTACAAGGAAGAATCTTACCATTCTGTAACTGCTGCTTGAATTTATACAATCCCTCTTGGCTGGAGAACTCCAAATGCTTTAAAAACTATTCTTGGTGCAGGAGAGTTAATTGCAAGACACAAAATAAGTGTATGTATTAGAATGTAATATAAAATCATCTGTGGCTCTTAAAATATTTAACAGCATAAAGTGGATCATTCCTCCCTGATTTTACACAACTGTGTAGAATTCCTATAGTGTCACAGGCTTGCTATTAATCACACAGATAGAACTGTCATCTTTGTGGGCTTCGCTGGAATTGCTAAGGTGCCCTCTGCAGAAGATACTGTGGCTAATGTTCTCATTACCAACTAATTGGCTAAAGAGAATTCTCTCACATTGCATTTAGTCTGATGGATATTTTCCATCACCTGATGGGTGGAATGGACAGCCAAACCAATTATCACAGCAAAGAGTGCTCTATACCCGAAGATTTCGGGCAGAGACAAAAGACCTTTGTAAGATTATGTCTAGTCAGTGCTAGCTGAGACTTTGTTAAGCAATTAAATGGTTTTGGGGTTGGGTTTTGAGTGTTTTGGTAAAAGCACAATTCAGAACCCCTTGAAATTTCTGTAAGTCAGGGAACCCCTCTACTGATTTTGCATTGTGGTGTTAGTGCTTTGACATTAAGTGACCTTAAGTGGGTGTGGAGGATCAAGAACAAATAGAGGCATCATGAGGTGTTAACAGACAGTATTCTGGAGAGATTTATACCTGAATGAGCCTTGTGATTCATAAGTGCTGGAGTATGTGGTATTTAGATAGTAACCCTTAGACACAGGCATTATTCAAATTCTTTTTGTGCTTATTTTCCTTTCATGTAGCTCCAACAGTTTTGAAGGAATGTTTGTGCAGCAATTGAGATGGAAAGTTGTTTGGCTCTATTCTTCGTAGTTAGCTTTTAGTTTTTGAGATCTTTGCTTGAAATGCAAAGGCAGATTTCTGAAGTAAGGGAGAGCATGGTGTACAGTTCTCTCATAGGCCAAGCTTCCAGTGCTTTGGGAACGTTCTCTATTTTTTTCACCATCAGTGGCAAAGCTAAAATTCTTTTTTTCTCAACCTGGGAAGCCAGTGTGGGCTCTGGAGCATGGCCTGTCTGCCTCGTGGCCAGCCCACGCTCCTCAGCGCCTGTGGCACTGCTGCTCTTTGTCTGGGAATCCTGGTGTTAGTGACAAAGTACCAATGGATAAGGGGAAGGAGAGGGTTGCCCTGCAATTGAATTTTGATGAGGAAGGCTGAGGAGAACGTGAGGACTGGTAAGAATCAGTGACCAGGACAGAAGATGGCAGGAAGGCCAGTGGCCCTGTGTGGGAGTAGCAGCCATGAGGGGTTACTCTCTTCTCCCCATCCCATTCCCATCCTCTCCTGCCTTGGCACTGTTCCCCCAGCCCTGCAGTCCTCGGGCTGGCATCGTACAGAGCTGCCCTCTTCCTCCAATGCAGCAGAAGTGAGGTAGCCCTGTTGGCCCCTTTTTGTTGTTCAGGGGTCTCCTGGAAGCAGAGATCTGCCTCCCTGATACTGTGCTCCCCATGGACTCTGTAAAAACACAGCCTTAGAGAGTTGGCTAGAAACCTCTCCTCTGCTAATGCATTCCTTTTTTTTTTTTTCTAAAGTCAGCTCATTTGTAGTAGAGTCATTTTAAATCAGCTTTCCTTGCTTCATTAAAACCATAATGAGAACCAGAAGAAAAGAAATTTCTCAAATAAGGGCAGGTGACACAGGAAAATGTAGATTCCTTTTCAAATACAAAATGGAAAGTGTGTGTGTGCTGTGTTCCCTTTTTTTCTTCTTAACTTCTTCCTCCTTACTAGAGGGGACTCACAGAGGGTGTCAGGTAGAGAGTTTGGGCTCTGTCCCATGGAGGATGAGGAGAAAAGGGCAATGGGAAAAAGGGCAGAGGAAAAGGAGAGGGTTACCGTGAGAAAACCACGTGACTGTGTGCATGCAAGAGCATGGATTGCGGCTTCTCTAAGTGTTTTGTTATCAAGAGTGTATAAGCCAATGCTCTTAAAGAGCACTCCAAGAGGGCTGAGTGGAGCTAAGGGAAAATGTGTTGGGGCATTGAATCGTCTTTAAATCTCATCATGTACTTTAGCTCTGCATGGCTGGCCCACAAATTATATCTTTGGGCCGCTGCAGTAGTGAAGTAAAAGAAGCACTGGGCGCTGCTGATCCTACAGCTATTTTGAGAAAGACAAGTTTTAAGCTAAGCATTTCTTTCATCCTCGCCTCTTATTGACTGACAAGGAGGCTGGAAGCTGGAAGCATTCTCGCCCAGTTTTTTGGGTAGCAGTAGCTTTGTAGAGAGTCTGCACCCTCCCACACACTGGGAAAAGCCAGAGAACATGTAACTCAACGTGACACAAGGGCTTGTTTGTATTGCAGAATGTGTCCTCTTGCATTAGTATGTAGATGAATTGAGAGCCAGCCTAGGAAACATCATGAATGTGCATGCTAAGTGTTGATGCTTTGTTATTTAATGAATACACCAAATAAAGTGGACCAAAGGGATAAGTGCAGTTAGTAGCCCCAAGAACAACAAAGTACTGGTATATTACAGTGACAAACCACTTAGAAATGCAGCAAGTCTCATCTCTTAATTCCTTATGCAGTTTGCTCCCTTGCATAGATGGGCTTTGTTTCGTGCTGCGAAGTTCATTTCAGTTCATTTTTGAATATAATGCAGCTCCTCATAGGCTCCTCAATAATGAATACATCAGAATAAAACTTTAATGAAAAAATAGACAGTGTTCTGATCGGAATTAGACCAAAGCATTTGCTTTCAAGCTCAAGTGGGGGAAATTTGGTGTTAAACTTTATGGTTCTATTAGCATTTTAATGAAAAGACTTCCCAGGCATTCCCTAAAGGTAAAGAAACGAGCTGTCTCTTAAAACCTGTATTTTATAGAGAGATGCGACCTAAGATGCAATAAGTGCACTCCTGGGTAAGGAGAAGGACAGCTTGGGCCAAGGCTGAAATTACAGTCAGCAAAAAAGTATACACTTGTTTCTTTCACCTGCTAAAAATGTGTGATTTTCCACATGCTGGCCATAATCATGTGAAGCGGGGTTTTATTCAATGTGAAGATCTGCTTCTCATTGTTCTGGGTATGCCACCCCAACTTTTTTCTTAAAAAATCAAATTTTATTCTTAAAATTTGATTGTAAGTTTCTGTCCACCCTGCCTGGATTCCAGCATATGCAGCCCTTGACTGTACATAGGACTATGCTGCTTGTGAAGAATTACTCAAGATTTCTTGACTTAAATCTTCTGGGAGATCTTAAAGTGCCAACTGCCCAAATGTCAGATGATGCTCCCTTCAGATAAAACAGCTGAGGCTGAGTTACTTTTCGTTACACATTCTCTGCTTACCCTAATGCAAATATAATAGTTTTCACTTTGTGTGTGTGTGTGTCTTGCAAGTGTTACTTATGTGTATTTTCTGTCACTGCTAATTAAAAAATTGTAATTAGTGGAACAGGTAATGATGTCCTCTTTGAGACATTTGGGCTCTGATTCAGTCCTATGAACTCTGCCATTTATTTCACCGTGTCTAGCTTGTACTGGATCTAGTTTTAATTTTGAAATAAATATGTTGATGATTGACTTTTTGATATATTTACATAAACTGAATGTCTGTAGGGCTTGCCAGTGCCATACCATGAGCTTCTGTGTTCCCAGCACCCGTACCATATATGAATGTTTCTGGAATAATGTGAAAATGCCTGTCCTTGGGGTGCACAGCTCAGGTCTTTAGTAATCTCAGAATGAGCAAATATCCTCCTTTATTATTTAGTCAAATCAGGTGAAAAAAGACCCAGTAGAAGTAGGCATGAAGAGAGCTAGAACATACTAGCACTGCAAATTACTTTAAAATAATTATCTATTTCAGAATATTTATGTAAGAATTAAATTATCCTCCCTTCATGTTTGCAGCCAGACTTTGCTGTCCTCTTCTCTAGCACAGATTCTCAGCAGTGCTCTTAGCTACAAGGCAAGTTCCTTGGGCTTTTGGCTGCAGTTGCTGTTTTCCTTTTATCTAGTATGGATCTGCACAGCCGTCGATAGTGGAGGTCCCACTTTTGGGCAGTTTTTCCCGCTGCCTTCTGATGTCAGCACCAAATTTCCTACAGCTACACAATAAATGGGCTTGTAGGGCTTATCTGGCAGAAAATAAATTCACTCTTGCCATACTTGTAACTACCTGGTGTTGTGGTGGGTTGAAGTGGGTGTATGACAGCACCTGAACAAGGCAGGGAAAGGGGGACCAGGTGTCCTTACTTGCAAAGACTTTTCTAGTTATGAGACACCAAGTGAAATGTGTTGTTAAGAGTTTAGAGAAGAATATTTTATTGGCCAGGCAGAATTGGCAGTAGGTAAATACAAAATTAGGACAGAGTTGTAGGACAAACAGATCTCTAACAATACAGCCTGGTAGCTCAATAGAGTTAAAGCACCATTCACAGCTCAACGTGATGCAAAGGGGGTATTAAAAGTGTTTATGGTTACAGTGGAACAAACCTTAGAATGCACACAAAGCCCTGAAAGCCATGTCAGAGTCAAGACTTGAGCATGATCTTGGCAATAGGGCGAAAATTACAGTAGATCTTCAAAGCCTTTTTTGAAGTAGAAGGCCAAGGGATGAAGTTAAAAGGAAAGTAGGGGTTATGTTGTAACCATCAACTTTTATAATTTGTTTTAATATCTTTTTTTGGTAACAAGTTGTCATCTGATATAAAGTTGTCATTCTTTGTGTGGAGAGCGATGGAAAATAAGTGTTAGATAGCAGAGAGTGTCTCTGGGAGATTCTGCCCAACCATTTGAAACAACTTCTGTTGCTGTAACAATTTAATTTGAAAAAAAAAAAGTTTCTCCTAGAATAGATTTTGGTTTGTGTGTGGCTTAAACCTTTCTCTGCACAGGCAGGGAAATTATATGTGGTGAGAGAGAATATTTAGACCACAGTTACCTCTTTTGTAAATTGAAATATGCGGTAGCAAATCAGCAGCTCCAAGGATCTGTGCTCAGGCCTGCTCAGGGAGGTATATCACATATATATCACATATTCAGGAGTCACAGAATCATTGAGGTTGGAAAAGAACTCTGAGGTCATCGAGTTCAACCATTAACCCGGCACTGCCAAGTCCACCTCTAAACTATGTCCCCAGGTGCCACATCTACATGTCTTTGAAATACCTCCAGAGATGGTGATTCCACCACTTCCTTGGGCAGCCTATTCTAATGCCTGGCCACCCTTTCAGTGATGAAATTTTTCCTAATATCCAATCTAAACCTCCCCAGGCACAACTTGAGGCCATTTCCTCTTGTTCTGGTACATGTTAATTGGGAGAAGAGACTGACCCCAACCTGGCTACAACCTCGTTTCAGATAGTTCTAGAGATCGATAAGGTCTCCCTGAGCCTCCTTTTCTCCAGGCTCCCTTGGCTGCTCCTCATAAGGCTTTTGCTTCAGACCCTTCACCAACTCCATTGCCTTTCTTTGGATGTGCTCCAGCATCTCAGTGTCTTTCTTGTAGTGACAGGCTTAAACTGAAAACAGGATTTGGGGTGCAGCCTCACCAGTGCTGAGTCCAGGGGGATGATCACTGCCTTAGTCCTGCTGGCTACACTATTTCTGACACAGGCCAGGATGCCATCGGCCTTCTTGTCCCCCTGAGCACTGTGCTGGCTGATGTTCAGCTGGCTGTCAACCAGCAGCCCCAGGTCCTTTTCTACCAGGCCCCTTTCCAGCCTCTCTTCCCCAAACCTGAGCACTGCATGGGGTTGTTGTGATCCGAGGGCAGGACCCAGCACTTGGCCTTGTTGAACCTCATACAATTGGCCTCAGCTCATTGATCCACATCCCTCTGCAAAACCTTCCTATCCTCCGTCAAATTAACACTCCCATCCAACTTGGTGTTGTCTGCACAATGACTGAGGGTGCTCTTGATCCCTTCCTCTAGGTTGTTGATAGATATTAAACTGGCCCAAATACTGAGCCCAGGGGAACCCCACTAGTTACAGGCTGCCAGCTGGATTTAACTCCATTTACCACCACGCTTTGGGCTTGGTCACCCAGAGTACACCTGTCCAAGCCATGATCAGCCAGTTTCTCTGGAAGAATACTGCAGGAAACAGAGTCAAAGGCTTTACTAAAGTCCAGGTAAACAACATCCACACCCTTTTTGTTCGTACACCTCATGCCTTGATTTCCTTCTCCATGAAATCTGAAGACAAAGTTCTGTGGTTTGTAAAACTCCCTGGTGCTTTTATGGGAATGGAAAAGTGTTTCCAGCAATGATGAGAGGGAAAACGAAGCCTGGAAACAAAGCTGGTCATACTAGGAAGGGAGAGAAAGAATGAGCAGGATAGCAACTACCTGGGCATAAGGGATGTGCAGATGGAAGAACTGAGGGGCAAAAGAGCACAATATGGTGGTCCCCAGACCTTATGCTGACTTGGGGTGAGTCCACAAACATGCAGCATGATAAGGTTCAGCTCTGGGGCTGGTGACATGCAGGAGCTGGGCAGTCTCTGCTCCTGCTCTCTCCAGATGAAGGACGTGCATCCCCGGGCTGCAAACATCACCTCCCGAGTTCCTCTCTGCTAAGGAAGCAAAAGGCAAGGTGGAGCAGATAGCACTGGGAGCTGTAAAAAAGAACTTCACAAAAGGACAAATGGAAGAAAAGGGGGGAAGAGGTGTAAGGAATAACAGCCTTACCAAGCAAGTTAAACAAGCCTTTTTAATGTCACTTCTTCCTCTGAGCACCCATAGACTAAACAGAATGGGGGAGGAAAAAGCTCCCTAAGAGAGGAGATAGAAGGGAAAAGGATGCTTTGTGCAGCTTATGCTGTTCAAAGGAAATAGGAATTCAGGGTTAAAAATCAAATCTATTGCAGAAGAGGTATTTAGATGATTAATTTATCTGTAGTTTACAGAAAAAAATAAATTGGCAGCTTGCTTTTTGCGTTTTGTGAGGAACGTGCACAACTGTTGGGCTAATGTAAAAATGGCATTTCAGTAATAATTATGGATATCTTGCTTCAGCCTCATTTAGAAATCTGTAATTGAAGTGATAGATAGATGTAGTGCTTATAAATAGTTTAGGTTTGCTAATGTAATAATGAGCAGTTCCCTCATTTTCTTTAGTTTTTCCCTTTCCTACATATTTTTGCCTCTGAAGCATTTCTTTTAACTCATTTAGCCTTCCCTGCTGCTGACCAAGAGCATTCCCAGGGACATGTTTTGCCACACTGTTATGGTTTTATGCCCTGGGTGGGTGTCACAAACATGTAGAGGCTAAATGGAACAGGTGTACACAAACAATAGGAGTTGTAACAGGCTGGGAAAGACATGCACGGCATGCCTGGTGAGAGGGTGGTGGGTGGGTGGAAGTGCAGCTGGGTAAGGGGCTCCTCACTTATGGTGAACAGCAGGAGGAGATGAAGACTGGAGAGAGAGAGAGAGAAAAAAAGGGGTGGGGGAGGCAATGCGGTGTGTCATGGATTAGTAAAATCAGTGTAGCAAATCTCAGTGGTGAAGAGAGTGGTGATAAATGGTGCGAGAGATGAGGAATAAAAGGGTAATTGCATCATGTACACTTAAGTACTAGTGAAGTCCAGGGAAGGAGGAGGAACAAGGAATGAGAAACTATGGGTACAGCAGTGCTGTACTCCCCTCTGCAAACAAACCTCTTCAGACAGATGACTTTCCATGTGTAAGTTCTGCCACTCAGTTCTCCCTAGATATTAGAAAACTCCCAAGTTCTTTGTACCTGCAAAGCAAGAGTAAATGAATATTGGTCTGAGAGCTTTATGTACCAAAGGAACATACTGAAGGAAGAAGGCATGATATAGGCTGAGGAACTACTGGAAAAGATTGCTTTGTGTGCTGTCACCACCATCGCTTAAAGGGCTGTCTTGGCCTATAATATCTGAAGATTTTGTTAGTGTTTTCCTGCTAATTTAGGGGTAGCTGATGTGTCTTTTCATTTGCTTTAATGTCTACCAAGGAAGTTCTTTTAATATCTCTCAGGCAATAAATAGCAGCCAGGTAGCCATAACCCATAGTATCAGTACTGCATAAGCATTCATAACATATTTCTAGGGACTTCTGCCCCCTAAAAGGTTTCTTTGCTCTCAACAAATTCTCGTGGAGGACTGTGTTGCCACTTAGTGGTCTTTTATCTTACAAAATCTTCACCCTTCTAGCATCTTTCATTTTGTGTTCTTGCGCATAGGTAAGTTAAGATGTGAGTGGTTGTTATGTGATTTTTGTTTTATCTGAACAAATGCAAACAGCATCCAAACATTAAACTGAAGGACAGAATGAAACAAGCTGATAATGGTTGGAAATGAACATTTGTTCATAGTGAAATTGTTGCAGGTGGAATCTGAGTATGACAATGGCAATGGCTTCCCCCTTTATGTCTATAAGGAGGAGGAAAAGTCTCCTTCAGAAGTAGGGACAAAGTACAACAATGCATTTTCATTTTTTGATGTTGAAAGCATTTGTTAATATGACTTTTGCTCTTCCCTGTCATTGGTGGGGAGTGTTTCCAAATATTGTCAGTGTCTTAGATTCTTTCCTTTGAACTGCAAAACGAGTAACCTCTTGGAGCTGCCAACACCAAGCACCAGCTTAGAGATCCCAGTGAAATACTGAACATGGACCAACACAGAGAATGAGACAGGCTCAGGGCAATCAGTGTTTCATGTGCAGTAGATCTTATGAAGGGGGGAAAAGGAAGTTCTAAAATATTTATTCTTCTTAATTAAAAAATTGCAAAGAAAAACTTAGAGTAAATAGTATTTGAGTTGTTTTCTGTGATATCTTTTTTTGGATTGGTTTCATCTACAGGCTTATTGCTTAGTAACTCTATGTGTGGATAAGCCAGGATCAGGCCTCTGGTGCAACCTCTTTCTGCTCTCATAGAAGTAAAGGGAAAAGAAAATTTCCACTGGCATCACTGAAAGTGTGATTGAAGCTGAATTACCTTTTGAAAGCAGAGGCAAAAAAGGGTGGGGAGAGAGAGGTCACTATAGCTTTTCTTAATGGGTAGATAGCTCATTTATGGTGGGGTGGAACCCCACCATAAGTTGGGAGACAGGCCAGCATTTGAGATCCAAGTACAGATGCACTTGCCTGATGTGGAAAGCATGACTTGGTTTCCTCAAGATGTGAAGAATATCCCCTTTCTCTTTGCTTCAGAGCAAGATTGTTTTCCTAATGCGTAAATTCCCCAGACCAAAATTGTCAAAGAGAGGTTATAGGTGGGAAAGGAGGGTAGAATAGAGTATTATAAATAGGAGGAAAATTGTAAATTTGAGAGGCAGATGCCAGCCCAAAAGGATATTGTAGTGTTGTAGGGTGGGAAGCTACCTTAGTGCTGCTGTGTGACTTGCCAGCTTCTGACCATGGCACCTTTGTATACCCCTGATGAAGGACATATGCATACAAGTGATGGGTGCATGATGTGTGTATCTTGAGGGTTTTAGGGGGGTTTTTTTGAGTGTGTGTTTGTTGTTTTTAAACATACAAGATGGAAAATACTTCCATGCTGATGGCCATCGCGTCCCTCCTGCTTGGGTTATGTGCAAGGCCCTCTGTAACATAATGACAGACCTTTTATGTATACTTTTATACTTCCTTTCATTCCATGAGCAGAGCTGGTTATTCAGTTTCAGTGTCCACTAAAGCAGTCTCCAAAAACAGTTAAAATAAAACTCATTACAGTGTGTATGTGATATGGTATGTTTAGAATCCTGAGAATGTGATGCAATAAAACTTTTGCTGGCTTTCCCTCTCCTTGACAGCAGATAACAAAATGTACATTTCTACTGTGTATAAGAAACTGAAAAGATGAATCCCTACAGACTGGAGTCTGAGGACTATTGTTTCTTTGTCTGCTGAGTAGTAGTTATTTATTTGTGAGAGAAATCCAGGAGTCACCTCCAAAGATGAAATCCGTATTTCTTGAAGATGAAAATAAGCATTCTGTGACTGACAAACAGCTGAGTTTTCTACAAACATGGATTTGTATCTTCCCCCCCATCCTTTATTTTACAGCTTGGTTTTTCTGAGCAACATGAGAATACCTTTGGCTTCTTTTCCCTGTTCCTGGGATGCACTGTCCTTCCCAGAGGTTAGGCTGGTGTTTGTATAAAGCTGTTTATGCTGGCACATCTTGCCTAGTGCAATGTGGCCATGGCTGAGGTAGCCCAGGCCTTGTTAATACTTAACATTGAACAAACAAGGCAGGTCATGTCCATTTTTACTACTTATGTCCAAATGTAGTGCAGCATCCTCAGCTGACAAAGGTCAGGTGAAAAACACATCTGCTCTCTGTGAGGGAGACTTTCTTTTTCTGTAAAAGATGCAGAAGCACTAGATTTCCCAGCTCTTGAGTGTTGTTCTGTATCAGCAGAGTGTGCTGCCAAACACAGAGACTCTATGTACTAAATACCAGTTATAGTGAGAACTCCCTGGGCCACAGTTCATCCCAGGTGCTAGCAACCAGAGGTGTTTGGAAGGGACAGAAGAGGTAAGGGATGGCCTGGTTTGATTTGGTTGGAATTGTTTGGCTTACTTTTACAGTGCAGTTGTTTCTTTACAGGCTGTTCATTTTCCCAGTGAATGATACTCTTCTCCTTTGTTTTGTTACCTCATGGATAAGGTTGCTGCACTTTGACATCACTTGCCTCCTAGAAATGTCAACTTTTGTTGTTACACTTGGAGAGTTTGTGACAGCAGTTTGAAAGAGAACTCTGCTGAATAAATTGACAACCACAGGAACATAAAGTATCTGTAGTAAAGTACCTTGGATTGGCTTTTTTTTGTTTACTTATTTCAGCACATAAAAAATATACCTCTCTGGTGCTGTACACATCTTGGCTTTCCACTAGAAATCCAGTCTTGCTCAGTAGAATCCATTAAGAATACAAAGCAGCTGTTCCCTCTTCCCTGCCTAACTATCCCAAAAGATACCAAGTGCCAGCCTCACAACCAGAGATGTTGTCCTGGCTGTGGGGCAGACCAGCAAGAGAAAAGCCAACAGAGTCCCATCCCCAAGGCCCCCTGTAGAAATTATTCTTCTGTTGTAAACCTCCACCTTCATGGAGTAGAAGTTTGACGCATGCAAAAGGGCTATGGCTGGGTTAGGGTCTCACTCAGACCAGTTGGAGTTTATAATTAAAACCTAAGTGTAGTAGCCTGAGGTCTGCTCTCAGAAATACTAGAGACTCATCTTGTGTATCCTTTCTGAGCTGTAACACCTGCAGCCTTGGCAGTAGTGCAGGACACATCTTGCTAAGTGTCTTTTTTTAATCTCAAAATCCCCTGAGGATGAATTGTATCCATGAAGTCGTATCCAAAGGAAAGCTGTGTAGCCACCAGACACGAGTAGCAAAGTGCTCTTGTTGCTTGTGTGTCCAAGTAAGCCTCCAAAACAACTTGGCACCTCACTAGATTTTCAAGTTCACCAACAAGTGAAGTGATGAGCAGGCTGCAGCTGGTCAGCTAACACAGGGTTAGCTGTCACATACCTAGTCCTCCCAGTGGCCTGCATCTAGTGAAGGGTGGCTGTCAGCCATGGTACATTGACCAGGGCTGAAGTTTGCCCAGTGCTGAAACGTTGCTGCATGTTGTCAACGGTGACCATTTATCAGAGGTGGGAAAAAACTTCTTAATGGAAGTGTTTAGGACCTACTTTTGCAGATACCTGGCTTCTTCCAACCTGTGAGCCAATCAAGAGGGAGAGTGCCTGGTAATAAACATGCAAGGTCCAGCCCCAGCCTAGCAGAACTCCAAGATCCTTTGAGATAAAGGATATTGCGTGTAACTGTTATAAACCATTTGTTTGAATTCTGCATAAGGACAGCTAAACCAACATCAGGAGGTGATCTGGGCTGGCTTGCAGGTTTTCAGAGTGCTGTTTTCTGTGCTTTCCAGCATCACTTAAAAAGTGTTCTCTAGCTTGTGGTTATGAACATCATCTTCCAAATGTGAGAGGAATCTAAATTGGCGCAGAGCAACTTGTCAGAATCAGCACCCAGTCTGCAGCAGGAGCTTGGGAGGGATGTGAACAGCCTTTGTTCTTTGCAGTGGGGGTGTTAACGCTGAAGTTTATGATAATGTACTTGCCAGCATTGTTAATTATTCCACTGGAAGGAAGGAGCTGGAGAGTCTGCACAATTTGCTGTCAGTAAGGGGCTTGTTTTGGCGTTCCAGTTTGGCATCTCAAATAGAGGGTGTCTGGGAGAGTCCTGTTTTCTTGAGGGGTATGTGGGGCTGTGGGAGGGGCTCTTTTCACTCCCTGATTTGTGTCTTCATTCCTCTTTGATACAAATAGGATGCTTCTGGAAACCTGGATGAGCAAGCTTTCAATGCTTATGGTATTAAAGAAATTATTTTTTTCCAGTTGATCCTCACAATTGTGAAGCTCATTAACCTGAATGGCTCAATTAGCCAAATGCTAACATGCTGCCAGCACTGCTGCTGCTGTCACTGGTGCCACTTCAAAAATGTTGTGTTTCATGCATATGCTTTAAATGTGCCACTTCTGTTTATCTCTGGGGGAAAAGATCAAGTGTATACATTAAAAAATACAGATATATATCCTTGCAGTAGGACTGAGAAAATACTGAGTAGTACCTGCCATAATATGAACTTGGTCAATAGCTTGAATAACAGTGTGTTTCTGAGATATTTAGAGTAAGAAACTTTGTCTGTAGAGTGAGAGGGCTACTGCAGTTAGCAGAATGAAATTCACATGCTTCTCTTTGTCATGGTGTTAACGAACATTTTAATTTTATTTGAATATTTTAGAGCACATTTTGAAATAGCTCTGTAGAGGTCTTGATTAAAATTTGTTGGTTTCACTCATTTTATCTCTTCTGTGTGTTCCCATTCAGATCCTCAGCTGAGATGTTACATCTTGTTTACGTTATGGTGCCCATGCTCAGGACAGTGTAGTCACGTCGATTCAGAGCTGTGATGAAAAAGAGCCTGAGCTTGGCCACAGTGCATGACTGTGCAGGCTGATTGTGAGCACTGTATTGATGTGGGGTCTGATCAAAACAGGGCTTGCTTTTATCTAGTTTCACAACATGATTTTAATGATGGGGGTCTTGGCAATTATTATTGTTGGGTAACTGCCTGAAGCATTAATTTCTTTAGTTTCTTCAGTGAAGCTGTAAAATGAGCATAATCAGACAAAGTAGCTTGTGTTTCAGGTTTCCAAAGACATGCTGTATAATTTGGGTATTTGACATGATTTCTCCATACCTCACCAACAACACAGAATGCATATGGTTTGTTTGGATTAGCTTTTCCTCTCTTTTTCTTAGAAGAATAAATAAAGCTACCCCCTTTTTGTACCTCAGGGCTATTCTGTGTTGCCAGCTTCTTTCCCAAGTGTTCCAGGGTCTCTCTCAATGCAAGCTTTTGTTTTAGAAAGTCAAATAAAAGCGGGGAAGAAAGTTTATATGTCTTGGGTTATGAAAATAGGAATCCAAATGTCAGTTGGTACACTGACTGATTCTTCCAAATATTCAGCATGTGCCTTCCCGAGTAGTAAGAGTCATATTTTATAAAACACCATCCTGTGTAAAATGAAGCTCTTGAGGACAGAGAAAGATGGCTTACCATAAAGGTTGTTGTCTATTTGCATTCATCTGCCTCTAGAAATGGGGGTGCTGGATGAGTGTCTGCTTTTGCCTACCTCTGCTTTGTTGAACCTTTGCCAACCCTTCTGAAGCCTGACTCTGCTCCCATTGTTTCCTGTGGGGAAAGACAAAGCACGAAGGCATTTGATGTAGCTAACGAGCTCGCTCTCGTTTTTTTCAGATAGGCAAAGCTAAGTATCTGAGAGACTAACCCAAGAGTTGTACTGTCAGGTAGTTTCAGAAGTATTCATGTTTGCTTGTGTTAAACCTCCTGTGGTATGTGCTGTAGCAATGCTCACGTGCAGCCAGCCACACCAAAGTGTTAGGTGGTACCAGCCACAAATGGAAGGACCTGACTGCAAGTCAAAGCTAAGTAGTGGGGGAAGGGCAAAACTGTCTTTGTGCTCTGGATTTTCAAGCCTGCAGTATCAGTTGTAAGAAATATTTTTACTTTTGACTTGTCCCCCTCTCCCTCTGTTGGCCTTTTTCTCCTGATGTGCACTCTTGCTAACCATTTAGTTGGCAAGGGAACTGGGGAAACAATGGCACGTTAGGGGTTAAGGCTTTCCATTCATTTCACACTCCAGCCATGCCAGTATGCAGAACAGTACATGTGCAACAGCCTGTCGGCCTCTTTTGCAAGGCGTGCCATTTAAATTTACCTCCATCCCACACAAACCAAGTTCTGGTATTTCCTCACTGCATTTTTATTGATAATTATTTGCATTGGCAACACTTTCTCTTAAACAAAGGGTAAAAAGCACTTCTGCGATGTGTCAAAGCATGACACGTGTGTCAGCCTTCCTCATCTACTCTTACCTAGGGGATCTCTTACCTGGGCTCTTTATCACATGTATATAGGGCAGAGAAACAGTGGGATGAACTCCCATGTGCTCAGCAGTGACTCAGACCTTTGTGCATGATGCTACATTTGCGGTGGCAAATATAGATGGAGTGAAACTTTGTTTCTGGCTTGACTTGGTCCTGTGTTTTGTGTTCCAGTCTTGAGTAATCTGTTTTGTGGGGCAGGATGGAATGTAACAGTTTAATTACGATGAAACTACTAATATCACGTGATCTTACCTTCCTTTCAACTCTGCTCATAGTTGATACAGGATACGGGTCTCATTCATTTTTTTCCACATTGATAAGTTTAAAGAAATGAGACGGGGATTTCTTGTTGTGTACTTACCTTGTAGTTTGCTGGTTTGAAGTGCAGAGGACACACTGATCTCTGAAACACTCCTGGTGTATCGCACGTCCCAGAGAGTGGGGGGACAAAGACGGCCTCACTTGGGTGCAGCACCACTCTCTGCACAGGGTGTAGCTCTCATTATCTGCTGGAACTGCTGTGAAAGGCCACCAGTTACTAGCTGGGACACAAGGAGCTGCTCAGGGCAGGCAATGCTCTTTCCCCCCCGAGCCAGTCCATGGTTCCATGAAGACTGGCATTAGCTGAAATCTTGAGGAAGGTTGTCTGTGGTGTTTTGCACAGATTCCTGCCCCACACTGATTCCTTTTGTGATGTGCTCCTTCTGAAATGATCCCATTCAGTGCCATCCCTTCGGCACTGGGCACAGCTCAGGTCTCACGGTGTGTTTCAGTGATGAGCTGGGTGCTGGTCACCTGCAGGATCCCAGGCTGTCAGTCAAACAGCTCATTTCTGTGTGTTTTCCAGTGCATCTCCGCTCACTCACGCCCCACCTTTCCTTGTGCTTTATCTCACCTCTCCCCAGTAGAGGTATTTATTTGACCAGTTTAGAAATAAGTAGGGCAGATACGGTGCTTTATATTTTCTGAGCAAAGATGGAGAGAGATGTCTAGAGCTGAGTTCTGAACATTGCATACAGGTAAAATAAAGGAAGGCAAATGTCTGCCTCTCCCCTCAAACTTTAGATTATAAATTGAGCTAAAGAAAATGAGTTAATTCTTTGCCTGGTGGCCAGCTCTGATTTGTTGTAAGTCTGTGCACAGAAACATTGCAGCTAAGAGCATGCCAGGCTTTGTTTGCTGGTTGGTTGGATATTTATGTCAGGTTGCCAGGCAAATTCATATACTGCTATGCTGCAGGCAAGGTCTTGGGGGTGGGAGAGATGGGTAAACATCTTAGAAAGATCTAAAGGTGTAGGAAGAGGTTTGGAGGAAAAGAATGAGGAGCTGGGTTTGCAAGTTGTAAAACTTGCATCTATTTTTGTCTTCTGTTGCTGAAGCAGAGGTATATACAGGATTGAGCTGTTCTGCAGCACTGCCAGCGTAGCATCTGTGCTGTTCTGTACTCTTGTGCCACGAGCAGGCAACATCTAATGGAAAACTTCACAAACTTGAAATGTCCCTGCGATGTGAGTTTGTGTCACTGCTTAGACAAGTGCATGTTTATGGAGTCCTGCTTGCTCCAAACCTATAACAATTTCAGTTAAAGTCTCTCCTGCTAGTGCAAACTACAAAAAAAGTAATTATATAGACAATAAATCTCTCTGTGCTCCATGCAACAGTTCCCTTTCTCACCCCTAGCTGCCTTCTTTCTTCAGCCTATGTGTCAGTGGTCAGGTTCAGACCTGCAGTTTATGATACAGGATGATTTTCTAATCACCATTTGATGCCTGGGAAAAGCTGGAGACTCCCTCTGTGTTTGCAAGTGCATGCTGTGATTTACTGGAAGACAAAGTGTGCAAGCCAAAGCAGTGATGTTCTGAAACAAAAGTTAAATCAGGAAACAGAAATAAAGGCCAATATCAATCTTTTATATATTTAGTTACCAAACAGCATCTCCTTTGTCAGCAGCACATGCAACAACCACAAAACAGAGCTGTCCCTCACTTTTCGTTACTGTATATGCCAGGGCATTCTGTTCTTGTATTCACTCTCAGAAATAGCTGAAATGATTATAAATACTTTTGAGCAAATAGCAGCCTTTTTTTTTTTTTTCCTTTTTGTAGCAACTATAATTGCTAGATAAACTGGAGGGTTGCAAAATGCTGAGGTTTAGCACTTTGCTGGACAAGCTGTGTGCGTTTTTGAGACAACCAGCATATGGGAGACTGTCAGCAAACCACTATCAAAGACATTTGTGACTCATAGCAATGGAGAGTTTTGAAAGGGAAATCATGTTAGGTAATCACAGCCTTAGCACATCAGGAAAAGTGTGTTTTTCAGTTATTGCTTTTTTGTCCTTTCTCAAACTTGGTTGGAAATCAGTTTCATTCTCTTTTGATGTGAAAATT
Source organism: Pseudopipra pipra (assembly GCF_036250125.1). Classification (NCBI taxonomy): domain Eukaryota; kingdom Metazoa; phylum Chordata; class Aves; order Passeriformes; family Pipridae; genus Pseudopipra; species Pseudopipra pipra. Next base: position 12,579,026 of record NC_087552.1, read on the forward strand.
AGAAATTTGTAATTTCAATCTATCATTACTTTTATTTCTCTTTTGCAGAAAGGCAAGGGGAGTTCACAAAAGATTCACATTTATCTAAGTATGCAAGAAACATTTTTTACATTTTGTTTAACATTGTGAAATGCAAGAAAGTGGTATCCTTATAGCTACTGAACAGATCCTCACAGGCAGGTAGGACAGGGACATGGAGTTAGTTTGCTTTCAGCAGAAATAAAGCACTTTCTTGTGTGGGAAGATTAAAAGAGCAGGAATTCTTATGGAAACAAATTCTGGAAATAGCCAGACCAGGAGAGAGGTAGCTCCCAGTTTATTTATGAAAGCTCATAATGAAATGGTAGATAACAAGCTAGCATGATGTACAATCTGGAGGGATGAACCTGTACTTGAGATTTGACAACACTACTCTTAAAAATATTTATTGCTGCAATTTAAGTAGAGAGTACCAAGAGAAGTAATGTTTTATTTCTGTCACTTGGCCTTCACTATAACATAAAAACAAGCAATTTAAATAGTAAAGGTTCCAGTAACCATCTTGCACATTAATATTCAACTTAGTGCACACCCAGACAGTGCTTATGTGTTCTTCCTTGGCCTTGACTGGGAGGCTGGGTACAGGTAGCCCCTCTGCTGCCACTGTATTTTCCTTTCCTGCAGCTCCAAGCAGTATCCACAGTGTACCCTTGGATATCTGTGGTGGCCTCACTGATTACGTTCATTGACAAAACAGGTAGGTTAGAAGCAGGACTGTTCTGTATCTTATCAAGATGATTTCTGTTACCTTCAGTCTGAAATCTATGCAGATTCCCAGATGTATTTCTGCAAAGGGGCAGGTCTGTCCTGGGGCGGTAATTGGATTGCAATTACTCAAATAACTGTTACATGCCTTTCTTCATATGAAAGACAAGGCTTATATGCATGAAAGACAGTATGAACAGCATCTCCTACTAAGGCTCTAGTACCTGAGGCATTCATCAAGACCTGAAGGTCCTGCTGCCCTTTGCGCCCAGATCTCAACAAATTAGAGGGCTGGGCAGTCACCAACCATATGAAGTTTAACAAGGGCAAGTGCTGGATTCTCTACCTTGGATGGGGCAACCCTGGCCGTGTCTATAGGCTGGGGACTGACAGGCTGGAGAGCAGCGCTGCAGAAAGGGACCTGGGAGTTCTGGTCAGTGGCAAGTTGAATGTGAGTCAGCAGTGCCCTGGCAGCCAGGAGGGCCAACTGTGTCCTGGGGGGCATCAGGCAAAGCATCACCAGCTGGTCAAGGGAGGGGATTGTCCCACTCTGCTCTGCGCTGGGGCCACCTCACCTTGAATATTGTGGCAGTTTTGGGCACCACAATATAGGAAAGATGTCAAGCTCTTAGAGAGTGTCCAATGAAGATGGTGAAGGGCCTGGAGGTGAAGCTGTATGAGGAGCAGCTGAGGTCACTTGGTCTGTTCAGCTGGAGAAGAGGAGACTGAGGGGAGACCTCACTGGGCTCTACACCATCTTCATGAGGTGAAGTGGAAGGGCAGGCACTGATCTCTTCACTCTTGTGACCAGTGACAGGACTCATGGAAATGGCCTGAAGCTGAGTTGGGGGAGGTTTAGGTTGGATATCAGGAAAAGGTTTTTCACTCAGAGGGTGTTTGGGAAGTTGAACAGCCTTGCCAGGGAAGTGGTCACAGCACCAAGCCTGACAGAGTCCAAGAAATGTTTGTCAGCCTCAGGCACGTGGTGTGATTATTGGGGCTGTCCTGTACAGGGCCAGGACCTGGACTGAATCCTTGTGGGTTCCTTCCAACTCAGTATATTCTATGATTCTATGATAAAAATTCCATCAGTGCAGTAACAGGTCTGCATGTTAAAGGGCAAAACTTGTCTTTAAAGATGCTTTTATTATTATTATTATTATCATTATTATTATTTTAATTTTTTATTTTCTTCCTGTTGAAGATGGTGGTAAAATTCTTCATTGGAAACAGTGTCTCCTTCATTTTAATCTGCTGATAAAATAAAATGATGTTTTTCTTGTGACCTGGAAGTGGGCTTTGACAAAACTGTACATATTAGTTGTTTTTGATGACTTTATACTTTCTGACATTCCTTCTTTCCTTTTCTTCGTGCTTCCTCATTACTAAGGACTAAACAAAATATTTTGCTTTACTGAGAGAGCTTCTGATCCTGCAGTTTTTCTTTTGCAAGGAGACTTGCTTTGTAGATGTTAGGCATAGGGTTGCATTGGTCAATCACAAATAAATTTGCTCCCCGTAGTTCCATGTGAGCCCAGAACGGAACAAAAAGTGAGCAGTCAGTGTGGGCCAAGATCAAGAGGTGGAGAAATCAAAAGGTGCTCCGTTACCAGGATCCACATGAAAGCATTGTCAGAGAACAAGGCAAGGTATTATTTGATGGTACATCCAAGTGCCAGGAAGCCAGGGAGTCCATATGGGGAGGAGATAGAGTCAGGGGCAGGTAATAAAGAGGGCACCTGGAGTGCTACTGCAGCATGAACAAGGCGGCCCCTTCCCTTAGACACCCAGCTGAGCCGGGCACTCGGGCACAGAACCTGCCAGGATGGTTTGTGAACAGAAAGCTACCAGCAGTTATGTGGTTTAAGTGCAGCCTGTCTGAGGCTAAAAGGCTGAAAGTGAGCTTTTGGTGTATAACCTCTGATTTGAAACAAGTGTGTGTGTGTGTGTGGCAAAACTTGAAGTACTCTGTGCTATTAGATCCTATGGCTCTAAATGCAGAATTTGAGGTTGCTTCCTACAATTACCCGAGATTTTAGGTTTTTTATTTACTATAATTTTTTTTTAATGCTTTCCAGGAAGAGACATTAGAAACCAAGAGCTGACCACTTACATTTTAAAATACGAAGCTATGTCTTTCCGTGTGGCTTCCCAGCAGTAGTCCAGTGATGTACCAGGTCTAATTTCTAAGCTCCTGCCTCAGTTTTACATGCTGAGATCAGTGCTCTCTCACCCTCCCACTTCCCAAATCGGCAAAGAATTTATTAAAGCTGTAGCTACCTCCTTGGCTGCTTTGAATCTGTTCTTCTTGTCACAGTTCTGCTTAATATGTTGGCATTATTAAAAATCTAATCAAGGTTGCTACTCAGCGTGACTGTGGGTACCTCCATCTGGTTTAGAGCTTTTGCTATCTGTCCTCTCTCACAAGTGTGAGCCTAGCAATCATAGAGAACAAAACTCTCACAGGAAAGCATACTGGAAAAGAGCCTTAAGATGAAAATGCCATGGAGTTTCAGCAAGGAAGTGACCCTGCAACTTCAGAAAAAAGGACAAGGTGAACCACTCTTAATTGAATTTTTGGGGGAGAAGACAAAATCTCTTCTGGATACTGTTTTTTTCAGGTCAGTAAGATATTTTGTCAGGCTGCATCCCTTTGTTTCTATATACATATGCAAAGAAATTCCTTGGAGTCTCCCTGAATGAAACACTGCATCATCTTCTGAAAGCAGTGGTCTTGGACAGGGATGTCCGGTAATGAAAATTTGGGTTGGAGCAAATTCCATCATATGTGAAGGATGAAATCTAGCAAAACATTCCAAAATAAATAACCTTGCAGTCACGCTTAGGTATGGGCCTCATTTTGGATCCTCTCTCTTACTCTCTTCTAGCACAGCTTTCCAAGGGACAAAGAGAAGGATGTTCCCACCACTGTACTGAAGGGACTGCCAGGCAGCTGTGCTGGGCAGCTGTATGAAGTTACTTAAAATCCATTGCAGAAACAACTTCATATTAAAGAAAAAAAAAAAAAAAGAAGGAAAAAAAGGCAAAAAAAGCATGTGGCTCATGTCATTTTACCTCTCAAGTATCAGGAGAGGCAGGTTTATGTTCAGAGGACAGTGCAGGACAAGCAGAGCCTATCTGGAGAGCAAAGCCACGTTTTAGGCAGATATATCTGGGGAGTTGTGTAAAAGGCACTGGTTAAGCCTGGAGTTCAAATTGTTCTTTGGAGATATTTTAAGCAGTGGATGAAGGTTAGATGTGAATTCTCAGCCCCTCCTCACTAAGGCAGGCAGATTTACTGCATTTTGAATTTGTCTCCATCCCAAGACTCATGTGATTTCTATTCCCTCCTTCTCATCCTATCTGGTGTCAGAGAGGTTGATGAAATACTCATAGAAACACAGAATGGTTTGATTTGGAAGGGACTTTGAAGACCACCTAATTCCACCTCCCCTGCCATGAACAGGGACAACTTCCACTAGATCAGGTTTCTCAAAGGCCCATCCAACCTGGCCTTGAACACTTCCAGTGATGAGGCATCCACAACTTCTTTGGGCAACCTGTTCCAGTGCCTCACCAACCTAACAGTAAAGAACTTTTCCCTAACATCTAATGTAAACTTGCCCTTTGTCAGTTTGAAGCCATCCTGTCTCTTGTCCTGTCACTGCATGCCTTTGTAAAAAGTTCATCTCCAGCTCTCTCCTACTTGTTACTTTGTCGTTTATGCTGCCACGGAATAAAGCTCAAAGGGAACTTTGTGTTTGGAGTAGCTTGCCATCAACAGATGCCATACTGCTCCTTGGGGTATCTGGCACAAGGTGGGAAAAGCTCTTGCAGGGTGGAAAAGTGATTTTAAGGTGAACTGTTAGGAGTCAATTACTCAAGTAAATCTCTCTTATAGAAAGTGGGCAGAAAAAACCCAGTCTGCCCCTGGGTTTCTGGTTTTGTCACCTCTGTAGCTCTCAGACAGGGAACAAGTTTTTGGTTTGACCAGCTTGGACTTTTCAGGCAATAGGTGAGCTGGACAATGTTTGGGAGCAGGGACTGAGGAAGAAGAGTGGCAGAGAATGATCCTGTGGGCTTTACACAGCACTCAACAGGTAGTGACACTGTGCCTGTGACAGCAATGCTGCCCGTGCTTGGCACTTCCCTTTAAGTTTGAGGCACGTTTAATGGTGACCTTCTGCCACCCAGAGAAAGCAAAGTGATAGATCCGTCTGATTTGCCTTGGTTATTGTTGGTAATTGAATTTAGTTAGAGCAGCACTGCATCGCTGCTGCAAAGTTAAGCAACAGCTTCTGTTTTAATCCCATGGTACCCACATTCGTGTCTCAGCCGTCACTGTTCCCTTGTGAGTACCGGGTGTTCTTTGTCTGCAGTGGCTTTCTTGTCTCGCAGGTCTACTATTTTAATTCGCTTTCTAATTTCTGCCTCTCCCTTTCTTCTGTCTGTCTCTCCCTCCAAATCTGTGTTAGGTGATGCGTATGTGCAGAAGGGGCTGTTTCTAATGAGCTTCCAGGCAGGGAGAAGGCAAAATAGATCGCTTTTAAAATTGAAAGAGAAGGGTGGGGGTGGGAGTTTACACTGAGGGACACTGTATTTTTTAATAGATTCTTATTTAATTAAGAGCACTTCTGGAGGGATGAGGAATGGTGGTGTCTTTAGTAACACATTAGAGAACAGCAGAATAGTTGTTTAGATATTGCTCCCCCCCAAGCATTCTGGGATTTTTCTTTTTGAGGACTGCCTTTGTGCTTTTGCTTTACGTGCTATGGTTAATAAAGAAAAGAACACAACCATAAACCCATTGTGAAGTACCTGTGTTGTCTGAAATGCATTGAAATGAGCTCTTTTTGACGCACATGTGAAGCCTGATGCCTGTCTGATTAGGCACTAAAAATGGGGAGAAGGTTCCAGGCTTATACTGACATTGATTGGATCAGATAGACTCCCTTTAATAAAGAAAAAGTATTTTTAATTAAAAATTCAGAAATAGAAAAGAAGTATCATCTGAAATTAAGAAGAATTGTCACTATAATGGATGCAACCAAAATACCAGTTTGACACAAGTCTTTTAGTACATCTTTATCCAAAATATCCCATTCCCAAACAATTTCCAATCCATGTGATAGCAGAATGACTTCTCCCTCTAGCCTTTGCAAATGCAAGTAATTCTGAGCTATATTTGGAGCCAGCATATGCAAGCTCAGGGTAGTGGTAGGATCTTCAGAGAGTAGTAATGAGTTATAAAGAGCTGAACCACAGCTCTCACTATTCCTTGCAGGAAATGAGTGCCCCTGCCAGTCTCTGTGGGCACTGCTCATGTGAGTGCTCCTTTGTCATAGAATCACAGAATGCTAAGGGGTTGGAATGGACCTTAAAGATCATCTAGTCCCAATGTCCTGGGCCATGGGCAGGGACACCTCCCACTAGACCAGGTTGCTCAAGGCCTTATCCAACCTGGCTTTGAATGCTGCCAGGGTAGGGGCATCCACAGCCTCCCTGGGCAACCTGTTCCAGTGTCTCACCACCCTCACAGTAAAGAATTTCTTCCATATATATCTTACCTAAATCTCCCCTCTTTCAATTTGTACCTATTACTCCTTGTCCTATCACTACAGTTCCTGATGAAGAGTCCCTCTCCAGTTTCCCTGTAAACCCCCTTCAGATACTCTTTTTCTTCTTTGTCAGATGGACCCCATCAGCCCCCAGTAAAGCAGGCTTGGCAAAATGAGTCCCATGAGTCTGAGTAACCAAAACCCTGAGTATGGCACCATTGCTCTAACCATTTGTTGACCTACCAGATTTGACTGGCCATTTCAAGCCCCTCTCCTTTGACCTGGAGAACTGATGACAAAACTACTTGAGCTCCAGAGCCCTTTGCCACTTCTCCCAGGGCTGTGTAATCTCTCTTAATGCTTCCCAGACTGCTGCCAGCTGTATCACCAGCTCCCCCATGGAACACTGTAGTGGGTAATAAACAGTGGGTTTGACTAGGCTTGGCAGTTTCTCAGTAACATCCCTGATCCAGGCTCCAGGAAGGCAACACACCTTCCCTGAGCACAGGTCAGGGTGAGTGCCTCTGTGCTTCTTAAAGTACAGTCAGCCACTTCTATCACCTGCTGCCTTTTATTGGCTGAACTAGTTGTTAATTTCTTCATTTGTGCAGCAGGCTGGGCTGCTCCAGTTAGCTCTGGCTGTTCTTCCTGTGTATGGGGTGTTGCCTTGTTAGCCTGCAGAGCTACGAAATGGTTCTGAGTGGGGATATCCAGCTGGGCAGGAATGTCTGGCTTTGAAGGAAGCCCCTTCCTTTTGTTAGTTCCTTTCCTCTTCCTTTTGTTAGTTCCTTTCCTCTTCCTTTTGTTGCCTTTTTGGTATTTTTTTTTTGTTTATTTGTTTTATTTTGCTTTGGTTTTTTATCCCACCGCTTCCCAAGTCCCCGTGTTAATGCCTTCCCTCCCTTGCATGGATGCCAGGGTGTGAATTTTTGGGGCTGTGATTCCCCAACCACAGGAGCTTAGAACCAGCAGTCCAACTCCCTCTCGGCCTCCCTGGTATCTCTCAGTCTTTTGACTGTCTCCTGCAGCTCGACCCCCTGTTTCTGGAGATTGAGGGCACATCTGCTACAGTTCAGTGAACTACCCCTCTCACACTTCCTGATACTCCTTGTCCTCTCCATTTCTTTCAGTTGGGCTTCCAGGTTGAGCAGGCTGTTCACCTGTTCACACCTCAAACAGGTTTTGTCTCTGTTGCCGTGTGGCATCAGTGACAAGCTCAGGCACTCACTGCAGCTGGAGACCTGGACAGCTGCGTGTTGATGTGTGAGGTCCATCAGGGTCATCCTGAACTGCCATGCCACACCCTGTTTGCCCACATTTAAGTCTCTCTCCCATGCTCCTGGCAACACCCCCTCCTTGCCTGTTTGGCTCCCAAGGGCTGCTGTGTCCCTGGGTGTCCCTGGGCTCAGGAACCCCCAATGCAGTCAAAAATCAGCTGGCTTCTGTCAACTTAGTTAAATGTCCAGTATTTTCAGGACAAGTGGTTTTAACTGAAAAAGCTCTCAAACAAGGGGTAGATTGTGGATGTGGTGGTGCCAGGGGGTGTGCCAGCCAGCTGGTGCCTCTCTGAGCCTGGCTGGGCTGGGATGCAGCGTTTTCCAGCACTGAATGTTGAAGTTTGGGGTTGAGAGTGTGGCGTCACATCAGCTTGGAATCTAGGCACAGTGTTTAAATCTACTTCTTTTTGTCTGCCCTGTGTCCTCACTATCAGTTATGATTTTGCTATCTGCACTATCTTGTTTTCTCTTGTTAAAAGTAAGAACAAAATCTTCCCGCTCTCTGTTGCTGCTGTGTTAAATGTCAGTGTAAACCGAGAGAGCATTTGAGAGCAGTACTGAGAATGCCTATTGCAAAGCACTGTCTGATCCCTTCCCACCCTAATGACACAAAACAGGCTGGTTACTTGTGATCTTGCCTCAGAACAGGATGGTTAAGCAGATACAGTTCATGTAAAATATATGGGAGTTCCTTATAATCACTTTAGGAAAACAGGAGTTTGTTGATTTTTGAAGCAATGTTATTAGCTACAGGTCCCATTGTATCCTAGCAATTTAGCTGTGTCAAAGATATGATTAAGCTGCAGCTATGGGACTCAAGCAAAACTGCCAGATCACATTAGTAATATAATTTGTGCCTGTACAGCAGCCATTTCCAGCTTTTTTTCTGCACAAGGCTCTGCTACAGATTTGGTTTTCATTCTTCACTCCTGTTCATTGAAGGGACACATGGGATTATAAATTGATTGTTAAAATTCCTATTAGTTGGAATTTAGGAATTAAGAAGTAATTTTGACTCTTTGCATTAATGTTTGGATTATGGTTGATGGCAAGGCTGAGTTGGGGCCAGATATGTTCTGATTTCCTATGAGCCTCGTTTTTCAGGCCTTTGGCTTTGGCATATATAGTATCTGTGCTCCATATAAGCCCCATGCATGAAAAGCTGACTTTTAAAGATGTGGTCTCCACTGAATGTATTTATATGTAGTTCAAGGGAAGGTATTTTCAGAATCGCATAAGGCAGGAAGGGCCTTCTTCCCTCTTTCTTTTTTTTCTTTCCAGTGGAAATGAGGTCCTAACCACTCTGTATTTCCAGATCTCAAAAGAATCCTAGTCCTGTCTGGGACCAAAATGTTCTGTCTAATATTTAAGTAGCTTTAAAATTTTTACTATTTTTGTTAAAAAATTTTCTATGGATTCTAGCTTGTTTAAATACACTAGTCCAGATCCATTAAGCATGGCAGACACTAGATTCAAGGACAAGATCAGTCCATTCAGATAATTTTTCTAGAACAACAATTTCTATTTAGCCATATCCCTTTAAGCTTCCCAGTTTTGTGCTTGCTGCCTTATCAAGAAGATGGTTTTCTGCTTTGCATTCTTGATTGTGAAGAATTGTGTGATTTTTATTTAGCAGATTGAGAGATCTCATAAAGAAAAAATGTGAGCAGGCATTACTTAGCCCCACGTTTCTTTTCCTTCAGTCCCCCAAGTACTAAGTTCTGGTTTTAATTTCATTATTGAAATTACAGGACCTGTAAAGACCTGGCTGCATCCCAAAACAGCCCTTGAAAAATACCTCTAAAGTTGCAGCCATGCCAAGTAACCTGCTGCAAACAAAGGTCTCAAGGTATCAGCAACAGCAAACAGTAATTGCTCGTTTGCAAGGACAGCTTAGTATCTCTCCTTGACAGATCCCTTGGGAAATGCAGACAGGGATATATGCGTGTTCTCTACTCTCTCTTAGCTGCATCCACTGCAGTGAGGTGGACAAAGCACCCAGTCAGACCTGTGAGTTGGGCAGCACTTCAGAGGAACTGAGCCTGGAACTGACTGGTTCCACCTTAAAAATGACACATGTAGACAATGCTTGATGAACTGGCTGTTGTGACCACCTATGAAGATCCATGAAGCACAGGACTGCCCCAGTGTGTGCCACAGCTACTGTGGGGCCCCTGAATCTCATGGCAACTAGAGACCAGCCTGAGCAGGGCAACGTGTGTTTCAGGAATGCTGGCCTCCTCTAAAACATGCTTCAAAAAGCACTCCTGGCCACATAAGAAGAGAAATAGCTTCTCAGTTTCTTATTTTGATGGCTGTGGTGTTTATGTTTGTTGGGAATGAGAGATGGCTATGTGTTCTGGCTGGGTATACATCACTGCAGGTGATGTGCTACTCCATTTGAGATGAACCTCAGCAAAGGCTATAAATTTTAAATGTAGGAAGTTTTCATCTTCAGTTCAAAAGTGCAGTTATGCCGAAACTGCAGGCACCAGCTCACAAGGGTGCACATGAACACTTCTACTTTTTGTACAAATACGTGGTAAAATCACAGTAAAGATGTAAGATGGGAGCCTTGGAGATGCAAATACTGCTGTCTGAAGATTTCCATTTGATGTAATACTGCAAATTGCCAAGTCCTGTTTAGCCTGGGTAAGACTAAGCTGAAGAGGTGTGAGAGTTGTGCTAAAATCACAAATGGGTGCAAAAGCAAAGCTATAAAATGTAGGAATTGTAGGCAGTCGGTGCAAATGAGAGAAGCAGGGCAGGTAATGAAGGTGTGAAACTTCACCATAGGCTGCAAGAATGGGTGAAAGCCTAAACTGGATTAAAAGAGAAACTGGGAAAATTCTTGGAAAGGAGAACTCTGTCAAGCTATGATGATCTGAATATCTTTTTGAGACCCAAGGGTCTGAGTCACTGGGTAGGGTGTACAAGGGGATGGCATCCTCTGTATTGCCTTGCTTCTTGCAGTCTTTAAGCACCCGTTTCCAGGTACTGTCAAAGAAAGGATACCATGCTAAATGGATCTATGATCCGGTACAGTTGGGCAATTTTTGTAAAAAGCCTAATTGAAAGCATTTGGAATAATTTTGTTGAATTCTTTTTTAAAAAAAGTTGTTGAGGCAGTGTCTGATGAGAACACAGAAGCTTAATGTACTTCTGTCAGTCAGTATGCGGTTCAGAACAGCTCAGGTTTGGTATGAGCATTGTATTTATCTCTGATAGAAAGGATGCCCTGGATAATCTTCGAGTGCCACAGCCACTTGATCTTCTCACTCATGAGGACAGAGTGTTGTAGCAAGGCTTAGCTACACCGCACTCTGTGTGTGTCTGTGTGTGTCTGTGTGTGTCTGTGTGTGCATGAGCCTGCACACAGGGTTTGGTGGCTGCTGAGATCTAAACAGCTTGTACTGATCTGTATAAACTCTAACCCAAAGTGCTGTCCTCCTTTTATGGCTGTAAAAAATCTAAATGAATTGGCTGGACGGTGCTCAGCTGAGCAGCACCCCCAGGCACAACATGCTACCTGACATTTCATTCCTTGACCACCATCAGCTCATGCCACCCCACTGCAAGCCTGACACTTAACCATGATGGTCAACATGTTTCAGGTCTGGAGCATCTGGAATAGCTTCCCCCACTGATGGGGAGGAGAGGGTTGGGCTGGGTCTGGGTCTGCTGAAGGCAAACTCAGCCTCTGCCTGGGCTGAGTGGAGGGAAGGGGAGAAGAATCAGCCTTCTGCTGCACATGCCCTCACTGGCTCAGCATGTGCATGCTTTACCTGTTGGCACTTGTAGGGTCAATTAAGTAATTTTTTGCTAATCCTTCTCAGCTTGTAGCCCCTTGCATTTAGCTTTGTAAAATGAACATTCTGGAGTCAGATTTCAATGCAAGCAGAAGCAGTCTCTATAGAAGCCCCAAACCATTACAGGACTCTAGTATAAGTTTAAATTAACTTCCTTTAGTTTCTTTCCCTTACGCATCAAAAAGTTTCTAGACGTGAGTACCTGCAGAATCTGAAGAGAAAAAGCAATCTCATTTTCAGAAATACTGAAGTGATTTCTCTGCTTCTTTCTAATTCGTTTTTCAAATGAATAATTCCCATGGTGACCAGGAGAAATAAAAAGGCAGGAAGGGATTGAGTGCTAGTTGTGAAGTGGATCTACCCAAAGCCACCACGTATCAATTGTATTTTCAAAACTATCAATTGTAATTTCCAAGTCCCTCAGACCACGTGAGTTATTTTTGATAGATTCTGCTTACCACGTTCTTTGACGTCTGAGAATGAGGACAGTCTGGCAGTAGCTTTTGGAAGAACATTTATTCTCATCAGTAAGATAAAGCTGTCAAAGGAACCCAGAGACATTCATGGAAATAAATAATGATTCAATATGCAAAACTAGTTTTCTAGTCTCAGAGAAAGGTAAGAGAAAGGCACATCTTTGAGAGCAGCATTTGAGCATCCAGATGAATGAGAGAAGGGAGAATTGGAGTGACAGGGTGAACTGAATATTCTGGAGGACTTAAATGATAATGATTATTTTATTTCTGAAGTGTTTCCTCAAAATACCAATTTACCAAGGATATTCTCTGTGGCACTTATGTATGCATCTTAGGTATCTGATACCTAATACTGTGGAGAAAACACTGGTGTTTCTGATATTGTGTTTTTGGTGGTTACATGGAGTAGCCAAAAGAATGAGTAGACTCAGTCTGTTACAGGAAAGTATTATTTTATCACATTTTTTTGAGAGTTGAATTGTTTAAAGGAATGCAATAACAAGTTAGTAGTAATTGCCTCAAAGGAGCCCTGAGATGGAACAGACAGGAAGAACAAGAGTAATCAGCAAGTTCCATCAAAGTAGCTCCCTCTCTGGTGTGTTCTCAGAAGTTTGTGGCCAACAGGCTCACTGGGAAATCATTTCTCTTTGGTTTAATGTCTTCTCACAAGGATAGGATTTACTTCCCTGTTTTTCGCCTTTTAATATACTTTAATTGAGCAGAGGGTGGTTGCCTGTTTGGTGTTTTGTTTGGTTTTTTTTTCCCCTTGAATGTGTGTGACACCATATGTTGGAGTGCATTCCATGCTAGTAAAAAGCACCTGACTAACATCCTTCAACCTGGCAACAAGCTCATGCTTGTTGTGGAAGTGCTTGTAAGCCCTAACCACATATCAGTATCAACTTTAGAGGCTGAAGGCATCCACACCTGGGCAGCACAGATATAGCAGAAGAAAGATACCCTCGCACCTTTGTTATTCACAACTGAACTAACTAATCGAATATCAGCAATGAAAGTGCCTGTTTCTCCATTCTCACCTTCCAGTGCTCTTCTATTCTGTTGTATCACAGGGCTAAAAGCAAGGAGAAATTCCCCAAGCTATGTAGGTCCTTCACCCAAAACTGGCATTGTGGTATAAGGATAAAGCAGTTTAAGCTCTTGGAGTTCATCCAGCCCAGCCACTGCTTAAAGCAGGGCCAGCTGCTTCAGGTTGCCGAGGGTTGGGCTCAGCTGGGCTTTGAGTATCCCCAAGGATGGAGAACCCACAGTTTCTCTGGGCAGCCTGCATCAGTGTTTGACTCTACTCGTGCTGAAAACCTTTTTCTAGTATGTAATTGCTGTGTTCTGTGTTGAAATTCATGTCTTGCCCCTCTATCTACCACTATGTAGTCCACTATAGGGGCTACACCCTCTCATTCACTGAAGACAGCAAGAAAACCTCCCTTTTACCTACCATTTTTAGGGCAAACCCCAGTTTGCTGTCATTACTGTGGGCAGTAGTGGGGAGGGAGGATGCAGTAGTTTGAGTTGTAGGCACTTGTGCTGGACCTGATGCTGCACAAGGTCATTTTGTGCAGCCCAGGTTTGGTTTTTTCCCCAGCAGCCCTGCTTTATGTCGTGAACTTGTCGGCCTCAGTCAGCACTTACTGGAAGGATGGAACATTTGGAGATAGGAGAAGCTGCTTTCCTTCTGGGGTATCTTGAGCCCTAGAACAAAGCTTTTGAGAACTGGCAGTTGTGAGGGATTCCTGTGCCACTTTCTGCAGGAAGAAGGAAGGGAAAGAAGGGATTAACTGTCATTGCTGGCATACTTAGCTCTTCCAATAATGAATAATTACTAACTAAGCAGGGCTCTTACTACAAGCCTCTTTCTTAACAGTTTAATGAATCCTCACTGCATTGTGGTGAGAATTCTTCTTTTCATTCTACACAATGAGCAAATTTTAGCTAAAAATCCCAATAGTTCCTGAATTTTTCCTGTTGAAACTCCCCCCTGCTGTTCAAGCAGGTATGGTATACACTGCCTTATGTCCTAGGCTGCTGCTTGCTGATGAGGTAACCTGAGACTAGATGAGCAGGAATCTTGGCACGGGGTTTGCAAAAACAACCCGGTGGTATGGATCTGCACTATATTAATTTGCTGGTTTATTATTATTTGAAAACTAAGACATTTTCTGCAGTTAATTTCCTGCATTCAGGGAAAGGGTTGCCAGGGAACATACAGCTATCTGCAGAACTAGCTGTTACAAATTCTCCTCAGACGGTTCTGTTTGGTAATTTCTTCAAAATTTATTTTTCTTGTGGTGATTAAACGCAGTGTACTTGTAAAGACATTTTTGAGTATGTTCCATCTTTCTAACTGATCTCTGTGGTCAGTGTTGCTATGGGACTGTCTGCCCTACAGCAGGAGGAAGGCTAATTTCTCAGGGATGAGAAGTGTGGTTTCAGATACCCAGAATTCCAGCTCTGGGATCTGGGAGCAAAGAACCATCCAGGACCTTAGGTCAGGTCTAACTTACTGCTTTTATTACCAATTAGAGAAATAATTTCCTCTGTCAGTTAAAGCTTTACTTTTGTTTTAGCCCCTTAAAGGGAGGGTATAGTCCCCTAAAATGAAGGGTATCACCTTAGGTATTCCCAACACTGCCTTATATTACTGTGCAATGAATCCTTTTTCTGTACAGGAGTAGGGAATAAATAACCTCTACATTTAAAGCAGTAGAATTTTTTTAAAGGCTTTATTTATTTAAAAAATAAAACACAAACCCCAAACTTCACACCTGTCCCAAACCTTAAAAGAGAAAGTTGTGGTTTAGGATGCCTGAGACAAACTAAGTGTTTACCCTGATCTTACATTCTCTGAAACCAATGGCAAAATTTTTACTTTCCCTGGTTGTAAAAGTTGGAAAGAGATCAACATTTTGAGCTGATGATAATGATGAGGAAGCCAAATCACCTCAGACCATAAGTCAAGCCTGGAATGTAATGTCAGGAGGCAGGCAGCATCTTACACAGACCTCTGGAAGCCAATATGTAGGTGGTAATACACTTTCTTTCCTGTAACAAGCCATTCTTGAAACAGTGTGGGGTTCCCTCCATGTGCACTGCTGTCCCCAACCTTTCACAGATGGCCATAGCATTTCCAAGTTGCATTGTCTTAGGGGAAAGAACATGCTTAGTCCCCAGCAAATGTTTATTTTATAACTTAACGCAGGGAGGCAAAGAAGGAACAAGCTGTTTTTTCTTGTTGACTTTGAGGATTTTACTGGTACCAGCCTCTCACTTCCTCTTGCCCAGGGGCAGCCTGTGTATTTTCCGAGTGTCAGGGTGGTAGCCCTCAAGCTGCCAAGTGCTAAGTGCGGTTGATCAGTATCATTAGCAGCCCCAAGTAATTGATTATCGGCCGTAGCTGCGTATTCAGAGCAAGCACACAGCCAATGGCAGTCACTTAATCTGTCATGCCTGCATGTTCTTGTCCTCCTGAGATCTATCAGCTCTGTAGCCTCTGACCCCGTCAGGAAAATCACTGATGGCTGCTTTGTGTTTACCGTGTACCCATTATGTCACCTGTATTAACCAGCTGAACTGGCTGCAGTGTACAAGGGAGAAGGATTTATACCGGCAATAGCAGAGTTTTTAGATCTTCCTTTTCATGCATATCTGAGCCTGGATTTTTGTGGGAAGAGGGGGTGGTCTGTACATGTACACTGTTCAATTATTTTTCTGGTGTTAGTATTAATTGCAAGACTCAAAATAGGTTGATTAGAATAAGACCTCACAGGGGTGTTTATAATTCAGATTTTAGAGATGTGACTAATGAATAACAACCACAGCTAATCAGTTCTCAAAACTGATGGTAATGAGCAGAAAAGGGGGAGGAAGACAACCTGTATCTCTGCTAATGCATTTTTTGAGCACTGCAGTGGAAGATGGCAAGGTCTCTTAAAAAGTGTTTGACTTGGATGGAGTTCTTGATTTTTCACAAGAAAAGCCATTTTTTTAAAGCAGTGCTTGAAGATTAATTTTAAATAATCAGTTGCCAATTACAGCCTTTCATGTTAGGTTAGCATTTAATTGTTGGAATGGTTTGGAGACTCAAGGCCTCTTTGGGCTTTTTTTTATAAGTTGGGTTTTTCTGCATTCATAGCTGCTACAAAAATGACAGCACTGAACACTGGAGTCCTTTATTCCCAGAACTGGCACCGGAGGGGCATTGGCAGTGCATTTCTTTCTCTGTGTTTCCAATATTTTTGACCTCAGTGGAGGTCATTTCTTAGAAATGAGATGATGTAGTAACTCTCTGGCTATAATCTGGTCAGTCCTCTGCCTCTGTGCACATGTTTGTTTAACCATGTAGTGAATTTTCTGTCCTGAATAGGATAGAACTTGAAGTGTATCAGATGCTCCTGAACTGGAAGTTCAGTCAGGAATGATCCTGATCCACATGGGAATTGGGATAGTGTTAGCCCAGGAAAATGCCTTTCAAATCACAGTCAGACATCTTCAGGTCAACTCTCTGTGTTTCTGCTGTGCACCATACACTTGTAAGGAGAGAATTTCCTACCAGCTCTTTCAGGTTGTGTGCATTTTAGTTTATTTTTTTTATACTGAAGGACACATTTGTTATCAAAGCGTGTTCCCTGCAGTTGAACAAATAATTCCACCAGTGAGACTGCTTGTGGAAGGAAGGCGAGAGAAGAAACTGTCCCTGGCTGGTGAGGCACTTGTACAAGTTTCAGTGCCCTCGGGGGGGCTCTGCAGATGCCTGCTGCCCTTAAGGAAAAAAACAACACCAAACACGATTTCAGGAACCTAGTTTTGTCATTTGATATACAGCTGAGCTGCCTGTTTGTGTATTTTGTCTTAAAATAATACCATAGAACCCAACTGAGTGTGGGCATGAGGATCAGGTTCCTCTTTTGGCAGTGAGCAGTGTGGTTTCTAAATAAAACTAATGGTAGAAATTAGTTGTGTTTAATGCTTCAAGTACTAGGGCAAAGAGTACGCTCAGGCCAAGGTTATTCCAGTAACTTATGTCCAGTGTGAGACTTTGGTGGGGTGAGACAGGCACGTCTGTATGTCTCCTGCCCGTCTACTGCCTGATCCCACTGTTTATCATTCCCAAGTCTGGCTGAGAAGCAGTTCAGATGGAAGCTTACTTGTTTTGGGGGACAGAAAGTTCAAACTGAGGAGCACTCTCGTGCAGTCCATTGTGCAGCTGCGTGAACATTACTGCTGACATGCGACAAAGATGTGGAGAGCCAGGTAACCCTCACCTGTGAAACAGGTCTGGTAGGTTGACCTATGGACATATGGGTGTTTATGCAAGACAGAGAGAGAGCAGTCAGTTTAGAAATTTTTCTATCAGCAACGAAGTTTTCTGCTTCAGAAGCATTTTAATGAATAATTCTGTTTTCTGCAGAAAGTTGAGCCTTTTGTTGATCAAACAACACTAAGCAACTTTTTGTGTCTCTTAAGTATTTCACATGCATAAGCATACATATATTATCAGTCAGTATATAATAGAAATACAGAACATTCTTAAATCATGAGCAGTTTTGCAGAAGTCTATAGTTTTTTTATGTTTTCCTGAACTTAATAATAGTTACAGCTTCTTAGGATGGCACTAGTCACTGCAACAACCCCATTTTTGTCCAGTGTCAATGACATGATGTGGACATTGAATCCTGCACCTGATGAAAACTGCGTCAGTCTCATAAGATTTCTGGATACCTTCTTCATAGTTCTGTCAATCTTCTGCATTATTGAACTTTCCTAGGGTTCAGAGGCCCTAGTACCAACTTACTGCATTGGTGCCAATTGCTGTATAACTTCCTTTGAGACTGAATGTAACCCTTCCATAGCCTCAGCTTTAGAGTTTGCAGCAGCAGCAGCAGGACTTATGTGAACACAGATCCAGCAGCACTGGCTTCCTTACTGGCTGAAATTTTTAATGAGAAAAAGGCTCTTTGCTCAAAAGGCTGATGTGGGTGCACATCACTTAAGTCCATATCCTCTCCTGGGCCAGTGCTTGGTGTGAAGATATGTGTGAACTTTGCTACTGGAATGTGAACATCACATCTTAGGAACTGTAGAGAAGGGAAGGTAGATGTTGGAAGGGTTGGGGGGAAGAAGGGAGCAGTTTTTCTTTTTTAGCTTCAGCTGCAGACTCTGAGGAAGAGAAGGCTTTTCTTTATTCTTTCAACCTCTCCTTTAATTTATTTGCTGCCAGCCCTGGCAGAATAATCCTGCTGAACAGTTAAAAATCATATATTTTATATTGCAGCTGTGATCTTCATGAGAGCAGAGATCTGAGGGACAGAGCAAACTCATGCAGGAAGCACCTTTATAAACGCACAGTGCTTTTATTTCTTACAGTGGTGTGGATGTGTGTACACTGCCTAAAAGGGAGCAGTGCAGCCAGCATTACCTTGTATGCAGGAGGGGGAGAGAGGAGAGATGGAGATGCAGATCATTAGTCATTTATCTGCTCAAGCAGCTTCTTCCTCTGCCAAGGCAGGCAGCTAGTACTGGCAGGGGCAAAGTCCCAGAGCCTCATCATTCATAGAATCATGGAAGGGTTTGGATTGGAAGAGACCTTAAAGGTCATCTCATTCCAACCCCTATGCCATGTGTAGGGACATCTTTCACTGGATCAGATTGCTCAAAGCCCCGTTCAACCTGGCCTTGAACACTTCCAGGGATGGGGCATCCACAGCTTCTCTGAGCAACCTCTTTCAGTGCCTCACCACCCTCATAGTAATGAATTTCTTCCTAATATCTAATCTAAATCTACTCTCTTTCAATTTAAGGTATTTTCCTCAAAATTACCCTGGCAATTTAGAGACTAAGAACATGAAAAAAAATCATTAGTGATCTCTGTTCCATTGGGCCCTTGACAACCCTCCCTCAGCCTTGCATACGCTCAGCCATGAGTCTGTCATGTAAACCAGGGGTCTTCCAAGAAAAAAAACAGTTTAATACATGTAGAAAAGATACTGATTGACTTTGTCCAAAGTAGTTACAGTTCAAACTATAGGAAATTAAAGCAATGCAGAGTTTTGCACAGAACATCTTGGCATGTACCTCAAATTCTGTGGGTATCAGTATATGTTTGAATCCTTGAAGTCACCCCTTTCTTTTAAACCAAGAGAAGATGGGACAGGAAAGAGAAGGGTATTTTTAACAGGTTTTTAACAGTTAAGCTTTGAAATTTGTATGTCTTGGCACCCAGGTAAAAGGCTGTTTTTACAGTACATGTAAATGACCAATAAATGGTGACATTAAAGACAGTATATGTCTGTACAAGTAGCTTTGAGCTTGAGTCTAGTAACAAAATAGAGCTGCTTCTATCTCAGGCCTGCATAGTAAAGCCATGTTGGCAACGGTGTGTCAGCCTGTAACATTTACTTGGCCTGCTAGTGTTGTGTGAGAGCAGCTAAAATGTGTCTATATTGGCAGTAAAGTGTGATAATCAATCGAATTAAGGCAGTTCACTGGAAACAGCATTTTTTCCCTAGTCTGAACAGTCCCTGGGGAGTTTTTCTGAAGTTCAGTGTCTGATACTGTGCTCTCGAAATGGAGGCAGGACAGTCGTGTCGTTCCTTTTTTTAGGCACGTTCTCCAAGCACGCAGTGAAAGCAGGTTGAATTTGACCGTGCAGGCTGGCCAAGGGAATTGGCTGCTAATAAAGCTGAGGTATGGAGGGCTTCCCGGTGCCTGTGGGCATCTTTGCCAGGCAGCACTGGGGTGGAAGGTGGCAGCAGGGCACCAGGAGGTTCATGACCAGCCGGAACAGTGCCCTCGGAGTGACTCAGGCCACGCTCCCGCTGGCGTGTCGCTTCAGTCCGGGAT
This sequence comes from Pseudopipra pipra, assembly GCF_036250125.1. NCBI lineage: Eukaryota > Metazoa > Chordata > Aves > Passeriformes > Pipridae > Pseudopipra > Pseudopipra pipra. The sequence goes on from NC_087552.1 coordinate 12,598,744, forward strand.
GTCATGCTGGGCGATGCTGTTAAAGCCGGGGTGTATTTGTAGACATGCCAGCCAGAAAGCCCTTTTCTGGAGTTTTTGTCTTGGTTTGAGGAAATGCTCTGTAAGCTGCACTTTTAAAATTGCCCTTGGCTGGTGGCTACACTAGCTCTGCTGGCAGATGGCCTTTGTGTGAGTGCACGGATCTGGTTATAGGGAATCTATTCCACACTGTATTTAGGCGGTGCCTTTGCTGTCTGCATTTTCTTTTCCTTGCCACTAGCAACAGAGACACTATGCTTGTTTTGTGCTTAAATCCTCTTTATATTCTTTATTCTCCGAAGAAGCTGGATTAAAAAAAAAAAATTTTTTTGATGGTAGTTAACCACTGAAGCAGATTTTTATTTTGTCTAATTCTGTTTAGGTAGCAGAAAAGGTACTCGGATGACAGGAGCAGATAAACCTCTCAATTGAATAGACGGATTTTCATTTTTAAGTGAAAAAACCTGTGTTTCAGATTCTAAAAGCGTGCAGGCCTTTGGAATTTGACTACACCTGGGTTACAGTTGATATTAATGTGCATTACTGGGGGCAGAGGAAAGTCACAGCCTCTGAAGCAGTAATTTACTGTGCTTCAGCTCTGAAAGAGTCTTATCTGTCTATAAACGGGAAGGCGCAGGAAGCTGAAGAACCTTTCAGAAAAATATTTTGTTCTACAACATGACTAAGAAAGAATTTCCATCATTATGATATATTTTGCTGGAAACAACAAATTCTTTTATGTAAATCTTGAGCTCACCTTTTAAAGTTTCTTGTGAACAGTGTTGTAGAGTGATCCCCATGAATTCCAAATGCATACAGAAAATAGAGAAGTGAGAACACAGCCTGTTGTTTTTCTTTGATAGTAGTTCCCTTTTCTTTTTTTGTTTTATTTCCAGTGGAAAAGCAGATAAATTCAGGGTGTACTTAGAAATGTCAGTGGGCTGACTGATACTATCCCATTACGTGTCTCTGGAATAAGCTTGCTCTTCCTAAATATGAAATATCATTAGATTTAGTTGGGATTTACACTAGTAATGCTGACACAAAAACTTGGATTGTCATTGGTATGCAAAGAGGCAATTCTTTATGAATATGAACAAATGCATTTAAATACCTGTTATATATTCCTGGCATTGAGCACCAAAATTTCTATGGAAGATAACACCACTGCAGGAAGATTTATTTGTTAACCTTTTAGTAGGACACTTATAAAGTAAAATCTACTTATTTCACTTGTCCATCAAAATATGAGTTACCTTGAATGAATGAGTAAAATTTTGCAACTTTGTATTAGGACAGGAACAGATCAATGCTGGGGCTGCCTTGGGAATTGCATTACTTTAATGTAACTCATTCTGGGGGAGGTGTCTTGTTTATGCTTTGGTTTATTGCTTTTAGCTGATATGAGTATCAAAAAGACACCAGCAAGATGATGATTTACACAGTATTGCTGGTGAAGGGAAGGTGTTGGTTGGCTGTAAAATCCAAGCTAGGAGGGCAGGCCTGCAGTGTGCTCAGCTTGGCCATAGCAGCCCTGACTGCTGGGGAATGGTTGCTCTGAACCCCAGATCGTGGCTGTGCTGGGCACTTTGCAGAATGAGATGTATTATGATCAGCTTGGGCCTAGAAGTGCTCAAGTGTGTCAGAGGGAAGCTGGTGAACTCTGTCAATGAGTAATTGGGCAAAGGATAAAAAGGATTTATGGTGGGACGCAATCAGTAGCATTAAAAGCAAACAAACAAGCAAGCATCGTAGTGTTTTGGATTTCTCTGTGTTAGGAGAAATTCCTTAGGCCAAACATGTACACATCCTTGATGTCATTGTACAGACCATGAGACTGGTTTGTGCAATTTCCAAAAACAAAAACAAAACAAAAAGCCAGTGGTGGGGGGGGGGGTAGGGAAGGGGGAGGGAGTCCTTTACTTCTCTGGAAAGAGGAGTCAATTCTAAACTTTTGTTCATTTGCAACAATACGTAGGGGCTCTGCAGCGACTGCCTGAATGTTAAATTATAGCGCTTGTTTTACTCTTTATGTCTGGGTCTCCTATGACGCAGTTTGTACCAGCAACATCTGAATGCTTTGGCTTACTTTGAAAGACTAGGAGAGTTAAGGGTCTTTCATGAAATAAAAGAAAATCCCGAAAATAGCCTTCTGTAATTTCTGAATTGTATTCTTAGCGGTATTAGCATATAGCTGGAGTTAATTCATTTGCATTAGTGAAAAAGTCAAAGCGAGAGCAGAATTGGGCCTTTTTGAAAATCAAGTCAGAGTCGTATCTGATGCAACTCCATGTCGGCTTTGAACGGGAAGCCTGTCACATTGCTTGTGAACCTGGAGACGAGGATGTGTCACACTCATCCTGAACAGAAGCTGTGTGGCATCCCAATTGAGAGGGTTGAACTCAGAATTGGACTGGGACCCCTGGCTTTCCAGCCACCCCAACTGTGGCCAGAACCAGGGCACAGGATTTGCTGAGGTGATCCAGCCAAGTCTGTTCTGTAGTGTTTGGGGCAGAGACCCATCCCTCCTGCCCGGCCATTCAGCATCACCATCCACAGAGCCCACGCTGAGCTGGACTCTCCTGCTTTCAGAGTTCATCTGCTCCCCCCAGACTCTGGTGTTGCTTGTCTCTTGCCCCATGTAGGCATAGCTTTAGATGGTTTTTGTAGGTTTGTATTTTGGGGGAATGGGGGGGTAGTCAACAGCGTTGCAGGATCTGAGCACATAAGTGCCATGGATTTCAGAAGGAACCGAGTGCAAAGCTTGCACAGATGCTTTGGAAGTCCTGGGATATGATATAGTGAGGTCTCCAAGGAGGAATTTTTTCCTTTACCTGGCTATCACAGTTATTCTTTGGCTAAAGCAGGAGGGTTGATAACCCATACAAACTCATAGCAAAATTATAAATCTCCTTACCGTGAACATGTATGACTTTTTTAAATCTTTGAGACTTTGTCTCAGCAAGGCATTGAGCATTATTTTTAATCATACTGCCCTTTAGATATATTTCCCATTAAATGTCAGGGTCCTCGTTCATTTTTGTTTAAGAAAAAAAAAAAAAAGACAAGAAAAAAGGAGACAGACCTTCTTTAAAGCCTGTATTATTGGATATACTTTTTATCATGTCAGTCCTGACCTGAGTTCTCTCTAAACTTAATAGTTACAATCTCTAAAATCCTTCCTCAGATGGAAACTTCTCCATGGCTGTAATAACCTGTATTCTTTTTGAAATGAGGTAGCAAGTACTTGAGCTTGAGTGTACATGGAGGCTTTACTTATTTCCCTGTATTAACACATTCTCCCATCCTGTTGTTCTGTTTCTTTGCCAATTCTTTGTCCTTCTGTACAGAGCAGGTGTTTTCACTCCACTGCCTACAGCAATGCCGAAGAATTTTCCAGAGCAGTTGGAGTTAAGATAACATCCATCACCGGGTATGAGGAAACCGCCGCTCTTTACGTGCATTACCTTGCATTTGTCTACCCTGAGTGTCAGCTGATCAGGGAATATTTCCTCAACATCTCTGGAAATTATATAGTTATTGACAGAGGGGAAGAGAGAGGATAGAAATTAAGTGGTCACAACATTTGCTGAATATTTGCTAGCAGAGAGGGAGGGCTCCTTTGAAATGAGACCAGTTCTCACAATCTCATTTCTCTGTGCTGTTCTCTCTCTCTCTCTCTCTCTCTCTCTCTCTCTCTCTCTCTCTCTCTCTCTCTCTCTCTCTCTCTCTCTCTCTCTCTCTCTCTCTCTCTCTCTCTCTCTCTCTCTCTAGTGACAGGATTAGGGAAGGCATGCAAGAAATTTCCTTTAGTTCTCTTCATTCTGGGGAGACCGGGCAGTGTGAAGTTGGTGTTGCAGGAGTTGTGTGTAGGGACTGTTTCAGGGCTTCCACTTGCTCAGGGAAGGGAAGGTGGATCATCCCCTGCTCAGGGGTGGGGTGGGAAAGGCAGAGGAAGCTGGTGGCACACACTTGCCCCAAAAACTGTAAGACCTGTAAAGGCAGAGCTCAGAGTAGGCCTTCCAGCATGCAAGAAGGCTTCCAGGGTTAGGAGCCTGCCCTTATGTTCCTCTTGCTTATGGGTAGATTCCTCACCAAGACAAGATTTTGGAAGAACCTTTTCTTCCTTCAAAGAAAACCAGATAAAACTAATGTAGATGTTTTTAGTTCCAATGCAGAACAAATACCTTCTGCAGACTTGTGCTTGTCTTATGTTAGGAGAGGCACTGCTCAGCCACTGGGGGTAAAACTGGTCAGTGCGGGGGCACCCAACTGGGCAAAGGCTGTGTTTGCTACCACAGTGGACTTTTTGAATCACGTTAAATAAAAAGAAGGGCAACTGTAAACCCCCTTGGGTTTGGTTGCCTGTAGTTGTGAACGCACAATTTTGAAAGTCTTAACCTGATTTTTACAAAGCACTACCCAGAAAGCTCAATTCAATTTTCAGTTGTTTGAGCCAAAATTCAGATGTTTTCCATCCCAAGCATCAGGAGCTTCACCACTGTCACTACTGTTTCCTCTCTATACCATGGTACTTTTTTTTTCAAATATTGTCCAGGAAACTCTAGGGCATGTGAAAGTTCATTTTCTAAGCAGATTTATGCATAGTCTTGTTGAAACTTCATTGATATTGTGGATTGATGTAAGTACATATGTATTTAGGATATGTGTCTGTAAACTTTCTAGGCAGCCTGTGGCAAATGAAAACAGAATGTTTCAAATGTGTTTCTGTCTTTAAAGACCAAACACACCAGCTGAGCCATCTACAGTTCCCGTTGCCATCCAAACCCCGAACTCTTCATGCTAAAGCAGTCGGGGTGAACCGGTTTTGAGCACCGCCTGTAGCTGAAGATTTGGCATATGAACTATAATTTTTGTTGTGTGGATGACTTTTAAACAAAAGTGATCATTCTTCAAATCGAGTTTCTCTTATTTCTTGCTGGCTGTTCCTGTGTTTGATATGACACCAAAAGGTAGCAAAGCACAGTTTTAAAAGCATCTTTCTTAAATGTGTGTTTTTGTTCAAGCTCGTGCTTCTCCCTGAGCACCCATCTGCTTTGGGCTTGTAAATGGCACAAATCACTTTGCAGGCAAGTAGCAGCCATGGAAAAGTGCCCATGGCTGCTGGTGAGATCAGGATGGCACATGCAGAGAGGAAGGCTGATCTTGGCTTCTCTCCATGGGGAGGACCAGCTCCTGAGAGACCCATGGATTTCAACTGTAGCCTCAGCTCTGATGCTAAGCTTCCAAGGAAAGGGGAAACTTAAACACTGTTAATATCTCTGTGTTAGTTTGCCAAAGCACCTGCTACTGCACCACTTCACTATGGCATGTACTGGGCTGAGTGAGTTTTGGAAAGCAGAATAGGGATGGAAATGGTGCACTGCAATGTTTTCATTAAATACTCAGCTTTTCTTTTTTCCCTTCTGAGTTAATATTTACCATGTAATTATTAAGGTTGGAAAAGACCTCTAAGATCATGGGGTCCAATCATTAATGTAGCGCCGCCGTGTTCATTGCTAAACCACATCCCCAAGTGCCACATCTACACATCTTTTAAATACCTCCAGGGATGGCGATTCCACCACTTCCCTGGGCAGCCTGTTCCAATGCCTGACTACCCTTTCCATGAAGACATTTTTCCTGATATCCAATCTAAACCTCCCCTGGTGCAACTCTCACTTGTTATCTGGGAGAAGAGACTGACGCCCCCACCTCACAGCAGCCTCCTTTCCCCCCTTTATCTCTCAAAGGATACTCCCTCTCTTTCATGATGTACTACTGTGTGGTCTTGTTATCTTTATAAAATGCCCTCTGAGGATATATGTCCAGGGACCTCTATACATGACATTAAAATAGTTTTCTGCTTATAAAGTTACATTGTCAAAGTTCCTGCCTATGGCCCGTTGCAAAGTGGGCGTTCAGAATGCAGTGTCTCTTCATCAGGGAAAGATGAAACGTGTTCACTGCCAGATTACTGTTTAAAGAGAAATCACTCAGGTGTTATAATTGGAATGCCCAAATCGTGGGCTGAGTTCCTCCTCCTTGGGGTCCTGTTGCAACTTTGATATACAGACTTTGTCTAAAGGTTTTGAAGGCAGAAAGCCTGCCAGCAAGAATAGTAGCTGAAAGGGGGAAGATCAAGATATCAAAGAGAATGGTACTGATGGAGGAGAAGTCTGCAGTGACGAGGCTCCTACGGATCTTTTCCTTTCTCCTTCCCAGGATTCAAGAGCTCTCTCCCCCAAGCAGAAATTTAAAGGGGAAGCAGTGGGCATTAATACTTCCTGCTCCTCAAGATGCAAGTGGCCCACCAGAGCCCAGGGAGGAGGGAAGAGAGAGCGAGCTGTAATTTACTTCTTTCCTTGCTGGCTTCAGTGAACGTGGCTCACCATGGGTCCCTTTCTTGCTCTTGTAAAATACATCTGAATTCGGTGGCAGTATAAATGTGATTAATTTCTGGTCTATGTTGAAGGGCACAGAGTGGTGCTGTCTTGCTCCTGGGCTTGCTCAGATATACACTTCATGTATCACTTACCTACCATGCAGGGTGGTTATGAGGATTAATTAGTTAATGTTTGTACAGCACTTTGAAGATGTAATGCACTATTAGGCTTTAGTCTCTGCTTGATGCATGAGTAGAACACCCATTAATGCTAATGGAGGTTGCATGCATTCCTCTAGCAGGGAATACATAAATGCTAAATAAAATTCTAATTATTATTGTATTTCACAATATTACTTGATCAGGCTTTTGTAATTCAGCTTTTTTTTTAATTCATAGCTTGCAGAAATAAAAAAAATGTTCTTAACTTTGAATCTTGCTTTCAAGATCAAACTCCTTCAGCCTGAAATAAGCAGTCATCCTTTGTTCCTCGTGTTTCATTGTGTTCTTCCCCTCTTTGTATCTTGTGTGTCGTCTGACCAGAGGTAGGTTTCTGTGTTCTGCAATTGGCAGAGGTATCTTGCTAGCTGAGGAAGCAAACTCACAACACCTAGCACAAATAGTATTTGATTACTGCTAATTACAGTGCTGTCACATAGACAGTAGGAAAGAACGATGGCTGGCTTTGTCAAATAGCAATGAAATAACCTGCTGTCTGTCTACTGACTTAATGGCTTTAATTGCCAGCGCATAATCAAGATCTGGTGAATTTGTTTGAACATATCAGCAGGCACCAAATATTTCAATTAATATCAAGTTGTATAACTAGTGTTGCTCTAGCTAGAGCAGAATTCTGGTAAATCCAGATTTTTGAGGCTCAAGAAAGGGTACCCATTAGCAAGAGCCAGCAAGCAAACTGACAGATGGGTTGGTTTTTCTTCTTTTTTTTTTCAGACTTTGAGTAACCTTCTCCTCCTCTGCTGCTACTTGGCCCTTGTAGGTGGTTCCCTTTTATTTTCTTTCACTCTGGTTTCTTTCTCGGGATGATGTCTTCTGGAAGAGTTCATGCACCGTAGGCTTTCTACTGTGAATCCTTCCCCCCAGTTCACCCCAGAACATGCTGCAAGTGAGGTTTGGGGTGTGGTGTGCCACCGAGACAACAGAGGACAGTCTGTCTCAAGCTCTTGATGAAAGCTCACTGCAGCAGTGTGAAGTGCATGGTAGTCTAATTGTCCTTGCAGAAAATAATAGAATCACAGAATATCCAGAGTTGGAAGGGACAGATGAGGATCGAGTCCAACTCCTAGCCCTGGAGCAAAAGAATCGTGTCGTGTGCCTGAGAGCATTGTCCAGAAAGAAAATGACAAAAAGGAAAAGCTGTGGCCTGGCTCACCAAAGGTGGTCTTTTTCTTCCATGAAAATGATAGAGCTTTTTTTCCCTTTTGTCCCTCATCCTCTTGCCAGAACAGACTCTTTCAAGAAATCAGTCCCTTTCCTATAGCCCAGTGGATGATACAAGAGTTTGGGATAAACGCTTGAATTTGTTCAGCTTTGAGAGCTGAATTTGTCCCAAATTGTCAGAAGGCACTTTATTTACATCAAAGTCTCAATCAAAGATTTTTGCTCTGTCTTTGAAGGATCCTTCCTTCGGGGATTCACGCCCATTCAACCAGATCATTAGCAGCTTCTTAAGCACAGAAGAACAGGTCCCTGTGATAAAATCTGCAAGGCCATGACCTGGACTTGCCTTTGCTCTTTCATTAACGGCTGAAACAGGAATCTTACACTTCTCTGAGTCTGCTTTGAGCATTGGATCCTGTAGACTACCCTTACCTGTCCACATTTAATCACCACATTTGAAAAGACCCACCTGCACCAAGTCATGCCTATTTACATCATCAGTTTTCATTTCGTTACTTAGTTGAATTTTCTGGTTTATTTGTGTGGTTCCTATGGCTTGTTGCATGGAAGGCATTAGTCTGTACTGGTGGGTGGATGTTCTTGACACAGAGAATTCTCACTGAAATTGATCTTCTTGGTGAGCTTTGGTGGTTATAATTCTTGCCTTGACCCCAGGAGAAGTGACCTTTGCTTATCTGTATGTTATTATCTTATCTATGACAGCCTTTTACCTTCATCCACATACTACTCAGTGCAGCTTTGCTTGACCCCGAGACATAGCTATGACCTGTCTTCTCCCCTCCTTCACGAGCCCTGTAATTTTAGGGATCACGCTCAGCAGGCATGAGCTCAAAATCTGGCATGCAGAAAATCACAGGTTCTTTCTGTTTGTTCTGAAGGACCTTTAGAAAGTTGTACCCGCCCCCTGCTTAGTTCTGGCAAAGCTGGAGTCATTCGTGCATGTGTTTAGTGGGAGCTGTCAGAGCTCTACAACTCTCTAGATCAGACCTGGAGTTTGAGCTAAAAACAACCCCAAAATGCAGAGATTATGTATGACAGACAGATTTACATTTGCAGAAAGGCAGAAAATTAAGCCAGAGTTTTCTTCCTCCAAATTTTTTTTTTTTTTTTAAAGTTGAAGAGAAGAAACCAAGGGCACTAAACACTGACACTACTTTTGTTTCTTTTGGATGTGCGTGCATACATGCTTCAATGAGTTTTCAATATTGTAATGGGTTCTATATATGGATATTTTAAAGGTGATATCGTAGTAATAATAGGGTGAGGCAGAGATGCTGAGCAAGGTCAGTGGGCTTGCATACTGACAAAGTTGAAGAGTGGGAGGAATGAGGAGGGCTTGTGAGAGTACATCCTTTGTGCTTGCTACCGCTGAATCTAAATTCAGCTGATTTTGGGAAACTTGAATCACAAAGAAACCTGCACTTTTTAAAAAATCGGATTTTCTTCACATTTCTTTCTTTTTTTTTTTTTCCTTTCCTAGATACTCAATTTTATTGTCCAGCTGAAATAACTCAGGTATCAATCACACAGTTGCATTTTTCTCAATGATATCAGACAGAACTAAATTACATACTGCAGTTATGGAGTTTGCATCTCTACCAATACAGAAGATGCTGAAATAGCAGCTGCCAAACCACTGCACATAAAAGCTACCACTTTGATGGACAAGGAACAGTCAATGTTCCCTATTTCTGAAGGGGAAAAATAACAAAAGAAAACAGAGGTTTTACACTCTGTTCTTTTGCTAGTGTGCCTTCCATTTTCCGTATCTTACTAACTCTGTCCCATATAGATAGCACAGTAAGAAGTTCCATATTATGAAGTTCCTCTCTATTTCCTGCTAGATAAATATCCACCCTTTGGAGGATGCTGTATCTGTTAGTTTTCCATTTCTCTGTTGGTTTTCCATTTCACTGGTTGACTGTAGGCACTGGTGTTCTTAAAAGTACAGGCCAGATGCTTGGAAAGGGTAAATCAGCATAGCAAAGCAGCTGCTTCTGCTTTTGCCACCCCAGGACCCCCTTTTTATCTTTTTTTTTTTTTTTTTATCTACCCTTGGAATATTTTGTAGCTCTAAGCAAACTTTGCTAATATGGTTATTGATGATCATATCTTCATTAGTTTGTCTTGCCTATAATTTCTCCAGCATTCATGTTGTCTTGTTTGCTTCTGTTCAAGAGCTGTAAGTTTTGGTAATTTTTCAAGTTGTCATCTCACGCTTCCAAAATAACCAGATTTGCAAAAGTACTGTCTTTGAAGAAAGTGTCTTGTACTTCCTGGCAAAGAGGTTGCATCCAGCTTTTTAAAAAACTTTAAAGTCCAGTTTCCTTCTAATTATTTTCTGTAGTAAGAAATAATCTGCACTGGTGCAAGATGTTTGTCTTTGGGAGCTCTGCTAGGTAGTGGTGTAGTTAGAAGTTCTGCTCTCAGTTTGTGTCCTCTTAAATATTAATGAGGTGTAGGGATTGTGTGGATAGCAGATGTGTGAAATCCTGAAGGTTTTTACATTGCCTTTTAAATTCAGTCAAAAATAGTACTCCAGAAATGCTCCTTCCATGAAGAATTGTTGGGGATGCATGTGCATGGGTGGTGAGAGAGGTAGCAGAGAGCTTGCAACAAGTGAGGCAGAACAGAGCAGGGATAGGCACTACTAAGGTCAAATTCCTCAATGTGCACTCTACTATTTTGATTATTTTTGTAATTCTCATTTTATCTTTGCTGGTGAAATTTCTTGTTGGATGCCCTTCCACAGAAAACTTAGTAATTTTCCTACATAGTTAATATTCAGATATAAAAAAAAACTATTACAGTTTAAATGATGAATAGATGCTAATTTATACATATATACATATACTCAGAATGCCTAATTAATGAACTTCTGTGTCAGTCACGGATATGCAAATTATTATATTTTGCGACTCTTATCATAATTGTGTTGCCCTGCTGGCTTCAGTTTGGAGGAATGTTTTTACTGCAGTTTAGGAAGGGATATGAAAGACACTGAGCAACAAAGCAGTAGAGAATGTAACTGCTGTGCTGATCAATCGAAACTAGGTAGATCCTGGCTGTTTTCACATGCGCCAGAGGCATTTTTGAAGCAGGAGCTAAGTTAGAGGGTCTGAGCAGCTCTCTGGAGAGCTCACCCATCCCTGTCCACTGTACAGGGAGCTTACTGGACTGATGCCTAGAGTGAAGTGATATTGGGAGCTCATTGTGAAGCCATTATTTCTCATTTTTCTTTCTCTTAGCCGTGGATGCAGGCGTTTTTTAAAGTAAAAGATTCCCAGTGTATTTTATTAGGGCTTGTGGGTATGTTTTGCTGCATAAATAATTCTACACTCTGTAATTATGGAGGACATTAATAAAAATAATGATTTTCTGCTGTGATATGTACTTGCACTGAAGTCGGTCCAAATTTGCAATTCTTGGGACTTGGACAAAAGAAAATGAACAATGTCACTTATTCTTATGGCTTTCTGGTATCTTGGACTGAAAACAGCTGGGAGGAAGGAAAAAAAAATCTAAACTTGAAAAAATTCTTACAATTACTGGCCTTGGAAAACATATTTTTGAAAAAGGAATTAATACAAGCTTGTTTCTAACACTCTAGCACTTGTATCAGAGTGCTGTATGCGCTGAGGGATTCCTGGGGCTGAGAGCAGCTATTTCATCAGGTCCTGGGTACTTTTTAAAGGCCTCCCTTTGTCACCTTTATTCCATGGTAGAATTAGTTTGTGTTGTTTCACCTGAAGCTGTGTCTGTGAACAGGCACTCAGGGTCTGTAAATAGATGATGGTGGTTGTGCCACAGCCCAGGAAAAGACTTGGGCTGAATGTCACTTTGGGGAAGCTCAGATCTTGCCTCCAGTAAGGAGAGTTCATGGCTCTGCTCTTAGCGCAGCTCTTAAATCACCGCTGGGATTTGCAAGAAGTTCACAGCAGCACAACTATCAAATCGTGCCTCCGAATTGATCCTGTGAGCTGGGACGTCGGACCCTGGCTGGGGAAGCTATTGATTCTCGACACACAGCCTCACAGGACAGGGAGGCAGTGTGATCTATACTGTTGTGCCCTTTCCTCCCTCATACGAGTTATGACTGTCATGACACAGGTATCCAGTTCTTTCCCATGATAGCTGGGTTGCCTCAGTCATTCCTGCGGCAGGAGTGCAAAGTTTGAGTCTGCGCCTCCTGACATTTCTACTTCTGTTTCTCCTCTTTGCCTGCTTGCATTGGCTTTGTGGTCACTTTTAGCCGTGTCAGCACATTGAAAATTGCTGACAGTAAACACTGAAGGCATGCATGCATGCTGCTGAAAAAAAAAAACACACAAGGAAAACAGCTTTGGGTAAATGGTGGATTTGCTCAGTGTTAAATGTTCAGCAGCTTCCACTCACAGCCTGGAGCCTTCTACTAAATACAGAGCTTGGAATTTTGTTTTTAAAGGGAATTGATATAGGCTGCCACACCGCTCACTTTTTCATAGGAGTTTTGGTATGTGCAGTAGGAGAGAGGTTCATTCTGCATCATCATGCTGTACAAAACACGAGAAGTGTTAAGACTTCTGAGCAGAGCAGCAGCCTCAGGCATGTGGGATCCTGGGGTTTGATTCAGGTAATTGGGCCGTCCATCTGCCAGGCAGTCTGGGGATCAAAGAGGGACGCAGAGGTCCCATGTTCTGTGTCATCATTGTCATGCCCACCTTCAGGAAGGTGAATGATGTAGAAACTGCACAGTGTGCAGATCAGCATTAAATGCTGTGTGCTGCAGCAGGCTTGCATTTTACACAGATTGAATGCTGGGAAAGTAAGAGCAGGAAAAGGGGCATCCTCATCCAGGGCGGTGTGGACTGGGGAAACATGCTTCTCTTGTAAGTACCCAAGCACATGCTGATACTTGCTAGTATCACCAGGGTATCCCTGTGTTCCTGCCACTCTCCTTTGGGTTTAGCATGGCCTGGGTAGCCTCCAGGTATGGAGCTGAGGAACTGGATTCTGCTCCTGCCAAACTTGCCTAGGTGCTGCAGTAGCCCATGAAATTGGCCACAAGGCCCAGAGCCCAGCTTTGAGCTGCATGTTGCCAGCGGCTGGGCTCAGTTTACAGAGTGCAGGGAGGGGCAGGCTGGGCTCAATCAAAAATGGATTTTGCTGGGAGCATGTTGCTATTTTTATAAGAGTTTACCCAGCTGCTCTGCAGCCATTACAGCTGTCCAAAGCAGTTGTAGTGCACACCTTGTTGGAAACACTCATCCTGCCTGGTGTTGTCCAACCCCAGGACCGAGTCCACCTTTTCAGAGGCTTTTGCCAGGAGCCAGGCCACTTACCCACCCATGAGAAGCTCCTGCAACATGGGCACTGCCATGGAGGGTGATTCTAGAGCTTCCTTCTTGTTTACTTTGCACCACAGAGGTGGTGGAGGGTACAGATGAGCAAACCTGAAACCTGAATCAGAAACATATAGATAAAACATAGGCCAAAATCTCATTTCTCCGGAGTTCCAGGACAAATCCTTGTGGAAATTATTAATTATTCTGCCATGAATTGATGCAGTTAGGATCAGGATTTGGAGCTGATCTATATTAAGAATATCTATTTAGGAAGATGGTTTCCGAACTCAGTTTAAATTTGGTGTGGTCTCATTTGTGCCAGCCAGCCACACTGCTTTTAGTATGAGCTAGTCCAAGCTGGCTTAAAACTCTGCTTTAGACTGAATTAAACAAAAACAACCCAAAGGTGATGGAGTTCTTACTGCCTTGCCAGTTCAAGGTAAAATGCCATGAGAAACAGGTGCTGGAAGCTGGATAAAGAGATTGATATTAGGGGAAAAGTCAAGGTGTTTGTCTACCCTTTGTGTTCTGGGTGTGCTGTTGCCTGCTTGAGCCAACAGGCCTGGCAGAGGCTCCATCTTCCCTCCTGTGTGTAGTGGATGCCCTACTCCAAGCACTGTGTAGGCAAGGAATAAACAAACCAAAATGATTTGACACTAGTGACTACATTGAATCCCTGCTGTAAAGTTCCCTGCTTTGGAACTTCAAATCTTTCTTAAAGAATTCCTAGGAGGAGGCCAGCATATACTGACTAATTTTGTAAATCTTGCATTAAAAAGGGGGTTGTACATTGGAGAGGCTCCTGCTATATTTAGAATGAAACTCCATGCTCCCACTGTCAGGATGGGAGCTTAATTACAGCATGCTGCAAACTTTGCTTTTGTGAAGGATATTTTTCTGCACTGCTTGCTTCAAAAAGCACAGTTTTGCTGCTATTTTTATGACGCTTTTGTAACAGCAGCAGGAGTTGAAATGGGTTAGGTGAAACTTGAGAAGGATTCTCTGACAAAACCAGTGATAGTATCTGTGTGGTTCCCAGCGTGTAACTTCTCACCAGCTGAAATGAATCAATGTCAGGGGGAAGTTGTAGCTGGTTGCTGTTACTTTTTTTTTTTTCTTCCTTTTTATTTTTTTCCCCCTCCTGCAACTTACAATTCGCTTTTCTATTACACCCCGAATTTTCTGTTCAGACTTTTAATATGGATCCACTTTTGCCGCTGTGTTTATGAGTGGGTAGCTGCTAGAGGATTGCAACAGAAAATAGAACTGATAAGTTTGGCAAGTTTTACATCCAAAAGCAATGAAAAAGTACACATGATTCAGCCTCCCTGCCTTAAGAGATAACTGCTAGTTACTTACAAGAATTACCAAGCTGTAAGGAGACTTTTGTCCTTCTCATAGAATTGGGATGTGCTGTGCAGAGGCTGGCATGCTCTGCTCCAGGGACTGGTGTTGTGTGGTGTGGTGGTGGTCGAGGGCCTGTGGGGTGTGTGTCGGACCTGAACAGCAAAGGATCTTAAGGCTGCAGAGGAAAATATTTAGAAAACAGGAAACCGGGAAGATCTGGGAGAAGTGGGGGCTGGGTGGTATGGTTTTGTTTTTTCTGAAGGATTCTTTCCCTCATTCAGCAGAGTTATTATTTGTCTCCTTTAGCTGTGCGTGCATACAAGGTAACTAATGGTGGGAATGACATGCAGGGAAAGAGTTTTAGTTTAAGCAGCATAAAAACCCCTTGATTTCTCCCCAGACAGCGCTATGTGGAGGGATAGACATTTCTTACTCAGGTGGCACAATTTACATATCCTGAATGTTGCTGAGGGTGAGGATTACAGCCTAAATTACATTGGCACCTTTCAGAAAGTTCTGAAATGTGATGCAGGATCGAGTTCCTATTAAAGTTACTCCGAGAAAACTGCATTGCTGTTAGCACTCTGCAGCAGGAGAGGGTGTTTTGCACCAGCCAGGTGTTGGGTGCATCTCTTGGTCCCCAGGTCCTGAAGACCTGAGCCCTTGGTACCTCTGGCTTAGCTGTGAAGTCCTCAAGCCTGGCACACTCACAGGGATACACAAGATGGGAACGTTACCTCCTGAAAACACCTCCCATGATTTCAAGGGCCGTTCCATATTGAAGCAGCAAGTCATGTGGAAGCCAAGCACATGAACCTCCTGGAAGCCCAGGTGTGAGGAGGCACGTGGCCCTGTGTGGAAGGTCAGATTTCTTTAAAGAAGTGTGCACGTTTCTCCTGCTTGCACAGTTGAGGCAGGAAGAGGGAAGTTCCCAGCAGTACTGCAGAGTGTGGGGACAGAGGGGGAGGGAGGGGGGACAGACAGCCAGGGGCAGTTTTTGCTGGGCAAAGGTACAATGGGGAACTAGAAGAGGATCTGTGCTGGGGGAAGTAAAGCAGAGCCAAGGTATGCTGAGCTGTGTGGTCAAACAAAGGAATTTGAAACTCCAAATTCAGTCTGCACCTAGGAAAAGATTCCTTAAAGAAACAAAGTAATTCAAAGTGAGCAACATCTGCCCACCTTTTTCTTTCCTTTTTTTTTTTTTTTTTAATATTGGTTTGAGCTGTCATAAAGTGGAAAAATCCCCATTTTTTTTTTAATAGCAGGAGAGAAGTTTTTCGAGAAAATATTTAATTTGTCAACATGTTACACTAAAAAGTAAATATGACATAACTTGCTGGAGGAAACACTATTTTCAGTTTCGCAAATAGTAATGTAAATGTTAAACTTGCTTTTATTTCCCCTCCTTGGTTTTTAAAAGGAAAATAAAATAATTGGCCAGATGTCTTTGAGATTTGATGACAGAGTACGCAGTACAGAAGCTTGACACCTGGTAGAAAGTCTCATTTCTGCAAAGCTTTTATAATGTAAAAATATAAATTCATCTATCTAAGGTAAACTGTTTTCCACCTCCATGAAACTCTCTCAAATTTCTCTTATTAGCATAGTGTAAGGATTCTACTGAGGCCGCTCACCTGATGAGCAGAAAAGGTACACAAGTGGCACTTGTGCAATCCCAAAGGAGACAGACTCTACCTGGAAATAATAATAATAATAATAATAATAATAATAATAATAATAATAATAATAATAATAATAATAATAATAATAGAAAGCATTTTTAATTTAGCCAGGACCATGCTCAAAGACATTCCAGCATCTTACTAGAAAATTACTACTACAATACTAAACAACCCCAATGGCTGGGCACGGGTTAAATAATTCAAGATCATGAGGTGGTATTTTGCGTGTGTGCTCTGTTTCTTGGCTTTATGTTAAGAGTATCATGGCTGCCTCATGTGAGGAGGGTGCTCATTTCCCATAAGCGGATGAAAAACTCCCTCATTTTCTGAAACACTGCAGGTTCCTCTGTTTCCAGAAACTTGCCTAAGTAGTGTTGCTATCTGAGAGTCAAACAAATAAACCTTACTGATTCCTACTTTCCCTGGGATTTTGGACTCTTGGCTCAAACAACGTTTCACACAGTGAAGGAAAGAATTTGTTTAGCTGAATTTATTAATTATGGGCCAATTTTGACATTCCAATTCTGTGCTTATCTATTCTAAGACAACAAAGCCAAGACCCTTATAATTCTAAAAACAAAGCCAAGACCCTTATAATTCTGGTTTTATTTATTAACAGTGTGCCAGAACAAAAGTGGCATCATCTGGAAAAATAGAACGAATATTTTGCCTAGAACAACTCTGTGTGTTTATGTTTTTTTAAGCATAATCTAAGACATTAAGAAAAACCTTTCTGTCAGTGAGATCTAAGCATTAGTCTTTAGACAATTCTTGCTGCAGTAAAGACTTACATAACAATCTGATTGTTATGAGTAAAAATAATAAACTAGTAAGGATTAATAGAATACTTGGCTAGGAAAAAAAGAGAGTGACTGTCTTGTGTTTCTGTGGTCTGTGTAGAGAAAAACTCTTCTGCAAAGGACCAATGCTTTTGGAAGAGAAGGGGTTGAAATGGATGATGTGATGTAGCTTCATAGAATAAATTTTTTGACTAATACCTTCCCCCAGACATTAAGTAAAGGGTAAAGCAGAGTTCCTTTGCTGTATGCTGTTCTATTTGCATGAAGGTACTTCCATGAATTTGACCGGTTGATGCTGAGAAATACCAGCTTACTGAAGTAGACTGAGCAAAGGGTTTCATACACAGAACATCTTTACCTACTGTTAGTCTCTCTCCATCCCTTCTCTGCTCTTTAAATGTTTCTGTAGCATCTCTGCATAAGAGGTAGTTTTAAGTGAGGATGCTGTGATAATTTGTTTTTTCCCCTGAAAGAAATAAAATTGCTTTATTCCTAGTCCAAATATCAGTATGCTGCTTCAAGGAGAGCTGTATTAATACTGTTCATTCTCTCTTTAATGTATTGCTACTTCATTGCAAGGTTACTGCTGGCACCTCAGAGCCTGGTCTAGAAGCAATGGCCAAGTGGAAAATAGATGCCTTAAGGCTTTCTGATTTCTCCAGGTCCCCAGAGAAGTGTAAGTGGGTAGAAAGGAGGAGCAGGGAAGCACTGGAGAGGATGTTGCTCTGTCTGCCTCCTTCCTCCTAGAAGTTGTGGTGCTGGAAACTTCAGTCTGTTTAGGGCATAAATCTTTCTATCAGAGACTGAAATTTTGGCAGGTCCAAGATAAAAGTAGCTTCTATGGCCTTCTCTTCCCAGACTCTAATGCAGTACCAGCCAGGCTCTGGTTTCACAACATACTCATAGTGGACCTTGGAAGCAGAGAGGCACGAAGGGTCAGGAGCTAACTGTGACTATAACAAGTTTATCAGACCCAAAGCTTGATTGGGTATATTAGATCAGGTAAATATTTAGCAGGCACGGGCTGTCCAGCCTGTAAACACCATGGAGTGTATAATATATGATGGGGTAAACCACGAACAGCTGGGCAAAGGCCCAGCAAATGCAAGGACAACCATGCAGGGCGTTCACTCCCCCCAGCCAGGGCACGGCCACTTGGCAGAGCCCCAGGCACAGAAGAGCTCAGCTGGGGAGGGGCTGGCCTTGGGACCTAATGGGGGAGGGAAGAAAAAGACATTCTCCTTTCTCTCCCTTCTTAAAATCAGTGCTGGCTGATGTTCCTGTTATTACTGACACGTTTCGGGAATAAACATCAATAGGAGCTGGAGAAGCACAGTCTTTGTGTACTTTTGCTCCACGGGGTTTCCTTTCCCCTCCTGTCACTTATTCTTCCGAGGAGACTTTTCTGAATAAGACAATATTAGGCTGCTTTGCTACTGGCTGTCTTTGTGTCAGTCCACCAGCAGGAGATTCTTTGTAAGCTGGAATGAAGATAAAGTCCCGGAAAACCAAATAATCAAAGTGAGGCGGGGGAGGGGGCTACCCAAAAAGTACAAGTCAAGTATTCTCTAACTTTGTGGCATTCACAGCTGGGTTGTGGTCAGGCTGACACAAGGCAACTGGATCCTAGGGGATCTGAGTTTTCACCACTGCATGTTAGTTGCAAAATCTGCCAGCTTCCCGTCCTGAGGTCATCCTGGCCAGCAAGGAGCGGGTAGGCAGAAGCTGCTGCCCACTTTGCCCAAGGGGCTGCCCACTTGACCTACCCATGATGTCTGTCATGGCTTTGATTTGCAGCTGTTACTCAGGTAGGGGATTTATGTGAAATATGGATCAGAACCTAGAATTATATTCATCAGAGGAATATTTCAATTCTGGGAGTTCTGTTACAGAGCAATCACTTGTTTGAATTGCAAAAAAATAATCCCTCAGCTTTTATTTGAAAAGCTTCCAGGGAAGGCCTTGAACAGATTTATATTGTTTCTTTCAATCTGTACAACACTGCTGCTGATAAAGTCTCTGCTCTTGCTTCTGAAGGAGAAATGCAGGCTAAACCATGCAAAACTTGTCACTTCCATAGGCAGAACTATCAACCTGGTCACTAATACAGAAGTGTCAGGAGAAGCATTATATTTGCCTAGATTTTTGTTTCCTTTTTTTTAAGCTTTCTGCAAGATTTCCTCGTATAAAAGAGGTGCAAGGCAAAAGTACAGTTGGACAGATGCAAATTGGATAACTAGCAGAGAGCTGAAATGTGTAGTGAACTTGCTCACACATCCATGTGCTTCCCTGTGTGCTGAGAGAGAGGGGAAGGAGGCTGTTATAGGCAAGGAGGTATGTGATGGTGTTTCCTATATAAAAGCACCCCTACAGCACATCCAGAGAAGTTCTCTGGGCCACCATGGGGCCAGACTGACTTGGAGGGTGTTGGGTACCTCTCCTATAGCTGGGTGAAGTTTCCTGTAAGCATCAGTGTTAGTTGTCTGTGAAAGACAATTCTTTCAGAGGCATGACCTCTGAAAAATGACTTTGAGATCTGAGTTCCAGATTGGCATCTGAGTTTTGATCCCTAAGAAGTTCCCTTACCAGTTTCTAGAATTTAATTACTCTGATTTATTGATTTGTTTGCTTTATTGATACCGTGTTCAACATTAATAACCATTCTTCTGATCATATAATTACGCAGTAGAGAAAAATGAAAGTATGTGCTACTAGGTGACCTTAAACCTACATTGTAGGGTCTATAAATCCTGCTGTCTCAGGCCAAAGAGGACAGTTGTTCCATTTAGTTGGTAGAAAAATGCCTGGTGCCCTGATCAACTGCAATCCTTTTCATAACTGCCAATCCTTTCAGTCAGCTGGCAAAGCTCAAGACACCAGGACTATGCTGCAAATGGTAATTTGTTTGCACCAAGAAAAACCACCTTGCAAGCCAGATCCAGTCCTTACAGCACAGATTGGCCATCCCCAGTCCTCAGCATCACTGCCAATGAAACACTTCAGCTCTGTCACACACACGCTTTATTTGGGGAAGCACCAGAATCCATTTTGGAAATTATTGCAGTGAGGCATTTTAAGGGGAACCTGACACTGTTGTCAGTTTATTTTAAATGCTGTACTACAAGTTTCAGGGGTCTTAGGAGGTGGGTGAGGTGCAACACCAAAGGTTCCAATGTGGGACATGGCACATGACTGATGGTGGGGATATTTTCAGCTGCTTGAAACCCAACCAGCCTCCCTTGTGTGTCAGTATCACAAATCCCATCAATCCCTAGTGTGCTTTCCAAATTCTGCCCCCCGGACCACTATCTGAGTATTCTACAAAGTGCTTTTCAATAGCATCCAATTTGCCTCCATTCTTCAGGCTTCTTGAAGAGCCCAACCAGAACCACATGTAGTCAGCAGCTTCTGATGTAAGGTTGTTAATGTTTGGGCATATAATAACATTCCCATCAGGTACCTTCAATAAAGTACAACTGATGACTTGCCATTTTTGTGAGCTGTTATGTGGCAGATTTTTGTGTGGTTAGTGACAGTGAATGCCAGTCTAACATCACTGATTCCAAGGCAGTGACTATTGATGTGAACTGGAAACATTTCCAGAAATGTCTGTCAATTTGGGGGTACCTGTGCAAGGGCTTGATGTTCAGAGATCTGATACTTGGAATTTTTCAAAACCTGGCTTCTTTATATGTGTAACTAAGACACCCTTAGTATTTGAACTGTTCTGGAAATGAAAACATACGTGATTGCTTTTGGGGTTTGAGGTTTTTTCCCCCCCTCTCCTGTTTCTGTAACTGACAACCTGAAATTCCTTTACCCAGGCCAGTAACCTTGTCTTCTCTAGTCGAGCTTGCCCTGCTCAGTACCTAGAAATCAAGACTGGAGGTGACAACCCCCATTCCTTACTCATCACATTCCCATTTTCTCTTGCTCCCCTTCCACTTCACAGAGGCAGAGCTAACCCACTGCTGCTTTTAGCCGGGTACTTCCTTGAGGGCCTGGGACTGCAAACAAAACATTTAGTCTACATGTGGTGGTTTGGATTTGTAATCTGATGAAACCTTGCTCCAGATTCTCCCTGGAGGAAATGAAGCAGGAAATAGCATTTTCTCCATTTCCTTTACCTCAGCATCACCCTGTGCATCTTCTGATGAGATTATCCTATGGTTGAGGAACACTTTGGGGATTTTTTTTCCCCTAGGTTTTTCTCCTGACAAATGTAGTCTCTGTCAATCCTTCCATTTATTTCCCTTGAAAGTGTGAATTATAAGAATGTTCAGGTTTTTTTATCTAAGCAGATTACAGACATTGGATGTATGGCAATTCATTACACTTTTCTTCCACAATATTGATTAATAGGAAACTATCTCCATTGTGTAGACTTAGGTTCTGGAAAAAGCTATTTTATTCTGAGGAATGATCAGCTGTAAATGTATAACTATGCTGTCATGGTGCATTTTATTCAAAGTGAATGGGAAGGAGGAAATTCTTGTTGCTTTAAACATTATTGTGTTCTTTGTTTTTCC
Organism: Pseudopipra pipra; assembly: GCF_036250125.1. Classification (NCBI taxonomy): domain Eukaryota; kingdom Metazoa; phylum Chordata; class Aves; order Passeriformes; family Pipridae; genus Pseudopipra; species Pseudopipra pipra. The sequence goes on from NC_087552.1 coordinate 12,620,251, forward strand.
TTGAGTCATATCACAAAGATGGAAAGTGATCAGTCCCTTCTGAAGTACTATTTCAAATGAAATGTTTTAAACAAGTAACAAGTATGCAATGTACCCCTTCAAGTAACTGAATCTTAAAAAATCAGTAATAATTTCATCCTGAAATTAATATCTCCATGGGGATTCATCTTCAGTAGTCCTGTCTACACGTCTGTTTGTTACTTGAGCTGGTCCATGTCAGAGAGTATGTGTGATGTGGTCCAGGGCCAGCTCATTGCCCAAGGAGATTCTAGGCTGAAGGGAACAAGCAAAAACTGGGAGTCACTTAAATGAGAGGAGAGTAGGGGTAAGGCAGACCTTGAAGAAGCTGAAGGGACCATTAGGTCCCTTCCTGGAGTCCCAAAATACCTCCTTAGTGATTCACCACGAGCATAAGGGAAGACAATGGATGGCAGATCCTCTAGTTGCAGTACCAGAGCTGAGAGAGTGAAAATAACCTCCAGCACACCTTGTGTTGTTTAACAGCCTAGTCTGTCTTTCATGGTGTAGCTCCTTGTGCATCTCAAAGCTGAGGCTATGGGTTATGTCAGGAAGTGAAGCTTATCAACTCACCAGCATGGTGGGGTCAGGAGGCAGGAAAGCCTGTTGTGGAGTTCAAGGATAAACAGAATACCAGGATGCAAAAGAAGACAGAAAAGAGCCTCATCCCATGTTGTAGTGGGACGACACACGTGTGTAGGTGATTGTGAGAGTGCAAAGCCCTTCTCTGACTGGAGCAAATGCTGATGGGATGTTCTGGCTGGACCTTCCCACAGGACTTCATCTGCAACTTCCTCTCACACTGCTGAATGTAAGCAAGTGGGAAATCTACCCTTTCTGTCAATCAGAACTTCCCCAGTAACAGCAGAAGGACAAAACTGGCAGGATTCTTGGCAGTTTTGCTGCTGCCCATAGGGTACTGATTATCATTAATGAGTCTTATTGATTTCACAGTGCAGCTTCTCGGGAACAACAGGAGAAGCCTGTTTGCAGACTGAGAAACGTAGCACATCACTGGGTCATATTTGGGAACGCATCTGTGCAGTCACAAGGGCTGGATTTTTTGTTGTTGTGTTGTTTTCTTCTAATAAAAGGCTAGATTCTGCATCAGTTTGTGATTTTGAGAGCCACATCCTTCCCCAGTCTCATCAGGAAATCATTCCACTTACCACTGGTGAGTAGGTGAGTGGGGTTCTCAAGCCCTCGCATAAACTGTATTCTCAGCTTCAAGAGAGCGAAGGAGTTGAAATGTGAAGAGCCTCTTGGGGATCTCTGGGTCTGATGCTTTCAAGACAGCCTGGGTTTTGTTTGTTTTGGTATTGGTTAAGCTCTGGCTGCTGCATTGCTCCACCCAGGAGGATGGTGCTCTTTGCCCTGTCTTCTTAGTAGCAATCATTGTTCTAAGGTGTGTAAATTAAATCTCCAGATTCCAAGCCCAAACTGAAGGGCAGTGTGTGGAAGGATTCCCCCTTTACCTAGACATTATGTCTCCAGCTTATCCTCCCCCCCCTTGCTCCCCCCTCACTCCCCCTCCCTCCAGCTCTAGCAAGGAATGCCAGCAAAAACAAATGCTATTTGTTTGTTTGTGTTTTACGGTAAAACTGAAAATAGGAAAGTTACTGCCTTGTTTTTTGTTGGGTTTTTTTGTTTGTTTGTTTTGTTGGGTTTTTTAAACAAAACAGACGTTTCCCAACACTTTTACCCTCTCGGTTTACAGCTCCTAATTTCTGTCAAAACACCCATCAGGCAGTCACTCTATAACTAGTTGTACTCAAGCCCCCAGTGGCATCCTGTTGCCTGCCCTGAGTTTGGAGTCCGCAGGGGGTTTGCAGCTCCCAGAGTAATTCCAGAGGAGGAAAGGTGAGATTTTGGGATTAACTCCATCCTCTCCCCACGACTTGTTCTCTTAAATTGTAAAAAAAATAAAGAAGCAATCTCCCCTGCAGAAAGCCCTTTTTAAAACCAGACAGTGCTTCCTCTCCCTGCCTTCCTCGTTTCAGCGTGGCGACTGGCAGTGTCTCAGTGGGAGTGATGATGGTCTGGTGATATTCATCCTTCAGTAATCAGTTAATTAGCACAGTCCTCTACCTTTCAGCCTGCACTTCTTAGCATCACACCGGATTTCTGACCTGTGAGAACTTTGCTTTGAAAGGGTGGCTTGATCCTTAAGCCCATTAGCCAGATGCCAGCCCTGGCTGGAGCAATGTTCAGGAGCTCTGGGCATGGGGAGGTGCCAGTTGTGCTCTGCCAGCCACGTCCTTCCACGGGACAAACTTGGCCCACAGTACTGGGGACTCAGCTCTAAGGAGGACAGGTTAACCCTCAGAGTTATCTCCCGATTCCCAGCTGTACACACAGTTCCTTCCCTGCAGCATAGAAGGGAGAGGAAAGTTTCAGCCCCCTCAGCTAGGGGCAGGATAACAAGCCTGCTGGCTCGCTGGCCTGACTGGTATGGCAAATCCCCTCTTCCAGGGTTCCTGAGGGTAGCTGTGGCCACAAAAAGTGCTTGGAAAACTTTTCACATCATTTGCAAAGCCACCCTCGGAGTGAGGCAATCTTACAGAGTCTGTTTAAAATGAAAGAAAGAAAAAGAAAGTGTAAAATGAAAACATTCCCTCTCTCCCTCATCTCCTTATCTTTCACTTAAAAGTAAAGGAAGTAGAACATTTTAAAGCAGCTTTGTTTCTGTGGATTAAATGAATTGAAATGCATCTTCTTTCTCCCTTGAATTTCTGCCCTCAGCCAGGTAAAGAGCTGGTCCACTGAAATATTGACTATCATTAGTCTGAGATTTGGATTTTTTTCATCTCTCCGTGAAGCACAGATCTTTTTTTGATTACCATCAACCCTCCATCATAGCTGTTCCTGTGTAACACTTCCCCTTTGATATGACAATGACTTTGTACAGGAGAAAGGACCTTTACCAGAAGAATTGTTTCAAGAATTGATAGAGGGTGAAACCAAATCGGCAGCATAAAATTTAAAGTAGAAAAAGAAAAAGGGGTGGGGGAAGGAAAGACAGCACACCTTGGAGTATAGATGAAGGTGGAGGGAGGCAGCTCTGTGGAGACAGGGGAGAGCATCACTAACAGGCCAGCTTAAAGCCCTCTTAACAATATGCAGTTGCTCTCCCCAGCTTGCCCATTGATTTCCTCCTGCCCTCCACAGGCCTGGCTGCAGTGAAACCATGTGTCTTCCAAGTGATGCTGAACCGAATCAGATTTTGCTTTTAGTTGCTCAATCAAATTTTCCTTCCTTGAGCTTAGAAGGCACACTTGGGACTTTATAGTAATTGCCTCCCCACGCTGAACTGCTGATACCTTTATTGGATTGGCATAGGGTTTCAGAGGACTGTGTTTAACATGCAGTGAGCCGCAGCAATGCAAACAGCTCCAGTGTTTAAACAAGCATCCGTTAGGCCAGGAAACAAGACAGTGCCAGCCCATTTGGTGCTCTTTAGAGCTGGCAGCTTAAGTGGAAGAGTGCAGGAGGGTTTGCTGGGGGGAGGGGGACAGGGTGGGGGAGTCACAAATGCAGTGTCAGGAAAACAAGCAAAGCATCTCTGTAGGTTTGTGAGGAATGAGCAGGGGAGGGGGGGGAACACTTGCGACTGGGGACATGTGCAAAGCTCATTAATATCTCATTATGTTCGAATTGCAGTCTCCCAGCAGATTGGCATTAATGTGTGATGTGCTGGAGGAAGGGGCTGCAGGAGAGCAGCAGGGATATTTTAAGCAAGCTATCTTTTTTTTTCCTTTTTTCCTTTTCATTGAAGAAGTGGGAAAAAATAGTGTGTGCCAGAAAACCCACAATGTTTTGTGCATCAGCCCAATACAGTACACTTCATCAAACAAGAACAGTGCTCAGTTGGGCTTATCATAGTACCCACTAGCATCTTTCAGTATTTCCAATAAACCTCCTAAAATTTGGCTCTGTGTGAAACTTCCAACAGTCAGCATCTCAGCCCAGGATGAATTCTCCCCACCTCCAGCTGGAGGGACTGGGGAGGGTACTTCGACATTTTGCTCCCTTCTGTAAGTTTGTAGGTAGAATGATGTCTAAAATACTTCTTCTTGTGTTTCTATACTGAAACAGCTTTTGTTTTATCCTTAGCTGGAGCATTGCAGTCATTAGCATATCAGTTGATAAGCTGCAGTCATTAACTTATCAGCTGACATCAATGCCCATACTTGTTTCTGCAGGACCACATACATTTTTCTGATAGAATCTTGGCTGCCATGTTACTGGGAAAAGATCCATTAGTTTTAGGGCAAGGTATTCCTTGACTTTCTATACCTGAACACGTAAGAAATTAAAGGCAACTCCCAACAATTGTTTATCCAAAGAAGAACAAACAATCAAGGACTTTATGTAGCAGGATCTCTCCTCCCTGTGCTCCCAGTTGCTGAGTTGCATGATTTATCTCCATAAACTTTCATTGGGAAGACTGGAGTCCCAAGGGATTGAGAATCTATTTCTTTGGTACTCTGTAGCACTGGGCTTTTGTGCGGAAGTGTTTCACTGACATGTACCAAGGAAACCTGTGGGTTTTGCTTTCCTGCAATCACCTAGTTATTTTGCTATTGCATACAAAAATCATTTTAATAGGTGCTGTTTTGGAGGAGACGTTTATAGCCAAACTGTAAGAAAATCATTCTTCTTCAACTCCTTTTGTGCTACAGGAGCAAAACAATGGTTAAATTAGTCCTGACTCTTACAAAATGCTTGCAAGACCATAGATCTCAGTTCAGACTGAGTATTATATTTGAACTTTATTGCCCAGGCTATTTGTTATGTGTTTATCCTTCCTAGTAAACTTTCTTTTGCTTTTATGGAACAATATTGGAGCCCTCCAGTGGCCAAACTAATCATTCTGAGAAATGGAGTTCAAGTTCTGCCAAGGAGGTTGATTTTTTTTTTCCTTCTCTATTAAAAAATTAATTTGGCAATCTTTTTATATTCAGAATTTATGTGGAGTTAATTTGAGTCACAGCATCATATGTGAAAAGTAAGGAAAGCTAGGAAAAAGGAAAATAGTCTCTTTGCCTATCTAGGATCTTCATATATTTATTCGTCTATATTTTCAAGAATTTAATGAGTTTATTGTTTAAATAAATTAAATTAGATTGTATTTTCTGAGAGGATCCCATTTCACATACAAAGCAGAGAAAATACATCTCAAGTATCACGACAATTCACATTTCCTTAAGTGACTCTTATCAGTTCTGTGGCTTTTTATCTAGGACATGGCTGGTCTGTTCTCTAGCAAAACCTAATTTTTGGACACGACATTGTCATTTGTATCAGGGGCCTCGACAGGTTGAAGATTTTGGCCTCAAGGCTCCCTCATCTATGGCTCCTACTGGTGTCTCTCATGGCCTTTTACTGGGCAAAAAAAATAGCTTTTATTCATATTGTATGCCCTGGATATTAGTAAGAGGAGTTCTCTTTATCGAGGATGTTGAGATCCTTTAGAAAAGTAGCTGCTAAAATTGCTTACTTGTGCCTCCTCATGTTTGGTGTGATAATTATCACAGTTCTTCCTTCCAAACTGCAATAACAGTCTTTGGGAACCCAAAATCACATAGGTAGGTTATGGTTATGTTGGAGTTGGGAGTTTTGAGAGGAGGTAGGGGATGAGCTGGGGAAGAGGAGAAAGTATGTTGTTTTGTTTGTCTTTGAATAGGATGACCACAGTCTGGCACTCAGTCCGTATTCAAAAAGCAGTAAAGCCAGTGATTAAGGTTGTTATTTTGCTCCAACTCCTCTTTATTTAGGGGTTACCGGAAACGACTCTGTATCACCTCGCATTGTATAGCTGCTGCTTTATAAAATCATGCTTTATCATCAAAATGTTTCATAACTAGAACACTGGAAATCTGGTAGAGAGAGAGGGTACTGTTTGTTTTATTTTAGTAAAAAGCTTCTAAGTAGTTTTTCTTCTGCAGGCACTGTGGGTATAGGAACAATTGTACTGGGTTATCTCAAAGGGGCATTCAAGCCCAGTGTTCTCTCATCAGTGAGCAGAGTGTAAGAAACAGAACAGGCACACAGTCAGCCTTTCTTGGCACATCTTCCCTTCTTCCAGCTATCCCAGGTCTAATAACCTCTTGTTGAGCCCATCTGTACACCGTTTGCTTTTGCAGCCCCCTGCAGACGTGAAGAAGGTTTCTTCTTGCCCCTGAAGGGTGTGGTGAAAATGAGGAAAGCCAAGAAAACAGTTGTAGCAGAAGCCTCTTGCTTGCACTGCATATTGGGGGCATGTTATGCAAATTCCTTTCATAGTCAGTAGCTGGAATTCCTGGAGTAAACTTAGTCATTGTCTCCCTTCATGCTTCTCATGTGAGTTTGAGAATTGCTGGAGAAGATTAATGCCCAGGTCCAACTGTCGTTTTGAAGAAACTACTAATGAGATCAGTTGTTTGCATGGTTTTATCTAAGACCTGTGAACACCAGCAAAGGCTGGGAAGGAAGCAGTCGGAAAGATGGGGAGAGGCTGATCACTGGCATATGAGCGTGCACTGAGCAAGAAGAGGCCCCGTGGCTGTCAGAAGGAAGGCTCATGCTCGAAGGCCACTTCACCTCCTGCAGCCACAGGACTTAGGTGTGAGGCTGAGAGATCTGAACTGTGAAAATACAGGAAACAGGGACAGGAGAGCAAAAAAATGGGACTGTGCAAGGGGGAGAGCAAGTGTTTCCCCCTTGTGCAATGCACATTTCGTACCCAGCTCCCTGAAGCCTCTCATCACCGCGCAGAGCTGCTGCGGCTGTGGTGGCTTGCCACTCGTTTGTCACAGCCTCCTCTGATGGCTGCTGACACCCAGGTGAGAGCTTCAGGGCTCCAGCAGGGCGAGGGGAAAGCGGAGGAGGCAGGGACCGGTTGTAGCTCTTAGGCAGCAGCACAAGAGCAGGTTTATCCCCCAGGGGGGACTCCTGCGAGCGTGCCTTTACTAAGAGAGGCTGGAGCATAAGCCAGGAATGCCGGAGCACACAGGCCGTCGGCAGCCCTGCTGTGCCGAGCCCAAGAGGCGAATCTGTACGGCTCTGTGGTTTCGTCTGAATCCTTGTGGTTTGAACCTCTGCTCGGCAGTGGCTGCGTGGGGAGACGGCATTCCCAAGCAGGGCGCTGTGCCCTGCTGCGTTCCCCCACAGCTCCTTAGGGAGTCTTTTACCCAGAACCCACTTGGTAGCTCTTTGTTTGGTAACATTTACAGGCAACTGTATGGGGAGAATGTCATTGGGTCGTTTATGTCGCTGTACAGAGGCACAGGGAACACTCGAAGGGAAACATACCTGCTTTAGTTTCAGGCACTGCAGTCCTTTCTCATTAGCAGGGAGAGGAGAGGGCTGTCACTACTTTACTGATGAGTCAGTAAAATCCTCTCTTTTACAATGTTCAGTGTTTCTAATATGATTATTGCAGGTCTGAATTTGGAGTTTGGCAATGCCAGAAAGCTTTTGGTTTTGGGGAAAAAATAAAAAGACCAACAAGAAACCCCCACAAACAAAGCAGTGACTTATGTGCCCAGACGTACTGAGACTGTGGTCTCCTGCAAATCCTACAGATATCAGGATCCACAATATGCAAGGTTTGTTCTTGGCCTCGTGTCTTCCACCTGGCATTGAAAAAAAGTCAGTCTCAGGCAGCTGTGCATTTTAAAGCTGGGCCCTTAATGTAATTCTGAAATATGCTAATTGCCAGGCTTTTGTTTTCATTTGACTGTTTTGAAAAGCTTAGAAGAAAGGAGGAAAAATAAAGAAGTATTGTAAATACCCCCAGGAAAAACCTCAACCTGCTGCCCATGTAATTTCCTTTAAAAACCAACTTTTGTACTGTAGGAAGCTTTGTCACACAGCAGATTTGCACACAATCCTATATGCCCGATATCTACATGATTTTACATCATTTCTTAAGCATGTTTGCTCATTGTTAAAGTTGTTACTAAGGTTACTAAACTGTTTTTAAAGAAGGAAGAAGTGCTTGCTTACCCCAAAGCTTGTCTATGATTCCCCGCTATCTGTGTGTGTCTAATTAAGAATACTTTTTTCTCTCTCTACAGACTTTGCTTAGACCATCACGGTTTTTCTGTGATTTAAACTCACAGTCCCTCCTGCTAGATCTCCCCTTATCTTTGCTTCTTCTAAATAACCCAGAAATGATTGACCAATGTAAGTTAGTTACTAAGCAAGAACTTGGAGCTGCACAACCTTCTTTCCCTTGGCACTGCAAGAAAGTAAGACTCTTTCCAAGAGCAAATGTAATATCATAATTACAGGCCAAACTATGAAGATTTCAAGCTTATTTTCTTAGAGTTTAGTGTGACAAAACTGAAGCCTCTGGAAATGAAACTGGGGGGAAGACCCAACCCACAGAGACAGAAATCTTTATTAAACACAGATGTCAACAGCAGTAGCATGTAATTAGTGCCCTAATTGTAACTGGGCAAATAATTTTGGTGGCTTGAGGAGGGTCCAAATGGAGGCGTCTGACTGTGGATATACCTCTTTTTCAGCTTGTTACCAAGGCTCCTTTTCAAGTCAGTGAAAAGAAAAACACACTTCTGGAGCATGATTCCTATCTTGGCCTGGTGTAAGGGGGTATGAACTGCATCCTTAAGGCTGGAATGAATTGACTTGTTCTTGCCTGCAACTGTCTTGTAGCACCTATAGAGTTCCCAGCCTCTTTCTATCCTGTTCATATCTCCTCCTCCACACCTCTTCTTTTTTCCTGGATAAGAAAAAAGAGACTCAAACGCACCTATTGAGCTGAGAAGGTAGAAGATATTTTGTATTCCTGTTGTCTGGGGACAGGATTTGGGAGATTTGAGTCCAATTCCATCCCTACCACTGACTTCATATAAAGCTTTAGGCAGCTTCCTGCTCTGTTTTCTTTAGTGAAATTCAGAGATTTAATATATATTTGCATCTAAATGACAGCATTTATGTGCTAAATGATGGATTGGGGGGAGAAGGGAGTTGACACACAATTGACTTTATTTTTCTTTTTAAATTCAGCCCACCGATGTTTTTCTCTGACACCAAAATCCTGGTAATCCTGGTAGTAGCCCAAGAGTACTTTGTCTTCAGACTAACAAATTAAAAGCCTTAGAACTAGGTGGCTCATCACTCCTACAACAGGAGAAAAAGGTAGGAATGAGAAGTCTTTAAAAGGAAAATAAGATTAGTGGAAGCCCGTTATATGAATTCACACTGGCTAATAATGCATTTCTATAGCTTATCTAACAGGAAACTGATGTCTGGTGCTTCATACCTTAAGGGGTTTAGGAAAGAGCTGTGGTGTTCTCAGTGGCTTGGTCTTGCCTACAGCATCTAACAATAGCAAATGCTTTTTTGTCTTCTTGTGCTTATTTGACACTGTTAAAGGCACACACTCTCAGTGGTGAATGGGACTTGAGGTCTAAATTTAATTTTAATTAGCTGCTAATATATGCTTAGTATGCATAGATTGCTGGAATTAAAACCCATGTGAGTATCATGGGCAGTTACTACCTGTGCATGTGTGCACATATTTGGAAAAAGCAGAGAAATTTTTTGACAGCAAAAGGAAAAAAGTAAAAAAACCCATGTTGTGTATGCTGGGCACATCTTTAGCATTATGAGTTGCAGTTCCTTCCCTCGGAGGTCTGTTTTCAAAATACACAAATAGATAAAAGTGCCTGATAGTAATCTGGCACACAGCCACAACTAACTGGGAATTTGAGCTGTTTGGCAGAATACTGCCCACCTTTCTTCTGGTCATCTTTTTGGTTTGTATGGAGAGATCTCAAAGCCTTACATGCCTTTGGGATTTTGGCAGACTTCCTGCCCTTGCTACAATGAGTTGAACCCCCCAAAGCCAGCAGCCTGGGGAATTTGCCTGCAGGCAGGATGCTGCCTCTGTACTCTGGGACACTGTGTTGCTTTAGGCAAGCCCTGAGTAGAACAGAGCACCTTTATGAGTAGATGGCTTAAGAAGGTAGGGATGTGATTTCCCCCTAATAGTAGCTAACGCTTCCAAAAGTATTCAACGGTAATTCATTCAATGAAGAGCATTCATTGATACTCTGGCGATAAGGTATCTGTAAACTTCATGTAACAGCTTTAGGAGGGCAGAGGAGGCAATGGGACATCTACTCACAAGACTCTGGTCACTGTTGAGGTGGGCACCCTTCCCTGCCTGTCAGTGTAGTTCGCTTAGACTGAGCATGGGCCCCTGCAACTGGGCATTCACGCTGTTGAGGAAGGTACTGGGAAACTGAGAGGAATGGTTCAGGCAGTCCACTGGAAGGGCATGAAAGCCAGGAATAAATTGTATGATTGCTTGGGCAGGTTTCCCTGGCTGCTGTCTTTGCTGAGTGCTCCACATACGTACAAGGAGTGAAGAGATTCACCAGATTGCAACAAAGTGCATCCTTTTTAGGATCTGCTCTTTGGGGAAATGTGAAACCAAGTGCACACATGTAAACCACCTGCAATGTGTATGTATATTCAGACTAGCAAGCTGAGAGAGGAAGAGGTTTCTCCTGAGTTGGAGGCAGCTTCTGTAGATGAAATAAGGAAGGTAAGACCTGAGCAAAGGTCTTGGTCTGGCGTTGTTGTTCATTGCATAAACCATTCTTTGTATTTTAGGTTGCTTAGGGTACTCAAGGTGAAGCATGTGCTAAGTATTGTGCTGGATCAGGGCCTTCATTTGCCTAAAATCTGTCTTTTTCTTTACACTTCATCAGAAGACTTAAATAGTACATTTACAATTCACCCCACACAGCAGGTCCAGGCTCGGGACTCTGACACTAATAATTGAGGGATCTGGAAGACCAGAATTGTTCTTTTCCATTAGTTGTGCTGTGTGCCTTTGTGGAACATGAGGTCAACTTGAGGTGAAGGTACTGAGGCCACAAAGAACTTAAGTTTGTATGGTTTACTTGGCCATATTTAGGGCAAATCTGCTATTGAGTGCTGTCTGGCCTTTAACCCATGGCAAATAGCTCTCAAACTGTGCTCAGAATAATTCAGAATGTGTCTGGGGCATCCTGTACAATCCTTTGATTCCCTGAGTCTTCACAGGTCTTCAAGGATCCTGCTTTTTTTTTTTTTTCCCAGTGTTGGCAATAACTGGTATTGAAGCCCAAAAAATAATGTAAATAAGAGTTGTTCCATCAGACATAGTGTCCATCTCTGAAGAAATTTTGGTGCAGAAGAAATTATCTTATTAATGGGTCCCTAATTCCTAGTGAACTTAACGGAACCCATCTCTGGAAGTGTTCAAAGCCAGGTTGAATGGGGCCCTGGTCTAGTGGGTGGCATCCCTGCTCGTGCCAGGGGGATTTGGAACTGGATGGTCCCTTCCAACCAAGACCATTCTGTGGTTCTGTGACCTGAGGGCTTCAGTGCCTCTCAGGATTGTCCAGGTGTCTTTCTGAGGTTTGTCCAGGTGTCTTTCAAAACTGGTGCTGCATGCATTCTTTTAAAGACATAGGCAAAGTCACGGCAAACAAGCGGTTCCTGCATTGCTCTTCTTTCCTAGAGATGGATCAAGCTGATTGTACTGATCAGGGAATTGTTTGGCTGAAGGAAAAAGCCATTTTTGGATGTCTCTGACGTATTTTCTGTTTTAGAATTTTCAGTTATTTATTATTTGGTTTTAAATGGTCTGTACCTTAGCACAAATTTACTTCCATACTCATCTGTCCCATGTTTTTTTTTTTCTTTCTGCAAAAGACATGTCTCAGTAGCATAAAGAGGATTAGAACTTAGAAAAAATATGAGTATTTTCATTCATTACTATGCAAAGGATTCATTTCCCTCCCTTTCTTCCCAGGCTTGTGTCTCCTTTGCAATTCTTACTGTACTGTTAATTGTTTAACCTGTACTTAGATAACCTACACTCCTTTAAAAGTATTTATCTTTGCAAAGAAATCTTGAGATCAGCTATGTCCTCAGACAAGCTGCCCAGTCAGGCAGGAGAGACAGCTGGGGAAGAGTAGGCTAAATTCACTATTTTGTTTGCAGCACGCTATATGTAGATTCACAAGACTTTTTCTTTTTTTAATGTGTTAATTGTGAAAATCTGTTAATTTGATATTTAAATTATTTTCAAGTGAAAGTTTCATTTATGTTGTTACTCCAAGAGGCTGACTAAAATGTGTGGGCTTGAGCAGGGACAGTGTATAGACTACCTGGCTCTCATTTCCTTCCTTTTCCGATTGTATCAAACACTTTGCTTCAGAAAGCATGAACTTGAACTTAGTAATGAAGAAGAATTCCTGAAATTACTTACCCCATGTTGATTTGAGGAACTGGAAGATGCTGCTTGATGCAACTGTGGAATAAGTAGCCATGTTGCCATGAGATGGAGAGTGTTGGGAATTAACACCAGTGAAGTGAATGGGAGACAGCCGTGCCATTTCTGAGTTCAGTTTTCTGTCAGCTTGCTATCATTCTTCTAGGAATCATGAATTAGACAGGCTTTGGGAATAAAAGAGGTTGAATAGAACCTCAAAGTCCATGGAAACCAGTGGTGTCACTGGGGGAGTATTGTCACACTTCACCATCTTTTCTGGCTCCTTCTTTGGAGTTTCTCCAAGAATACTCTGGAATATTGTATTATGCATATAGATTGTGCCATGGCAGTACTTAGTGAGCAACTGGAAGGTAATTTGATTGCTCTAAGCATCAAAAGGGCTTTTTCCTTGTAACAGTTAGACAAGGTTTTAGTCTGTCAGGTCTGAAGTCAGAAACAAAGCTCATATTCTACCGGTAACTGTAGAACTAGCAGAGGAAAGCAGAGGCTGTGTCAGAGAGCTGCTCCTCCTTTGTAGAGCACAAGAACTCTCTCTTGTCCCAAATGCCCCTCTGGTAGGCAGGCAGGGTGCCACCAGCACACTTCACTAACCTGCTATGGCTTGTGCCCATCCAAGGGTGAATTGGGACAAGATTTTCCTCAGGAAACCGTTTCTAGTGTCACATATGCAGTTTAAAGAGCTAGTGAGTAGTGAATGAGTAGCTATGGTGGATGTACAATAACACTGGGTATGTTGCTTTGCTGCTTCTTAGTTTAAAACTCGAAAGGTTCCTGCATTTCTTTTCTGATTTGCAGGAGTTTTTCAGGAGGTACAGGTTTAATAATCTGCACTGTCTGCTTTCTATCATTAGCCTCCCTCCTGTCCAGATACAAAGCAGATTGGGAGGGTTTTCAAAGGGTGAACACTTATCAGCACAACTCCCAGACAAGTCAATTAGAGGCTGCCTGACTAAATCTTCATAACACGCTTTCAAAATGTAGCTCCTGCCGTCTGCAAGGACATTTGCAGAGAGCATAGAGCTCAGCTGTTGGGTGTGAGAGGCAGGACTAGGCACTGCCAGCTCAGTAGTTCAGCTCTCAGGCTCTTAGCACCTTCATTAAGACTTTTGCACAAACAGAGGAGTGCTGGCACTCCCGAAGTAATGAGGTTACCACTTTGCCAGTGTTTACCCTATTGGTCTGAAGAGGGATTGAATTGGATGGATCTGAGAAGGAGGAAGCCACGTAGATCATACACTTGGGCACGAAGCCTGTTTGACAGCGATGACAGCATTTCATCCATGAAATAATTGGTGCTCTAAAGTTCAGTTCAACTTGCCATGCGATGTCTTTGCATTCAGCTTTTCTCGAGCTGCTTTAGCACACATCAACATCCCTTACCTGGCTGGCTGAGGGCAGGCGGAGTCACAGCATTTACCTGATTTGACTTCACCAGTGCTCTTGCTGTTTTGCTCTCATCTAGAGCCTTTTTTGTTACACTTCTTCCTGGTTTTCCGCTTGATCTCCCTGTGTGATCCAGTTCCCACTGGTGGCTGGGAGCCTGACAGCTGGCTGGGGCTGGCAGCTCTGGTGAGGGTCCTGCACTGCTGGCTTTGCATCCAGGCACCTGGGACTCTACTCTCACTGCTCGTGAAAGCAACCCTTCCCATCTGACCAGCCCAGATAAAATGCAAGGAAATGGATTGTTTTCCTTCCTGTTAGCTCTTTCAGGTTTAACTGGTGCCCTTGTCATCATATTATTATTACCCGGAGTAATTTTATTCTTCTAATGACCTGATGACAAAAACAAGGATGATGACAAGGTTTCCCTTAACAGCTTGGGTAAAAGGTGAAGGTTTGACCCCTTTCCTGAGGCAGAGGTTACTCTGTGAGCCTGCAGAGTTGAACAGGTTACTGGCTAGGTTGGCAGGATGAGATTTTACCAACTTCAAACAGATTTCTCAATGTGAATTTCCTGCATATTTGAAACATTGCCCTGGCCAACAAGAGCTGGGCAGGCAGGCCCAGCATGGAAGAGCACAGCATGTGCTTTAAATGAGCAATTGTGCTCCAAAATCAATTTGCTACGTCAGGCTTCATCCTGTGAGTTAGCAGGCATTGGTGCCATGCTGCAGCACAAGGAAATTCAAGTAGTAGGGGAGTGGTCTGATGCATGAAATATTTTCATTTGTTGGAAGTGGTGATATTGTAACCCACCTCCACTTCACTTGGCCCCTTGTCTGAGTTCAGCCACAACGGGGTTTTCGAAAGGCTGTCCAGTGCTTCCCACCATCTCTGTGGGACACCTGCAGCAAGTGTCATTAGGAGGCGTCTGTGGAGCTGATGGACTTCAAACACCAATGACAAGAGGTAGCTGTACCTCAGGCAGTAGTGTTCTTTGGCACTGACTTTTGAATGGCAGTCTCAGAGATGATACAGCAAGGAAAGATGTGCAAGAAACGAGGAATCCTTTCAAATGTTGAAGATGAATTGCTGACATGCAAATGGCAATGCCGATTATTCCTTACTGATCTCAGATGGTGGTTATGGTCATTATGTCTTTGCTTAGAGGAGCTGTCATGTCAAATCCACTTGCTTAGTGACACTTCACAGCCACCCCTGGGACACTTCCTAAATTGTTGATAGGATTTGAGTGCAGCACGAGAAGTTAAGGAGCAAACTTGACTCAGTCTTCAGGGTGCAAGCTGGAGACTGCTGAATTGGGCTGGTATTTGGCAGAGCTCATGGAAAGCACTCTTGTTGGAGGTGGGGGGTATCAAGATCTGTCTGGAGAAGCTCTGGGATCAGAAGGGAGAAGAAAGGTGGGATGAGCTTAGGAACATTTGGAAGAAGTGCTAAGCCAGACAGACTTACGGAAGGGAGAGTCAAAGCGCAGGAGAAAGGGCCAAGACTGAATTATTGCCATGGAAAGCCATTTGAGCAAGTGGGCTAGGCTGATTCGACATGAAGAATGGAAAAGATCAATTTTTAACAGAAAGGGTCACAGAAGAGCATGTGGAGAAGATGATAACCCTTGTTGTTTGTAAACATGCATATTCTCTGAGGAAGATGGACTTTGAACTTTGGCTAGTTTCTCTGTTTTCCCATGGGGAACAAAGATAGCTGCAGAGCAGGGCATGTTCCAGTAGAGCTGGGGAATGAGCACACCAGACCTCTCATAGTTGTTGCTCTTGCCTTGTACTGAAGTGGCTGGAACTGCCTTAGTTAGAGGAAAGTCAGAGGCAACACGTCCACTATGTGGCTGGTACACAAAAGCATCCATAAAAGGGACCCTAAGTCTCCTTATCTGTGGGCTTACTGAGTAGAAGTGGACCTGTGTTACACCCTGTGAATAGTGCTCAGCCTCTGCCGGCAAAGAGGGAGTTTAGCCTCTCGGCTTCCCCACCTCCCCCCTCTTTTTTTTTTTCTTTCCTCTTTTTTCCTCTTCTTTAAGGAGCAATGAAAGGACTAGTCTGCTGCCACAGCCCTAGTCACTCCCCACGGATGACTGGAACAGCCGCCCACCAAAGGCAGCTCAGCGGTGGAGGATGGGCCGGCAAGTGGCTCGGCTGTTGCTATAACAACAGTACCTCTGTCTCATTTCTTTTGAAAAATGAATTGCTGCTGGTGAGATGAAGCGGAGCAGATTCCCCTTACAGATGAAAGCCCCGCCGACAGCCTCGACACACTCTTGTTTATCTGTTGGGTCTGTCACGGCGTGTCCGAGCGGCTCTGGCGAGAATTTCGGGATGGGTTGGATCAGGCCATTCAGGTCCGCGCGTGTCTGCGTGGTTGCGTGCACAGCCTCTGTCCCCCTGCCTCTCCTCCAATCCAGAGTCATTTAAAAAGTCAACCTGCCAAAGTTTGACCTTTCTTTGCTCTGCAACTGGAGTTTCTTCAAAGGCATATAAAGAATAGCAAGTCCTGCTTCACTGTCTTCTGCTTTGGGGTAGAAAAGTGCTGTAAAATGGAGATCCATCAGCCAAGTATTTTTTGTAAATAAAGCCTAAGGCTTATGAAGCTGCAAGGGGTTCTATTTTAATATTTTCCTGTTCTTTTGATATTTTCCTTTTTATATTGTGCGTCAGCGGTCTTCTGCTCCTAGACATAAAGCTCTCAGCTCCTGCTAGTATCTTCATGATGCATACTGTAAAACATGCACAAACTATATACTAGTACTAAGGGGAGAGAGAGTACTCTACAAGAGAATATTTTACTTCAGGGATTGTTTTTATAGAGGGAAGGGCTAGTGCTGGGGTTTTAGTCTAAGAACCTGTGGAGTCCTGGTGGTGGCAAACTCTTTAACAGTACATGGTGTATGATATTCAAACCATTCAAGAGTTAACATGGTGATTGGGAATTAAATCAAGATACAAAAATAAATGTTTGCATTGAAATAATTTGATAAAAATATTTATGTGTTGCACCACAAAAAGAGGAGATACATCTATTGTTATGGCTCCCAACCTCCTCAAAATGCTGAAGCCAAGGTGCTTCTCCACCTGCAAAGGTTGTACCCAGCATATTGCCTTCCAGTAATCCTTTCATACTAAGTTTCTGTCTACCTACAGTTTTCCAATGAGCAAACAAACAAACAAAAAAATAAAAAGATTAGTGCCTCCTAACCCCCCAAATCCTAAAGCCTCTGAAGGAGAATAATGTAGAGCTGCAAACTTAGAATAGGTCTAAGTTAATTTATTAATTTTTTGCAACAAGGCACCACTTCTGTGTGTTTCATATTGGATGGAAAATAGTTGCTATGTCAAGCTGCTTTTTGTTGTAATGCACGATAACATGATTGTTAATATTTATATACTGATCCTGCCTTTACTTTCACTAAAGTCACTGCACATTTGTACAGGGGGATATCCAAGTTCCAGCATATGATGAAACTTTAGGAACTGATATTTTTAGGGCTGGTTATTTGCCACTAGATAGTTTTGAGTCTTTTGGTAAACATTCATGTATAAATAAGGTGATGGATTCAGGATAAATTAGTAAAGGATGTGAAACCCAAAAGTGTAAACCCATGTGAAAGTCTATAACTCTTACCAATATTTTGTGAAGGACTTCTTCAATCTGTTGCAAAATGTATGGAGCCAGTTCACTTGTATTCCTCAGGAGATAATCACTCTCACTAATGCCTGCCTTGTCATTAAGGCAAGTTTTTTTCACATCTTTTCCTTATATGAACTTTACTTCATGACTAGAAGCCTGCCACCAGGTCCTGTTCTTACATTAGCTCAGCATTTGATCAATATGAACTCGGGGCAGAGGGCCGTGACAAATTTTGAATATTTCTACAAACCCTATTTTTGTGTGTGCATGCCCATTGAACTTGGTCTTGAGTCACTTGCCATTTGATGAATGTTTTTGCAATGTGGAAGGCAAACAGGAATAATGACTTTGTGCCGAGATGGCTTAGGAGCTCACATGGGTGATTTCAGCCGTAAATTGTGTGAGTAGCCCATTAGGGCCAACATTTAAAAATACTGTTTTAACCCATTGTATCAACTGTGTTACTGACCACCTGCACTTGAGGCCAGCTCCTGCTCTTTCTTTTCTTGCCCTGGAGCTGTGCTGCCATCCTTGTGAAGTGGTGCCATTCTGTATCGTCCTCTCCTCATCTCCAGGGTCTGAACCAGGGTTGTATAAAAAGATCAGTGACACAAACTAAGCTGCAGTGTTCCCCGGCATGCCACTTGCACTGGTCAAAAAGCAGGAGGGAGCTGTGATGCCATACACTGGTGTTCAGCCTAACATAGGTTTTTAGGGGAGGAAAGCAGCAGAGGTGAGAACTGTATCATAAGTCTCCTTGTGGGATCTGATTTTGATCCTTCACACTATTCCTAGGTGTTGGCTTGCTTTCCATATGGCTGCTAACTTGCCCAAATTCAGGCAATTACCACCCTGGGCAAGCACCTCTTGCTCATAGAGCTCTCTGCTGCCATGCAAAGGGAGATGAGCTCTGCTGTAGGACATCATGTTCTGCAGCCTGGTGGGTTCCTGTAGACTATGGCTCATAAATTTGGCTATGCCAGGCCTTAGTAAAGAGAGTGCTGGTGAAGTGTGTGTTTCTGCCTGCATCTGCTGCCAGAACCCCGTTCCCAGGCATCTGTGGAGCTCATGAGGTCAAGAGTGGCTGCGGCTGGGAAAGGAGCGGGAGCCCAGTGGTGGGGACTTCACACAGGGCAGGCCCAAAACAAGCTCACAGCCTTCCTGACCCCCACATTGCTTCAGGCTTGTTCCCCATCACAGCCCACAGCACAGGGGAGAGGAACTTCTTGGTGCAAACCACTAGCCGTGCTGTTTCTGTACCCCCAGAAACCAGGGGTGGGGAGAGATTCGGGGTAAAGCTCTTCTGCTCCAGTACCAATCAAGGAATTGATGGTCTGCTTAGACTCATAGACTTGCCTTTCTGCTTTGTTGTAAAGACCATATCTCTGCAGAGGAGCAGCTACATCAGTAGCTTGGTGTCCCATATGGGTTCAGCTGTAGCTGCAGCAAGGTGTGAGTCGGCCATCTCCCTCTGCATTGGGTGCTGAAAGGAGGCACACGGGCCTGAAGGGAGAGAGAAGGGCACAGCCTTCTCAGAACCCCTCCCTCCAAAACCAGGACGAGATATGGATTTGCTCGCCTGTCTTACACATAGGATGAAAGGCGAACCAGCCCTCTTGGGATGGGAGAAATAAATGGGATCTGGATTGTGAGAAGAAAGAAGGTTGAGGACCTCTAGGTTAGGGAAGGGGTGGGAGCTACATGTCTGGGACTTTCATACCAGTAAAAATACTTTAAAATTTGATAAAATCTTTCAGTTTGTTGTATTCTATTGTTCTGGTATCAAGGATGCGAGTGTGTTCTGAAGGCGTTTGCTAGAGCTGTGACCTCTTTGCTTCCTCCCCTCCCCACTATTGTTTTTTGCCTTAACTGAAGAGGGATGCTTTTTTTAGCCTGGTACGTAAGTGAAGGACTTAACTTTGGTGTGATAGGAGAGGACTGTAGCTTGTTACAGTTCTTTGCCATGCTCCTTTTAACCTGAATTAAAGCTTATGTTAATACACTAATTTTTTTTATAAAATTCTTGTATTCTAATTTATTTTCTGTCCTGGAGACTTGTCTTGCTATCATTTCTGTTAGCTATTTATGTTTCACGTTAGCTCCTAACACACAGCTAATTTCCTTTTTTTCATTATTTGATGGAGTTAACATCATGCAAAATGCTTTCTATTTTCTAGGGTGGATATATTTTTTCCTCCCTTAAAACTGATTCTCAATATGTTTTGTAGCCAAGAACAGTGGGCTAATCAAATGAAACTATGATAATGAACTTTTTAAAAGAAATTTAGTGTCAACAACACATTACAAGTAGTCTATCAATTGTATTGCAGGTATTTCTCAAGAAGCTTCCAGAAACTTCCACCAAAAAAATTTCAGAGTAAATTGTAAATTTTAGTGATTCCCCTTTTTTTTTTTTTGGTCCAATATAAGATTCCTCTCTTTGTTAGGCACTGCATAAATCTCATCACTGTTAGGCACCAAAAAGTTGAATTAGCCAACATGCTCCCTAAAATTCTGGTAGCTTAGAAAGCACAGACATTTTTTACAGTTCTGCTCTCCTATTCAAGGGAAGGTTGGGGAGGGAGTGAGGGGTGTGGAGGTGTTTGGCTGTTTCTTTTTTTTTTGTCTTTTCAAATTGATTAAGGCATAAGAATGAAATCAAAGAAATTTCCCAAACAGAGCTTTTAAAACTTATTGTCACTGGTAGGCTTGATGAGGAGTATGTCACAGCGCTTGTGAGCACTTTTTTTTGCATCTGCAAATGGTTAATTTTTTTCTTTCTTCTTGTTTTTCTTTAAGCTTCAAGAGACAGTCAAAAGGAAGTTAGAAGGCACTCGTTCACCTCTCAATGGAGAACAGCAGAATGGAGTTTGCGATGGGAGCTTTTCTCCAACCAGCAAGCGGACAAGGAAGGATGTGCCAGGCATTGAGGCAATCAACAGCCTGCCCAATAATTTGCCTTTGCCCGCTGTTTCTCCTCTTCACCAGCTTGACATGAAAGCTCCCCTGCCCCTGCAGAACAGCGGAACTCACAGTAGTGGTCTAGAAGACTTGGGTGAAAATGGTGGGCTTTCCGAGATAAAGCTCCCTGTTAATGGCTGCAGTGAGCTAGATGATAGTTTTAACATCCTGCAGAACAAGGAGCTAAAGCAAGAGCCTTTGGATGACTCCAACTGCATAGACACTTCTGAAACATCCCTTTCGAATCAGAACAAGCTCTTCTCAGACATTAACCTGAACGATCAGGAGTGGCAGGAACTAATAGATGAACTGGCAAACACGGTTCCAGAGGATGATATACAAGATCTGTTCAATGAAGACTTTGAAGAGAAGAAGGAGCCAGAATTTCCCAGGCCTGCCACAGAGACTCAAGAGAGCTCAAGCGTGAAAAGCGACCCATCTCATTCTCCATTTGCTCATGTTCCACTAGGGTCTCCCCAGGTGAGGCCGTCTTCGTCCGGTCCTCCGTTTTCCAACGTCTCCACAGCCTCCAGCATAACTTCTGTGTCCAGCGCCCCACCAGCCTCAGTCCCTGCCGGCTCACCAGCAAACTGTGTTGTTCAGTCACCTCAGACTCCCAGCCAGGCCCACACCCCCGGCCAGACGCAGGCGCGCTCTGGAAATGGCTACCTTATGAACCCAGCAGCAGCCACCGTGGCGGGACCGGGGCCTGGGCCGGTGAACATGCCGAGCGCTGACTTGTCTCCAGCTGAGCAGCTCAAGCAGATGGCAGCCCAGCAGCAGCAAAGAGCCAAGCTCATGCAGCAGAAGCAGCAGCAACATCCAAATCAGCCCTCAAGCTGGTCACCTGTGGGCCCTCCATCTAGTCCCTACGGAGGACCCTTCAGTGCAGACAAACCAAATAGTCCAATGATGTATCCTCAAGCCTTTAACAACCAAAACCCAATAGTGCCTCCTATGGCAAACAATCCCCAGAAGACCACAATTAATAACTACCTCCCTCAAAATCACATGAACATGATCAGTCAGCAGCCAAATAACCTGGTCACAAACTCCTTGAGCAAGCAGCCCAATATGCTTTCTTATGGCAACACCAAACCTCTGACCCATTTCAATGCTGAGCTGAGTCAGAGGATGACCCCACCGATGGCAAATCCCAGCAAGAATGCCATGATGCCATACATCCAGCAGCAGCAGTCCCAGCAGCCCCAGATGCAGGCTCAGATGGCGCACCTGAGCGAGGAACAGAAACGCATGCTCATCATGAAGCAGAAAGGAATGATGAATCAGCCCATGGCATATGCAGCACTTCCTGCCCTTGGACAGGTAAGCATGAGTGCATGGTGCGTGGGCAACCAAAAAGAGGCTGATACAAAGGCTTAGTGTCTCTTTGTGCAGTCTCCTCCACCCTCCTCCTCTTTTTTCTGGAGAATATGGAATGTCATTGCAGATGCTTCTCGGACTTTTCATGTGGTATTGGAGCTTGATCATATTAAGAAACAACTGAAATGATGTTGCATTATGGTTTGGACCTGTTGTTAATTCACTGAGGTTTTTTGGTTTTGGTTTTTTTTTTCTGAACTAGCACTCTTTCCCTGTGTTTCTGCTGATGAGTGCTTAGGGCCACTCTGGGAAGTTTTGAGTCAGAAGTCACTCCTCCTTGGACGGTTTGTTTCACTTTTTTCATAATGTAGGATTTGGTGGTTGTGGATCCCACACCACTGCATGGCTTAGTTTCCACAGTGTAGTTAGCTTTGTAACAAAAAGACAGAGCAGCAGGTCCCTTCTTCTTGGGGTAGAGATGAAGCCAGCTTTAAACAGCGTATCTGGCATTTTGGCTCCAGGAACAAAAGAAGGACATTTTGGGTGCTTGAGTGCCTTTGGTTTCCACTGGAAGAAGTAAGCACAACTGAATCCTTTTAGTGGTGCTCCAAACATGATGAGATGAGGTGGTTTGTTCTGGCACTTTCAAGCTGTCTTTAGTAACATCGAGTATTTTATTGTTGTGAATCCTTTCATTGTTTGTGAGTCTTTAAGCAAGAGGCTAAAGCCATATTGGCCTGAGTGGCTTGGCATCACTGTCTCGCATGTATTCCATGCTAACCTCTGGAGCAGCAGTTGCCAGGTTTGGGGAACGCTTTGTAATGAGCTGATAACCAATTTGAATAATGGTTATAGTAATACCCTGTCATCTCCTGGGTCAGCTGGGTATTCTTAGTTGCACAACCCCTGTAAAGATCTGCCCACTGGTGTCATAGAAAGGATCAAGAATAAATTTTCTGAATGTTGTTTTGAGAGTTTTCTGATTAATTAAACTTAATAATCAATTCCTCAAATAGATGATGCCTTCACAGAAGTTATGTGCTACCTAAACATGTCAGGAATTCTGATATAATAGTACACTAATAAAATTATTGGTTGATGGTCTTAGCATAACAGCTTTTCACCAAATTAGCTGTTTCCACACCCCCTACAAGGAACATTTCTTTCTGAGCATGGTCTAACTGTGATTCATACTGTAATGCATGTAGAAATACAGCAAAATTTGTCAGTGCTTCAGCTTGTGGAGTTTGGGGATCTACCAACAAGGAGGAGTAGGAGCTTTACCAGACCAGAGTCCATCACATATTATTTTAAATTAATTGCAAAACAAAAAGAAATGTTCATCTGCCTCCTGTTTTTGGTTCAGGGTGTGTAGTGACAGCTCCTTATATTAATTCTGCTTGCCTATTGCATTAGACATAGCTGGTCTAAAGCCTCTTCTTTTTGGGAAGGCTTCTCTAGAGAAATACTGCAATAATGACATGGAACTCAGACTGTAATCAGAGTTACAGATTTGTCAGGTTGCAATAGAGAGGCAGAGGATGTTTTGTCACTGTGCCTAGTGCTTTATCATCTTTTTCTTTTGTTTTTCTTAAATCTGTTGAACTCAAAGACCCAGCAAACAGTTGACAGGGTGAACTGTCTGTGTGAAAGAGTTAATGGCATCTCCTCCATTTCATAAGTTGAGAAATTCATGTTAATATCTCGCTGTAATTCCCCAGTATGAATGGGAAGCCAAGGTTTCATATATCTAATCTCACTCAGTTCCTTTTTTTTTTTAATGTAGGAAAAACTAGATATTTGGATACAACTAGACATTCTTCCATAAAAAAGTCCAGATATTAAGTCATTTCTGTGTCATATAAAGAAGAAACTTAAGGCAGAGCTGTACTTCATTATATATTATGTGCAATTCACATTTACTGATCCAGTCGAGATGAGGGACTTCTTCCTTTTGTGTAGGCGTAGAAAGGTTCCTTTGCTACTTGTGGAACCCACTTGCCTACACTGAAAGGATTTTGTTTGCTGAGGGAGGTTGAAATAATAGATTTCTAACCGTAATGTATTTCTTCCTTCTTTCACTCTCTGATTCCCAGAAAAGCATTTTTCTCTGGAAAATTGGAAAGCTTATTATTGTAAGATGTGTTTGATGGAACAGATTGTTTTTGCAAAAGTGGTAAAAATGTTATGTTGATATTGTTGAGTTAAACCCAGACTGATGCAGATTATCTGATTCTATTGCTTACTGCAGGATGCTGATGGTCACATATGAAAAATAAGGAGATTTCACTCTTCATTTTGAAATACATTTCTGAATGTAAAGTGAATGTATCTTTCTGACAGTTTATAGTTTCTACTTTCATTTTAGTTTTGGGTTTTGATATGGGATTGTAAAAGTGTGTGTTAAACTATCATGGTGATTTGACAAATGACATGTAAGGGGAAAAAGAATCTACCTATTGCATCTCATGGTTAACAGTGACCATATATTTCTGTCAAGTTATTCTGACAAGGGCATATTTGAGAACCAAAAGCTGATTTAGGGAACATCAGATGCGTACGTAAACACCTTGTCTTATTTTCAGTGTACTGCTGTAAAATTTAGATACAGCTTAGTTTCATGCACGTGTACAGACACTAATTAAACCCATTCCCGTTTGTGCCTGAGGTTGTAATAGGCAGCATTTTTACGTGAACTCATTGCTTCAGTTGTTGAGTGTGTTTTAGCCAGACACACCACTTTTTCAGTCCAGCTGGGACCTTGCAAATGCTCTGTGGAGGTCAGCTGTCCGTGACTGTCCTATTAAAGTGCCAATGCTGGTGCTCTGGGCTTGTGTCTTGGGCATGCTGAGCATCACTGCGTACTCCTGTGAAGAGAGGTGAGCAGCAAGAGAGGAAGCCTTTCAGCTCAATATATCCGTGAGTGGTTGGACAGGCAAAGAGTGCTAAATTAGCAGCTTAGCCAGCAGAACTAGTATCCAACAGAAGTAGGATTTCTCTAAAGGCTCTCTGCACTGTCGGTGTTGAAACCCTTCCTGTCAGATGTGTTAGTCCTTTGTGTAGATCCAGGGCTGGTACTGGCACTGCAATTGTAGCCCTCAACAGCTATTGCTGAACGATCCATATACTCTGAACCATTATGTCCTGTATCTTATTCTATAGCTTGTTTCTCTTCAGTGAGCACAGTATTTTTCCACAAAGCAGATACTGGTTTGGATTTTTGCATTGGGGATTTTTCCAGGGGTGGCAGTTGAAGGTAATTCTGATGGTTTTTTGTGGACCGAGTATTAAAACTGTGGTCA
Organism: Pseudopipra pipra; assembly: GCF_036250125.1. Lineage (NCBI taxonomy): Eukaryota > Metazoa > Chordata > Aves > Passeriformes > Pipridae > Pseudopipra > Pseudopipra pipra. The sequence continues at coordinate 12,645,193 of NC_087552.1, forward strand.
GATCCAGACCCATCTATATCCATCAAAAGCCATGGTGGATCCTGACCCATCTACCTTCAGCAAGGCTCTGTCCTCCTGTGAGTGTTCCCTCATGCCTGACTGTTTTCCACTTGGTCAGGCTTACATTTAGAAATCCCTGCTCTTTGCCTTGTCCCAATACCCTGATCTGCCCTAAACCCAGTTGTTAGTTTGTGACTACGTTGCAGGTGTTGCCCTTTAGCCTCTTGCTTTTTCTGGGTGTTTCTTTCATTCTTGCTTAGCTGTGGCTTACAGGCTAAACCAGCAAGTAGATTTTCACAGGGCTGGTAACTTGTTAGGTATTTGAGGGATAGAGGTCCTCTGCTCTTCTAGTTCTCATGCACCAAGATGCAACAAGGACTTCATTATGTGATTTAAGAAATTAAAGCAAGCAAGCCTGAACCAACCTCCTTCTCTCAAAAATTAGAGCACTCTTTAACCTAAAATGTTCTATTAAGTTTTTGAGGTGTATGTAAGGTTTTATGGGATGCACTCCTTTCTTTTTTTCTTTAAACCAAAGAGTAATTTCAAATTGAGGAAAAGCGAAAACATATTCTTTGGGAAATTTCAGAATAATTAATTGTGCCTTTTCTAGGTTCCAGCTGTTCAATATGCATGCATAATGGTAAGAGAAAAAAAGCAGCCCAATGGAATAGATATTGAATGGCTGAGATAGAATTTGATGTTTGGAGCCAAGTGTGCGAGTAATTAGAGTTCAAAACAAAACAGAATTCTCTGTGGGTGTAAGAAAAATAAAACTCTTTGCCTGCATGGGACTGTGAGGATGCTGCAATTATAGTTCCTACTGAAACCACTAGTTATGTTGTTTGAAATCGAAGGGATGTGAATGAAGGAGAGAAATGATACCATCCTGCAAGAATATCTTCACTTTTTTTTTCCTGTCTTTTGTTTTAATCTTACAAATTCAAGGTGCGTCATCTGCTCAGTCTGGTTTTGCTTGACAAAGATAAAGGGAGATCTGTGTCCAGAGAACATTTTCGAAACATAATCGTCATTGTCCTTTCAAAGTGAAAAGGTGTGTCTGTCTCTGGAACTGTAAAAGAGATTTTACACTTTTTTTGAAGGTTATCTTTGGGATAGTGAGAAAAAGAGATCATTGATGTTCTGCGATTTGGCCTTTTTTAAAAGCCTACCTGAAAGTAAAGAAGAAAGGCTACAGATTGGTATTCACTGCATGAAAGTGTGGCAGAGTCACAATTGTCTTAGCAGATTTTAGGGGAGACAGGCTGGAATGGAAATAATGACAGAGACAGTGAGGATCACTTGCTGAACAGCCCACAGAGCTGTAGAGGACACCTGTCTGTTCTATGTTTGACTTGTAGACCCTTTTTTCCACAAGATGTAGTGCCTTCCTTTTACAAACATCAAAATTTGCTCCCTGGAAATCAGTTTCCCATAGAGTTTTAAGGACAAGCAGGTTAACAGAATGTGTTCAGATGGATTCTGACCATCTCACCAGGCAATCTGTAAACAGTAGCCTAGCCTTCTTACCATTCCTGCTATCATCTGCCCATTGTGTTGAGAAGAGGCCATGTTAGCATAAATCACTAAAAACAAATGTTGGACAGCACTGGGCTAAGGTCAGATCTCAATGGCATAATCCTAATTCCAAATCTGTGGCTTAATCTTAAAAACAATTTTGTGGTATTTCCTCATTTTGTGACCTGTGGTTCTGTACTTATTAATCTAATACAAACTTTGTTCATTTCATATGGTAAGGTTTTTCTTCAATACCAATTTTTTCTCTAGTCTAAACCTTGCAAAATCGAAGTATAAGAGCACTGCTCCCGTGCCCCAACCAAACTAATCATCCTATCATAAGGAAACAGGAATAGGCTGCCAGGGAAGTGATTGATTCACCACCCCTGGTGGTATTTTAAAAGACATTTAGATGTGGCACTTAGGGACATGGTTTAACAGTGTACTCAGCAGTGTTGGATTATAGGCTCTTGGAGATCTTTTCCAGTCTAAATGACTCTATGATTCTATGGAAACCATGCACAGATGTCTTTGGTGAAATCTGCTTTCCTGAAAGCGTGCTGACCAGTATTCCCTGTTACATCCTCTGAGTCATCAGAGCTGAAACTAGTTGTTCCATTGTTTTGCTGGAGACTATGTCAGAATAATGGGTCTTTTCCTCTTTAAATAACACTGTTGTAGTGGTAAATCTTTGGTTCATAGAAACTTCTGCACTTGTTCAAGATTCATTAGAATACATTGCGTGATTTTCTTCTTTTCCAGTTTCTCAAAGACCCATAGGGTGAGTTATTCACTTCTGTAAAGAAAATGCACTACATTACTTTTAGAAGCAGATAATTTGTATTACTGACTGCACAAAGTGTATACTAGATGTCCCCTATTTTACTTTTTTTTTAAACCCTTTTCCTTCCTACATCATCTCAATTGCTACATAAAGAGCAGTTTGTCCTGTTATTTAGTGAGGCCCGATAGTTTGATAATTCAATGTGTGCCAATCAACTCTCCTTCAGTTTTATTTGTTATGACTCCAGTTGTGATGCACTGTGATTTTGAAATGCCTATGGCCAGTAGCAGCGTATTTTTGTATAAAGTGCCACCCTTTCCTGGTGTGGGGTTTTTCAGGGGTATCTTTCCAGTCTCGTGACCCATTCCAACCTGCTTTCAGCAATACCAGCCATAACCCATTTCTTGTTGTCCAAGAGCCTTTCTAACTCTTCATGTTCACTGTATATGCTCCTAACAGTAATATACAGATGGTGTAAAGCTGTGTTCCTTCCACCCACTTCAGTGGTTGGGTAAGCTGACGACAGCATTGCTGAACATACTGGGATGTTCCCACCGTGCTCTCCCCAATGCTGTGCACTTCCGTGTGCTGCCCTCTGAGCATCAGCATAACCAATTTAGCACAAAAAGGCTGATGCTTTCAGCACTAGACAGTGACTGAAAGATCCACATAGCCTTTTCTTCTTATAACAGTGTTCTAATGTTCCCTGGAAAATCAAAAGTCCTCCTTTCTGTCCTACTTCCTCCACCCGGGTGGTCACCTCCCTGAATCAGCATATTCACTGTGGGAAAGCTACAGGACAAACCCAGTCACCCACTGACACCTCTACGCTTTGTGGATCTGGAAAAGTGTTTATTGCAAACTAGTACCTGTCGTATTTTGATGTAGACAGTGAGTTCAGGTTGTGAGTTGGACACTGTTATCCTCCATTTTTATTTTGATAGAAGACTTAATCCAGAGACAAAGAGTAAGGTTCCCATCCTCTGGAACACTTTGTCTATTTACCCTCTAGTGCCTCACTACTGGATGCCAGATCTTGCAGGGTGCTTATCTGAGAATTTTGGTGTGACTTGGTCTGATCTCTTTCTCTCCAGTCTGTGATCTTGCATGGTCCAGCCATGATGCAGTTTGAATCATAGTTTGTACTTAGATAATAGTTGAGAGTTTTAAATGTTTCCCTGTGTAAATTCTTCAAGTCCATGACTGTCCTTAACTTTACCTTTTTCTGGAGTGTAGACATTTGGAGTACTTCTTGCCCCTATATTCATTTTCCTTCCATAATTCCCAAGTTTGCCAGTTTGCTTCTCAGCATATCAAAAATATTAATCTGACCTTAACTTTACTGGAATCTATATTCCTATGTTTAAATTCATGAATATATGTCTGAATGTCTTAAATGTCAACTCATGCCCCATAACACTGGTGGTCGGAAAAACTCAGAAATTCTAAAATTGCTTTGAAATCATGAGCTCATAAAATTAATACATGTTGGGGGTGGTGGTGATAGTTATCTTCCTGTTTTCTGAACTGCTAGATTCTTGGTTTCCAGCTATTCTTTATCCATCTGGGACAGGAGTTTGCTTTTTAAAGTAAAGCTTTGATTCTCCCTTACCCCTTCGACTCTAGAATATGAAAGTGAAGGGAAAACATGTAAAATTATAAATCTTACAATGGCATAATAAATTAGTGTGATACTGGGATTTTCCTTACCCCATTTCAGTCTCGTTCTGTTCTTATGGCACCCAGCTGCACCATTAGGGTTATGGTGCAACTCCAAACCTCTTACTTGGAAGCTTCTCTTCGCTTGTGCTTGTATTTCTAAGGTGTCACATAGTCCTTTTAGAACAGATACATCAGAAAAACAAATTACACTGTTCCCAAATTACTGTCTGTACTGAATACACAGGTGAAGTAATTGCTCAGTGTATATCAAAATTCCTTCATTTGCCACCAACAAGGAGGTTGTGTGTGCAGTGGATTTACTACACTTTGCTGTTCACAGCAGTGATAAAATCAGCAGGAGCTCCTGACCAGATTTAACAGTACAGATCCAGGGCCAGGGAGATCTCTGCTTCATCTGTCTTTCAGAGGCACAAGGAAGATCTCTTCTTCCTTCTCTTCCAGATCTCATGCTGACCACACTGAGGTTGGTAGTGAGCTTTCCTTTGCCAGTAATGGGAGTCAAGCAAGCCTTGAAACTAATTTTGGAAGAGAAGAGGCTTGGCTAGAAAGGCTGGGGAGGGCTTTGCAGCCATCCACCCACTTCCCGTGGCACGGGTAGTTCTGCAGAGGACACCTTCTGAGCCAGCTGACTGTAAGAAACAGCAGATAGGTGTTGTGCACATCTGCTGTGAGCAAGGAGGGGGCTTTTCACAGCAGCCTTCTGCTTGTGCTTACTATGTGGTTTGGATCTGAGCACAGATCTACCACATTTCCACAGAATAACCATTTAAAGTGGGGGGTTTTCCTTATAATTTTTAAAGATCCAAATATAAATAAATGATTAGTCTTCATCAGGCATATAGCAATGCACTTTTGATTATTGAGAGCTGGACCCTTACTGCTCACTGTACTGATTGTGAGAGATGAACCAAACTGCCTCCTTTCAGGCTGCATTTCCACCCTCAGCAGCATTTCTAAGCCTCAGTGTCATTTCATGTATTGCCGCAGACGTTAGATTTAAAATTGCCTTTTGACTATTCTGTTCTGTAGGGAACAGACTGTTAGCAAATCCCTTTGCTAGGAAAGCCTCTTCCGGGTAGTCAGGGAGTTTATTCTCCAGTTTAAGAGTAGTCTCATTGTCTTTTCCACCCTTTGTAAAGAGAACAGGAGATGGATTAAAAATTAACTCTTTCCATCACTTTTTCAACCTCCCTCCCAAAGCAGGGGCTTATAGAAGCTGAGATTTAATTCCAAGCAAACCTGTGAGTTTTTTTTTCAGCAGTATTTCAGGAAGAGTTTCATTTTACCTATAGAAATATTCTTGCAACAAGAATTATTCTCAAAGAAGCAGCACCCTCCCCCTGTGCTCCCTTTACTGCGGGAAGGATGGAATATCTTTGCTGTTTAACTCAGTTAAGTAGGTTTCATGCAGTTTCTGCTCCACAGTGATCACCCAGCCTGCTCCACCATGGACCCCCTTTCCTTTCCCTGCGTTCTCCTTCTGCTCTGATTTCTCTCTGTTAAGGAGCTTGCAGCAGAAAACTGCCTATCAAATAATCAGTCAATAAGGGTAAAGGTTATAGGGTATCCTCTAATTAGAAATACTATTTTGAACTAGTAATAGATTGTGATTATCTTAAAAGTAAGCTCCATCCTGTTCTTCCCTTTATTTTTCCTCAATCTTCTTTTTTTTTTTTTTCCTGTGACGGGTAGGTGACTCCTTCCCCGCCCATAGTTCTGTACTCAGGTAAACAGAAGAAGAGACACCATCAGGAGGGTAAATTATGAAAAGTCAGCATGGAGTCCTCCTTCCCACAGAGGGCTGTTTGCTGACTCCCCATGCTGTATACATCCTCTTTCACTGTCTTCTGCACCATCTCCTCTTTCCTGTTTGCAGGCTAGATGGGAATGGCACTGGCTTTTGGCGGGGGCAGGCCAGAAGGGCTCCCACATTTCCAAGGCTGAGCTTCAGTGCAGGTAGAGAACTAGCCCGGGCAAACTGCTGGGTTCCCATCTCACTGTACCCACCACCAGTTACCAGAAATGGGGAAATTAGTTCCTTTGCAAGTGGGAGAATACATGGCAGTCCTTTCCAACTGCTTCTGGAGGCAGTCCTGTACATCTGATCAAGCTGATTAAAAAAAAAAGTTGCGAGGGAAGAAAATCTTAGTATTTCTGCTGTGGTGGAGCTTTATGCGGGGTGTTGGAGCCACATGTCAGGAAAGGTAGTGCCCACCTCAGAGGTCTTGAAGCTAAGTAAAGGTTACACACAGTGATAGCTTCCTTTTGGGTAGCACCGTGAAGAGCTCAATAAAATCAGAGAAGCCACAACTGGAGTTGTCCACATCTGTGCTACTCTGGAAGGTGCAAGAAATGGCAGAAGAGAAAGAAGGACGCAGAGATAAACTGAAGTATATAGACATCTTGTGTGAGACTGAGCACTGCCAGAAAGAGAAAATCCCCTGCTCTTTTGTAATCCCTGTGTTCTTTAAAAGTTTTCCCTCAACTCCCCTCCCCGCCCCCCCCAGCATTTCGGTGGCACTGAAAGAGGCTGCTTGTTTATCCCAAGAGCATGAATACAGCTCAGCTCTTTTCCTTGAGGAGAACATCATTAAGTACTGACTGATGTTCCAAATAGGAACTTAGACAAAGTAAGGCTCATATTTTCAGAGGAAAAGTAATAGTCCCATTTTTAGGGGCTCATTTGCACTCGACTTTGTTTACTGCAGTTCATGGCTGTAGCTCAGGAGTGTTCTGAACTTGTGAGCTGACAACATCACTGTGTTTTGTGAAGTTAGGTGTGGAGCCCAACAGCCCTTTTTAAACTTGTGTGCACATATTCCTTTGTGGCTAATATAGCTTTTTGGACATATATTACCAGGAGCTTTTCTGTCCCTTCTCTAAAGCAGTGTGACTTAGAGCCTGCTTCTGAGCCATCAGCAAAGGGCTTGGCCACCCGATCCAAGAGCAGCACTGCAATGCCAGGACCAGTGTCAGGATGTGTTCTAAGCCTTGAGCTCATCTTCTGCTTTCTATGCCTCTGCCTAACTTCTGTCAGTATGAAAGTGTGCTCTCTGATGATCATTCTATGCTCCCTGGATGGCTAGGATGTTCCAGCTCAACATGGACGTGTGCCTTCCACTTCTGAATTCCTATTTTGTTTTGGTTTTTATTTTATCTACATGGATCCTAATTCTAGTGCTTTCCAAAGCCTAGTGCTACCTAGAAGCATGTTACTGGCATGTATGTTCCCTCAGAAAGATTTCCTAAAGTCTGCAATATCCGTGGTAGGCACACTTAATACCTCTTGAAAGACTGTCCCAGTAAGTGGTTAAGTGCAGATTTGGAGTCCTGCATTCAGGAGGTTCTGCCAAATCCCAGCTGATGCATCTAATTTGCTAAAGAATGTGGCTTCTGCTCTCTCAGCAAAGATTTCATTCCTCATGGGCAGTGGGAAACTTGCCCTCTTTATGTTAATGTTCACCAGCTTAGTGTTGCCTGAGACAGCCAAGTTTGTTACTAAGGAGAGAAACCGGTCTGTTGGTCCCTGAGTTCTTTGTTCTCATGTGGCGGGTGCATACATGTATTCTGAAGTCCTCCCACCCCGTATTTAGCCCCTTTTTCATGTGTATGAGGGATATTTTGCATGCATTAGCCTGCAAGCATATCTTACACATTGGGAGGAAACCATCCATTCTATATCAACACATTTTCCAAACAGGTGGCTTCCTCATTTACACCCAGTTGGAGCTTGTTATCAGCTCTTCCTCTATGGTAAGAGTGGAAGCTGTCTAGGGAGGGTTAAGTGTCTCTTAAGAAAGCAAGCCCAAGTTCAGCAGCACTGTCACAAAATCATGTTTTAATGTTTTCTCTATCTCCTTTTCACTTCTGTTTCACGCTTTGTGCAATATTAAAGTCAATTCCTCACTCCAGAAGCTCTGTCTTTCACTGCTCGTGTTAGCACCCTTCTGTAGAATCTTTTCTGCCAGGTATCTCACTATCTCATTGCTAGCTAAAAATCACCTGTTTCAAAACACAGGTAAACCTATAAGATGTCTTTTGTTTCCTTATGCTATTTGGAGAAACTGAGGGAAAGACAATGTCTTTAAAAAAAAACAGGAAGGAAAATAATTTTAAAGGATCTACCTAGACAGAGTTTGAGGTCTGTCCTGAGAAGATGACTCCTCCTTTTCTGACATGATGTTCCTTGTGGGCTTGAGACTTAACATTCTCAAAAGAATCTGCATTTTAAATTAATTTTTGTACATGGTATTGCCTAGAGGAAGCAAGGTTCCTCAGACTGCCCAACATCCACTTTCCAGGGAATTATTTTTCCAGTGTGTACTTCTTTCCCTCTGAATCCAGCAGGTTATGGGGGATTTTTTTGTGTGTGTTTTTTTTGGGGGGGTTGTTTTGATTTGGTTTTGGTTTTTGGTTTTGGGAGGGGTTTGTTTTGGTTTTTGTTGTTGTTTTGTTTGTTTGTTTGTTTGTTTTATTGTTATTGTTGTTTTTAATCTGTCCTACATTATTTGTCTGTTCCTTTTCTCTCCCCCTCTACTCCAGGAGCTGTTTTTCTTTCTCTCCCTCTAGGTTCCCTGCTCAAGTTTACCCTTTGTTTCCCCTCACCCAGTTTTTATTTCTCTGCCTCCCCTCCCTATCCATTTAATAGCACACGATCTTTTTTTGGTATTGTCCCAGTGCACAGGAAATTACTGTAGACACCACGGATTTCTGTGGTCTGTGTACCTCCAGCAGATGGAAATAGTATGAAATATTTGTTGTCATATTAAATGGTTTTTTAGCCAGTCTTGGGACTGACAAAGGACTGGAGTATCTTAGCTATAATCTCACTAATGTGCTGGCACTATCCATGTGACAAATTTGGCCACTCCACCTGCAGTTCTGCCCGCTAATCCATCTCAACCAGGACTTGAATGTTCCAAACTATGGAACAGCATCACTGGATCAAGATTGTTTGCAGTGTGCCCTTATCACAGATAACTAAAACAAAACAAAAACATAGGACTTTTCTAATGTTAAGTAGCCAGTGACATGTTGTTTCATACACTTTGAGGATTTGTCTCTGGCAGGGGAAGGCAGTAAACTGGGGTTACAAACCCTTGCAGTCTTACAGATGAGAAAGCAATTTTAAGTGATTTTTCTGGGAAAGTATCTTTTAAGCTTATGTTACCCCTTCATGTAATGTAAAATTGGTCTCATCACTTGAAGACATCTTCACTTTTCCCCCAGAGACATGCATAGAACAGAAATATTTGAAGCCTTTAAAAAATTTTCTGGAATAGTTACTATGTACATCACGAACTACACAATGCACATGGATTAATAGTAAAATTTAATGTATGTGATCACTCTGAGGCAGTGTTTACCTCATTCATCTCACTACATGGGGGTTGCTAGCCCAGTATCAAGGAGAAGCTTCTCTGTGGTTTTGAGAGGTACCAGTGGTTCACGACACATGTGCTCACATTCCCCAGCCTTACTCTACACAGTAGAAGAGAACATGGTGAGGAAGCTCTATGAGACAGCACCAAAAACTCTGTGTGTCTGAAGCAGGGTGTCAGTTGGAGACGTCAGACATTTCACACCATGACACAAGAGAAGTCACCTGCTGTGCCACTGTAGAAATTTCCCTTTGCATTTGCCCAGTTCCTGCACCTGGTTTGCAAACAGTGCTGGGATTACATCCTCAGTCCTTTCCAAGCTGTGGATAGGAACAAAAGCTGCCAGCAAAAAAAATAATCCTTGACTCTGGTTACATAAAGGGTGAGCTGTTTTCCAAGGGGCCTGCTGGAAGGGACACAGGTGTCACCTGTAGGCACACTTGCAGGGAGCCTGCTTTGGCTGGGGAAGGCCGGAGTGTCAGATGCATTGCATGCCTAGGATTTTTGTGCTAATGGAGCAGTGGAAAAGGCTCCAGTCTGGCAACTGGGAGGGGGGAAAGCATGGGTACCAGTGTAGCCCTTCAGGAGAAAGCAGTTTGTGGAAAGAGTGGGGCCCCTAAACTCTCCCGCCTTGGAGGAAAAACTGCACTGCTCACACCGTGCACGTGTGTGTGCATTGCTGTCAGCAGGATGTTTCCCACTGCAGCTGGGCAGGAAAAACTCAACAAAGACCAGCAGAACCCAAACCTCTTATGGCTTATTATCAACTCACCTGTCTGGAGCATCCTGCTTGCCTGCTCTGCTTCCCAAGCCACTTCACAAGCCTTGTGTCAGAGAGGGTGTGTGCACTTTGGCTTCTGGGCAACGTAGTAGGTCAGAGTCGAGTGGAAATGTCAGGGCTGTAACCTAAACAGAGCTCCCAGCATTGTGATTCCTGTAGCAAACAGTTGCCAGCATAGAGTGAGAGCTCCCCTGGGTGCACTCCAGCATTGCTTTTTCACCAAAGGTGACTTACATGTCTGCTTTCCTCTGCTTCGGCTCAGGTTCTCTGCTCTAGGTACAGTGTACTGGGTGAAAAAACCCAAAACTCTAATGTCAGTAAATAAGTTAGTTTATTAATGCTCCTGAGAAGCACATTCCTCTGGAAAAATCATGGACTTTTTGAAAATCCTCATGGGTAAGTCTGAAATCCTCATACTGCAGAGGACACTGAACGGCAGGGCACTGTTTTGTTTTTAGGGTGGTCTTTTATCACCCCTTGGATTTCTCAAAGAAAAAAATGTGGATTATTGTGATTGATTTTCAATTAATTGAGAATTACGTGGTCTCTCTCTGTCCTCCATTTTTCTTACCTATTCCACCACTTTTGTTTTCCTATTAATAGACTGTGCTTTGCCTTTTCAACTTACTTACAGCTTTCTCACCTACACAGCCCTAGTCAATGGGAGCACTTACGTAAGGACTGCACAGTCTGCGTCTGTGTGTCTTAATGAAATTGGAGAAATGGTGGGGCTTTTTTTCCTAGTTCTTTGGGATTGCATTCTTCTTTCTCAAAGACTTTTTTTTTGGCCTCACAAAATTAGATCACCACTATGCAAAAAACAACCCCCTGTGATCACAGCTCCATTGCACAATGCCTGTGCTTTCTTGAATGTTGTTCCCATCTCTTCAAGATTAAGTAAGATCCAGTGGGTTGGACCTTTGATCTGCATAATAAAGGGCAAGGAGGCATTTTGTAAATCCTTCCTTTCCATCTTTATTCTTTGCAGTTTGGGACCTGAAGGCTTGAAATAATTTTTGCTTGCTAAGAGGAAACTTTATGTAATATATCTGGAGATACTATTATGCTAATTAGTGTTGTTAGGAAAAATCAATGTGTGTAAGTCATCCAACAGCAAGCAATGATCTTCTCACAATCAGCAATTTATCATGAATTGCCAATGCAGGAGGGTCAGGACTATTTTATTCAGATAAATTTCTCATTCATTTAGTCAGTAAATCATGGTGCACTTCATGATAGTAATTTTTAATGTGACTGCATTTTGTTAAGTTTTAATCACGCATAATGGATTTTATCTGACAATGAGGTCAACCTGTAGTCTCTTCCTCTATCATTTGTATCTTACCATCCCATCACAGACAAGATCACAGTCATGCCCAGATGCCCCAGATGCAAGGGGGTAGGGAAGTATAGGAGGCACAGGAAGATGAGCTGTTAAGACTGATTTTAAGCAGTTGAGGCTTAGGTGAAGATTTACCCTGGGTGCAGATTTACCCTGGGTGGAACAACAACAGATTATACTTGCTGTGTTTTTGCATGTGAGTGTAACTGAATTTGTTTGAAAACTGTTTGCACCAGCTCTCCAGGGACACTTCTGAGCTGGCCAGTTTGAGTCAGGGTTGTGGGAGCACCTTTAATCCACTGGATACCCTGGTAGGGATGCAGCTTATGCTGTTCTTTTTTCTGCATACCATGGTGACCTTTTGCATTGGAAAAGTAGTGGAAGATGAGGCATGGAAGTGAGGCAGGGAACCTTTGTGGTTTTCAGTGAGAGACAAGCTCATTTTTTTGGTGTCTTCATCTTGAGTCCAAACTCTGCTGTGACTTGCTCGTTCTTAAGATGGTAGGAAAAGCCCTGTTGCTTTCATCTACAACAGGAATGTGCCCTGGATCTCCCTTGTAGCTTCAATACAATTCTGCTGTTCTTCCCCTTTGAAGCAAGCTACAGCTGTCTTTCCTCTTTCCTTTTCTGGTGTCTTCCCTATGTTTTGGTCATCTCCTTTCTCCTACCTCCCTTTGCAATCCCTGTCTGTTGCCCTTTCACTCTTGCCTTCGCTCCTTTTTTCTTTTTTCCTTTTTATCAACCAAAAAGATTCTCACACTTTATTTACCTCTGTAAACACAGTAAGCTCTTGTCCACTGACAGGGGAAATGGGAATACTGGGAGGAGTGTAACACAGCACCAGAGATGCTGTTCTGCTTCAGGTTTTAGTGGTGTGCTGTTGATGTGGGGGTTGAGCAGCCTCTGAGGAGCTGCTTGGGCTGGATTGCTTGTTCCAGGCATGGGGAGGAATGCTGTCAGTCCTCACTGACTGCTACAGCAGTCCCACTGCAGCAGAGATGACGCTGCATCTCTCTGCTCTAGGGATTCACAAGTCTGCAGTTACACAGTCGGGCCCAGGCTTATCAAGCCTCTGCCCCTGGGGCAAAGACCTGGATCTCCTGTAGGTAATCCTGTGCTCTTGTGGCACTGGGGCTGCCTCTCGCTGTCACACGGTCACCTGCAGGGACGTGGTTCCTTTGTGAGAGATCAGTATATCATTTAGAAAGGTGCTTGAGTTCCTTTGGCATGAAAGGTACTATATGAGTATAAAATCCTCTTAATGTCCCAGAAGGCTGGCCATCGATCTTGGGAGAGCCATTTCAATCCTCCCTCCAGATCCCCTGATTTCTTTCCTTTGTTGTTCCTCTGAGAGAGTGACAGTCTGGAGACTGATGACCCTTTCTCTTACTACAGTACCAGACTGAGGAGAGGGAGAACTAATTGTCCATGAATTTTGTGGGAGGCTTTTCCTCCTGTATCAAATGATTAGGATACCTTGTGTGTTCTGATGCTGTGACTCACCACCCTGTGATGGCTTCCATGTGGAGCCTGACCTGCTCTTTCTAGATTGGACTCTCTCTAGTTATGCTGGTGCAAGTCAGGAATATTCATTGAAGATAATGAATGCAGAAATAATTTAAAAAAAAAACCTAGGTCATTTGTTTGGTAAATGGAAATGGAGTAAAACTCCTCTGTTTTGGTTTTGTTTGTTTGTTTGGGGGGTTTTGTTTATATTGAAGAGAAGAGCAACCTGAAAACATTTAGTTTCTTAGCAGCATCTCTCTGTTTCTTTGTCTGTCTAATGCAACTTTGCCTACAGCCTCATTCATTAGCAATGCAAAGCAGATTTTGAAAGCCAAGGGAATCCAGGCTCTTCCAGATGAACACTGATTTTAAAAAAGATAAAAATCTAGAAAGAATAAAGGTTGTCCAAGTGGCATATGGTAAGACAGTGACCCTACTGTAAGGACAGATGTACAGAGCTAATGGTAATCCTATACTGGAGCCAGATAACATTCTGAGGTTAGGAAATCAAAGCCCCATGCTTTGGCTTAGCAGAGAATTAGCATGTGGAGCCTGCCTTAGTTCTGGAAACAGGGCAATTCAGTTCTTAGTCATGTTGCATTTGGGGCTTTCAGCTTCGGTCACAGCAAGATCCTACCTCATCCTGTGTAGGAAAATCAGAACCAGGCAGTTTGACCAGGGAACAGAACATGTTTAGTAAAGCTTCAGTGTTTAGATGGATTTGTGGAGGAGGGGTGTACTGTTTCTGATAATTAGTTCAGAGTTGTTCATGTTTGTTACAGCAGAAGCAGGTCATTTGCTGCTTAAGAGCTGTGTGAAGTCGGGGAGTAAGTGCTGATCTTCAGAGCAGAGTGCAGTAAATGACTGGAAGGCAGAGACTGCAGAAGTTTGTACCCAAGGGATGTTTTGGGGGCTTTTTCATATGGGGACCCCAGAAAGTATCCTACAGCAAACTAAGCTTGAGGCTTGTACAAGAGCCACCTCTGCACACGGAAATTTAACATCCTTTAATGATGCAACCGAGCCCCGACGCTTGTCAGTGGAGCCGTAGTTCCCTTGAGTCCCATAACAGGCAACCCTCTGGCCAGCAGATTTTTGGGGCAGCTTCAGGCGGTCAAGCACTGTGTAATGGCTTCCAGAGAAAGAGGGGAGTACAGGTAATGTAATTATTTCAGTTCACAGCAGTACCTGGCTTGGCGTTGAGTGAGTGAATCTCTTGTTACATAAATTCTGTGCCCTTGTTAAAAAAAAAAAAAAAAGGTTATGGTCAGTAATGAAAACCAAGAATTTTTTGCATTCTCTAACAAACTACTTCTACCTCACCCAAGCCCACCTCTCTCTGCCCTGCTGCTTGTGGTGTCCCCCTCTTTCTTCTTGTTTTTAAATCTATTCAGCAATAAGAACTTCCTCATGTATATTTTCTGATAGAAAATAGGTCATGTCTTCCAGTACACAATATCAGTAGCAATCCTTGGAAAACAGAAATTAATAGGGGTAGGACCATCATTTTTGGTGCAGTTTAGGATGCCTGTGCAGCATTTATTTAGGCTTGATTTTTAAAATGGCAAAATGATGCCGGTGTCAACTAAAAAGATGATACTTGACCATACTCATAACATTTCTTTTTATATTTACTTTTATTTTCCCACAAAGGGAGAATTTGGGTGCAGGAGAAAAACAGAAATCTAGAATGTCTAAAGGCAACACATGATTAAAAAGAAGAAACAGTACTTTCAGGCTTATTTTGGAAAGAAATCTCCTGGCTCAGTTGCAGAAGGTAGACAAGGATTTAAAGAATTTGTTGTTGTTGTTCTTAAAAGCCTATGTATGTGTTTTCTGTTGGGTCATTACTGGTCAGGAATTGGGATCTGTCATATTTTTTTCCTATTTTCTATCAAATGTTTTCTAATGAGCTTGTCAAAGTATCTGGATTCAAATACAAAATTAACGTTATGACAAAGTTGTTGTATCTCAGTCACTCCAAAGTTGAGCTGCCTCTTCTCTTTAAAGGACACACATCAGATTTTTGAACACAATCTTTTTGAAGGATTTTTTGGCTTGTTTATCCCTTTAGAAGCAAGCTTGGGTGTTTATTGTCATTTCTGTTTGCATTTTGCATTCAAATGGTGGTGTTATTAAAAAAATATATTTTTTTAATCGTCCTCTGTGCGAATCTGTCTCTGCTTTCCTGTCGCATCATCTGCTGCTTGTTTCCCCCCTGCAAGTAGAGTTACATTCTTTTGCTTAGAATAATGCATGATGGGGGAAAAGAGGAAACTCATTAAAATACTTAAACCAGGAAATAGTCCACTTACACAATCCCCTCTTGTTTTTGATGGTGTCCCTGGAAGCCCGAGCACAGTTAGTCATTTCTGCGCACACAGGCAAACAGCCACTGTGAATATTTAAAATCCAGTCTGTTAACAGAGTATCTATGTTGGGTTTTGTTGCAAGTGATGGATCACTAATAGTTTAAAACTCAGAGGCTGGGAACTTCTTTGATAAATTGAAGAGGATTATTTCATACTGTTGAGCGTCCCTGTCAGAATACAAAAGTCTGTTAGCAGAGATGGAATTGCACACCCAGGGGTTGCTTTCAATATGTAATTCACTAAAAACATACACGCGTAGCAAAAATCATACCCAACAGCCAAGATTTCAGCTCTGTGCTGCTACTCTCAGATCAAGCACACGTACAGAAAACACTACATAATACTCACCTTGCAGCTGTGGTCTGATCAGGTTTTTGCCTTGTGAAATACAGTTTGGCTGAGCGCCTGATAAAGTTGCTTTTAATACAAAGGGCTTGCTCAGTAATGGTGCTGTGAAAATTCTTTTAATTATTATACATAGTCTTTGCTGAACTTTATGGCAATTGTGTTTGGAGCACTAAAAATTCATGTAATAGAATCATAAGAATTGAGCCGGTCCTTCTATTCTTGTTCCATACTCTTGACAGCAGGTGCAGTATTTCAGTTCACATGACTGTGTTCTTCACGTGCAAAGGGAAGTTTTCAAAAAGGCAGTGATGCCCCCACATCCCACAGAAAGTGTGTGCAGGTTGGTTCTCCAGTCCTCATTTCTTTTTTAAAAAATTTCTCTCTGCATCTTTTTTATTTTGATCTGACTAGACAAGAATGCCCAAACATCTTCCAGAGTTGGTAAATTTGATCAGAAACACTGACAGATAAATATAATCCCTGCTACCCTTCCCATAATCCTGGTTTCACAGGCATTGGCTGTTAGTTCTTAAGATTATCAGACCCAAATTCAGAATATGAATAGAAAATGTAATAAATATTTAATTTCACCTGTTTATCATCCTACTTCCATCAGAGTTGTGCTAAAGGACTTTTGCTCCCCGTGCCACCTCTTCATAACCACGTCAGAGCTTGAGGTAGCGCTGACATTTTGGGAAATCCCTGTAGTTCTGGAAGCTTAAAAACTTGGGAATCAGAGCCCCTCTACTTCAGTCAGTGATCTTACTAGGGAAACGTAGATACTTTTGGAAACAAAGTAGTAATTTTTTAGAGAAAGATGGGCAGCCAGCTGCAGGGCATGATTTGTTCCCCAGAACAGATGAGCACTTATTGGTCATCAGAGTAGAGCAACAAGGCTCCGGAGTGGCAATGCTGTCTTGGCAGATGTGTTTTCCATCGCCGAGCTGAACTGCTCAGGGTCTCTCCAAAATAGATCAAGTTCTTGTCAGCAACTCAATCTTTGACATACTGAAATCTTATCCTACTTCTGTATATCTACACTCCTCTTCCTTTAAACATCCAGCTATCTCTTTGAAACCTTGAAAGTGTGAAGGAATCTAGTGCTAATTGTTAATTTCTACTGAATGATACCGTTAAGCTTCTTGTGAGAGAGAGAGACACAACTTTTCTCAGGGTTATCACCTTTTTGGTTTGGAAGACCCTTTTGTTCCCAGCTAAGTTAGCCAGGGAGTTATAAATATCCTTGGGTATCTTGCCTTGAAGCCCAGGATAAGCCTTTGCTCTCTTCCTCTGACAAAAGCATGGTGAATGGAGGGAGACTGGGGCATTCACAGCTGGCATAGAAACCTTATGAAATATTGAAGCTTCCTTGGATATGGAGTAACTGGGACCTCCAGAGTTCTCACATGGATGTAAAGTGGAGATCTGTTCTCCTCTTGTTGAGCAGATAGATTGTTACTGGAAGTGTGCCTTGCTGCAGTTGTCCTTGGGTTCCTCAGCCCTGACTCCTGAAACAGCTGCTAAGGACCATTCTTAAAGCAAAGAGAGATTTCTTCCCCTCCGTACACTGAGGTCATTTTTGCAAAGAATTAAACAAAGGCGAGACAGATAAAGGAGCTGAGGACCAGACATCATCTTCCAAGGTGGAAAATATTGCAGTACTCATCCAACCCCAGACGAGAAAGAAGGTGCCTTTCCTGCCTCATTTCTGAATGTGCAAGTCCTGATACCTTCAATCTCCTTGACCTTACCCATGATGAGTGCACATCTTTCTAATTTCCAGAATTGTCTCACTTTAGGAAAGGGAGACTTGATCCTGAGCAGCTGAGAGGCTGGAAAATAGCAGAGAACATGTAAGGGGTACAGACACAGGCAAAGGTTTTCTTATTTGAGCCACATCTCCCCAAAATTCAGCCACCCACAAATCAGGCATCAACAGCTTCAGCTGGGCAATTTCAAATTTAGTAAAAAGGTTTGAGAAAACTCCCAGGAGAGTGTACATTTTTCAGGACATGTGGATCCATTTTTCTCTATTAGGAGGAGAGGTTGCTCTATGCAGCACCAACAGGAGAGTGAAGCAGCAACAGGAATCAGAGTGCATTTTTGCCCATCAGTGGAGAGATCATTTTAGAGTTCCACCTTGTTAAATGGCTGGCTGAAATCATGCATGATTAATGGACAAAATGAAAATTAGATTGTGTGTCTTTAGTCTTCATGTGACCTCTACTTTCTCCTATATCAATTGAAAGCAGTCGGGGGTAGGGGGGGGAGTGAGGGGGGAAGAAAAAAAATTTAAGATCATGTACAAACATCCAGAAGAGAAGGGGGAGAGGAGAGGAAAGGTGCAGAGCCCCTCTGTAAATTGTATGCTGTCACCAGAAATCGTGGCTTCTGAGGAATGAATCCTACAGTATTGAAGCTTGAGGAATTAAAAAGTGGAACAAATGCCAAAGTTCCAGGCTGCCTGTCAGCAATCACCACGTATGTCAATCACCCATGTGGAACTGCATCTTTTGGGGAATTTTGTTTCCCTGCTGCAGCTGCACACGGGAGGTGACCTGTGGTCAGACACAGCCAAGCTATTGGAACAAGTGCTTTCCCCCTCCCGGAAGGAAGTTTTAGTGTGTTGCCCATCTTTGGACTCCTGTTTGGGCTATAAATTTGAAGATATGAGTCTTAAAGGCAGAGGGAAATCACTTCTTCCCTGCAGGCACGGGGTTCTTTGGCAGTTTTGACATCCTTCAGTGCTGCCTTGTGATCAGAGCATGGATCTCTGCACCCACTCAGGGGCACTTGCATGTGTGGAGGCACCAGGAGCCTGTCCTCCTTTCATGCCTCAGCCTGTAATATCAGGAAGCAAAGGTTTTCCGTTCCAGTTACAGGCTGCTTTGACAGAACAAAATGTGTCTTGCTGTGCCCTCTACAACTTCATTCTTTGAGGGAAAAACGCACATATAAATCCTATATTCACTTAAAATAACTAAAAATCAATGTGTTGCATGAATTGCTACCCCAATAACCTCAACAGTAAAGGTTAATACAGTAAAATTAAGAGCAGGAGTATAATACCAGACTGCATGAAATTGCTAATTCCCCCATTTTTTTTCCCATGTGTGACCACTGGCCTTGGGAACTCGGGGATTGTGGTTTCATTTGAAGAGACCAAAACACACATGTGACTTCTGCCTGTTTCTGAGTCTCAAAAGGGTTGATGAGTGAGAATTATTCTGTCAGCTACAGAGGACAATTCATATTTTCCAGCTTACATTTTAGCATGGAGTTGTT
The DNA here is from genome assembly GCF_036250125.1 of Pseudopipra pipra. NCBI lineage: Eukaryota > Metazoa > Chordata > Aves > Passeriformes > Pipridae > Pseudopipra > Pseudopipra pipra. The sequence goes on from NC_087552.1 coordinate 12,664,193, forward strand.
ATCTAGTGTCTTTTTGGGAAGGCCTCAGATCCTGCGAGAGTCTTAGTTTTTGTGTTTTGAAAAAAGCATCATCTAGGAGAGGAAGGCTTGAATGTGGTACCTGCAAAAATGGGCAAATGGAGAAAAAACTTGATGACACTAAGAAGAAATATTAAGGCCTGATCTCTTCTCTCTGGTGACCAGTGGCAGGACCTAAGAGAATGGCATGAAACTGTGTCAGGGGAGGTTTAGGTGGATATCAGGAAAAAGTTTTTTGCCCAGAGGGTGTTTGGGCACTGGAACAGGCTCCCCAGGGAACCAGTCACAGCACCAAGCCTGACAGAGCTCAAGAAGTATTTGGACAATGCTCTCAGGCACATGGTGTGATTCTTGGGGCTACCCTGTGCAGAGCCAGGAGCTGGATGATTTTTCCAGAAATTACTCATTCCAAATCAGGATAGTCTATGATTCTGTGATTTTAGGGATTTGTTTCCTGATTTTTAAAAATTCAGGGTTGGCTGCTCTGCAATGGTCTTTTAGTCTCCCTAGCATAAGAGTAACAAAAATGCTGTAAGAAGCCTGAGGGTTTCCCTTGGGAATCGGTAAGTAGGTCATGGGTATTGTTGCTGTGAAGATACATGTAGTTTCCTTTAAATTGATCTGAAAATCAGAGGCTTAAAGGAAGAAGAGATGATTCTGAGCAGAAACTCTTTTTCAGGTTTGATATGTTTTTCCATCCTTTAATCAACTTGTCCAGATTCCATTTTGTTGTCACTTGAGTTATCAAAGTTGGGCAGTACAAAATCGAGGTTGGAAACAACACCTGGAATGAGGACCTCACATGACCTCCTTGTGCCCAACATTACACAATTCTCAATAGGTTGGTTTGGCCACTTTCTGCCTAAAGGCTTCTGCTGTTCCACTGCACTACAGCAGGAGATCCAATCTCCATGGCATCATGCTGCAGGGGCATGTTGAGGAACCCAGGACATGAGGCACCCTTGTCTCATTCACACCATTTTTTTTTTCCAACTTTCATGTCAGAGTTTTCTGAGTATATCTTATCATCTTCTAATGGTTCCTTTTGTAAAGAGGGAGCCCTCTGAGAGTATGTCATCTCTGCTAGGGCTGTCTGATGCTACAGGGAGAGACACAACTGAAATGACCCACCCCTGAAAATCATAGTGGGAGACCAAGCACTGTTGAGTCCAAGCAGCTTTATCTTGGAGTTGCTTCTCAGTGTCAGTCTGATCCCTGAGAAATCTGTCTCCTGTTTCTGCTACAGTTCCACAGTGAGCTTGCAATCTGTAGTTCAGCATGCTCCCTGTAAAAATCATCTTCTTGTTTGAGGGAGAAGTTAGAGCCTTAGAGAACTGCAGAAAACAGTGGCCCATATCTTAAATGAGACTTGTAAAGGCCATCACTTTCTTATCAAGCCCATTAACTTGAATGCCTTAAACAGCAAGCTAAGGACCATATCCTTTGCAGAGGTGTAGGTAGTCATGATATGTGGCTGAGTGTTGAATACATGTATAATTGAACATACATTTCTACACAGGTATTTTGACCAGGCAGTCAGCTAATAGCTCTGAATAAGATACTCTGCCCTCTTACATGAGTTCATCTGCCACTCAGACTTGCTTAGCAAGATATATGCTGCTTTTTATGCATATAACTCTTGTTAATGCTAAGGATCGTTACAAGCGTGATTTGAGAGGTGTCCTTGCTTCATCCTTTCAGGATATAGTCCCTGAGGAGAAGGAGTTAATCTTTGTACGACATGGCTGTCCAGAAATGCTTGCAAATCAAATGGTTTCATTTGCTGTTTGTGCAGGGAGGGGGGAAGACGGGGGGCTGCACACCTTAAAAAATTCTCTCACCCAGCAACTTGCTTTAAAGAACAAAGACTTTTTAGGTTTTCAGGAGCTCAAAAAGGCATTCAATCACATTCACGTTGAATAATTTGATATGAACCTGTCTTGTCAGTTAGATATCTGTCTGCAAAGACTATTTTTAAAAAATTAGTTTTGGTTTGGTGCTACCTCCTGTCTAAACAGGGAGGGGGTGTCAGGAAACCCCAAATTTGATTTCAGCATCTAACACAGCTGGCCACATGACATACAGTGAGTCACTTAACTTCTCTTTTTCTTCTCCTGTTACTGGCAGAACAGTTTCCCAATGTATCTTTTCTTTCACGTTGCCCATCTGTTCAGATCTGTGCTTTTTTTGTTGTTTGTTTGGGTTTTTTTTTTTGGACCAGGATTTCCATTATTCCTCCAGCAAGGCGTGTAGTTGGGGCATAAGGCATACCAAGTGGTGGTTGCCTGTTCAACATATAGCAAATGGGAGTGAAGAAAAGCAGAGCTTTATTTACACAACAGTTCCAGTCTGTGCCATGGCACTACAGTGAGCGCGCAGGAGGCTCGCAGCGACGCGGCTACACATGTTCTGGAATATGGGTACTCCATGTGTTGTTTTTCAGCCTCCTGGGAGAGCTTGCCTGCTAAAGTTCTGCAATCTGGATCTGCTGTGTATTCAGTGTTATTTTTGTACCAGCTGATAGCATAAAGCATATCTGAATCAACTTGCTTCATGTTAGACGTGGCCCTCTGCAAATAAACGCACATGTTAAGAAACCCCTTCCATGACATAATTAGTTGTCTGTAAGCCATGGTATCATTGTGTGGAGTAATTAGTTCTGTTTATTTAAAGGAGGCCTGGAAACATATTAGCAGTTGCCAGTGGACCAACAAGGAGAAAAAAAAAAAAGATAAAACCCCATGTGTGGTGGTTATTAGTCTCTTCATCATACTAATGGACAGCTTGTAAGAAATTGGACTTGCTATCAGTGGCCCCAAGTAACAGCAATCGTGTAGGGGCATTGTTTCTCCTCACTGGCGATAAGGGTGACTTGTGGCAGCTTTGATAGGATGCTCATTTTTATCTGCTAAGTGCATGATGCTTGTAAAAACAGCAGTGGCCTTGTTACCACTTGACATGACACTGGTTTTAGCTGTTTACGGTGACACACCACTATACTCTTTTAAAGCTTCAGCCTGGGGTCTGGTTCATTAGAGAACTTCAGAAATGATACTGATACAGCATCTGGGCTGATTTCTTTATGCTCCCTGCTCCAAGCAAGAGGAAGAGAGTCAGTGTAGCCCCGTGGAGGGCCTTCACTTGCTTGTCAGATTTACTTTCTGTGGTGAAGTAGTAGTTTTTAGAAAAGCAAATGAGGTACTTCATTTATCTGTAGGTTGATTTACACAAGGGATAGGGAAGGGAACTCTGTCTGTAACCCCTGAAGGATGGAAAGGAAACAGACTCCAGCATGGATTGTGTGCAGCTGGTTGGTGGCCCCAGCTCCCAGCAGGGATGTTTCCAAGAGCTGTGGCAGTAGTTAGGCTCAAATAGATCTTGCATAGATCCAGGCCTTCTGAACTCAATAGGCTTAAAAAGAGTGGCAACTACACCATTTACTTCTGAAACCTGTGGCATTTAATATATTGGAGTTTTTTCCTACCAGATTTCTAAACGGCCTTCTATGGGCTATTAGTGAATTATTTCCCTGTTCTGTAATTGGCTTATAAATTTTACAGAGGGGTTATTAGCTCTAAAGGGTTGTGACAAATGACCTGGGAGAAGAAGGAAAACTTAGTCAAACTTTTCTTCCCCGCCTCCACCCCTAGATTTAGCAGCTGGGCTAAGTCTAGGCATGCTCTCAGTCTTTGTAAAGATGTGAGGAGATCAGTTACTGATCCCAGGTTCCGAGGAAAGGGCTTCTCCTATGAAGGGGAGAAAATCTTCTGGAGTTCCTCACTGCAGTAACTATTAGTGATGAGCTGCCCCAGTCAGCTGAAATAGAGATTATAGGTGATGGTAGGAGCCCTGATCTGAGCCTCTGTGCTAGGAATTCGCCCATTTGCTACCCTAAGTCCACACACAAGTTGGAAACATTTTGGTGGAAGCAAAGCTTCATCTCCCAGATTCTGTCAGTTCAGGAAAGAGGACATTGCTGCCTGCAAAAAGAGACAGTCTTCAGAAAGTGCTAGGAAACCTCTGGCAGTGGTGTGTGACTATAATCCATCTGATATCTGTCAGAGCTCCTTTGTCTGAGCTTCTGCAGAAGCTCATTTTCAGATCTCTGCTCTTCAAGGTGTCCTGGGTAATTTCTGTGTATAAACCAAACCATTAAATAAATAAGTAAATGCTATCTTCTCAGTACCCTCAGGTCACATTTTGCATTAGGGGCTGTTCCTTAGATTTCTTTTACTTCTGAATGCTCTTACTTCTACATACCATGTGATATAAATAATACTGCTGGGAATCTGAGAGCTGCAGCTTTTTATGGCCACACTGCGATATTGTGCTCTGAATTCACGTTACTAATTTTGCTGCTTGTGGCTCACATCTGGCCCACCTTTCCATGTGGCCATCCTGTCCTGTTCTGCCATCAGCTGCTCTGGGATTGCTGCATGTGCAATGCACCTGCAATCATTCAACCTGAAAGTGTGGGGGAAGGTAGCCAGCAAAACATATGAGTAAGATTTTTTTGCAAGCATATTTGAGTCATTTGTCAGGAGTCGCTTGTTTCCATGGGAATTAGTGAGTGAGAGAAGACATAGGTGAATCTTATTCCTTGCTTTAGCCTCAAGTCTGGCTGCATCAACCTGCAGGACCTATAATTTAGACCCAGGGGTGACTGAGAGAGCTCATTTTCCTTTTTAATTATTATTGCAGTGAATAGATGGTGACCTGTCATGGGAGGAGAAGAGCTGTGTGCCTACTGGTTAGAACAGCCTGACACTGCAGCCCAAACTTCCTCATGTGGCTGTAAATATGCCAGGCCTGCCTTTGTGGCAAACTACAAATGCTCTCAGACTTTTGAGAAGCCTGGGGAGAAGATTCCAGATCCTAAGGAAGAACAATTCATCTCTTTTCCCATCCCCCTGTACACACATACACCATCCCCTTGTCTCTTTTTAGGTCATTTATAATCAGCAGTCATGGAGCACTGGCCTCATTAGTGATATAGCCATTCCTTCAGTGCTTCAGAAATAATCATTTAGAAAAAATGCACGGTTTTCTTCCCTTGAGAGCCTGTGAGTGATGAATTTATTTCAGTCTGGCTGCCTTGGCTGTCTTGCTCAGCCTTATCTCCATATTTATTTCAACAAATAATGTACTATGGGAACAACAAAACAGAGTCTGTGACACAGACAGAATAGGCTGGGCAGGGAGGGGTTAACCAGGGAGATGGCATTGGAAAGCTGGGGCTCAGGGGGAGAGTTTTTTATTCAGAGTCATATTTTAATGTATATACTTTCTGAGTGTTTGTGTTTGTAGAGGTTTAGAAGCCCTGGGATTTGGACATTGATTTATTCATAGGACACCATTTAGAGAACACACATTGTCCCCTGAGTGGTCCCAGCCACTGACCTTTCTCCTGAAGGGACCATCCCTTTTGTAATGGGGACAGGTGATTAACTTTCTATGCCAGCTAATGACTGGGGTCTCTCACCAGCAAGCACCAGTAATTGTGACTGGCCTGGAGGGCTGGTGTACTGGGACCCACGTCCTCACCCAACAGGCGGTCAGCAGCCCCGTGGCACCGAGGGTCCAGCTGCATATTGCTCCACCTCCAGGAATCAGCACTTGTAGCTACTGTCAACCAGGGTTACGGAGGGACTTAAACTCGTGATTTTTATTCTGCCAGTGACCATTTCAGTAACTGAGTGTTCCTCTCTGGAAGCCGAACATCCAAGGTCAGTGGCGAAGGACTGGGAGGCAGAGCTCCCGTCTCTTCCTCCCAGTACTTCTTCAGACACCCCGGGCAGCCCAGCTGTGCCACCACTTCCCAATGTGCACATCACAGTTAAACACAGCCCTTTCCTCCGAGCTACCACAGTCACACTGGGTTTATTTGAATAACATTAAACACTCTGAATTCCTTGAAATTATCCTTTCTAAGGATTGACTTTCCCCGATGGGTAAGCTCTTCTCATTAGAACACTTAGTTAGCACCCCTGCTCTGCCCTGCTGCTGGGCAAATAAATCTAAGTGTATGGCATCACTTCATGCCATGTGGTTGCAAGCACAAGTCAGCTCTGCATGTCACGTGTTGTATTTGAAGTCTGGCTTTATGGGTACTTATGAAAAGGAAGGCTGAGCCTATCCTCTGCCAAAATATAGCCCCCCTTCCCCTTTCCTCCCACTTGGGACATGCAAGCTCATGTGTGAAGTGGTTTTTCTGCTGAGGCTTGTGCCTGCGTTTCATTTATTCCCTGGGATGGCTTTTCTGAAGCATCTGGAACTTGTCACTTTTGTGTGCAGCTGTAAAGTACTTGTAATTTGCCTTGCTCTCTGTTTTCCAAAGTGGTTCCTATTCAGATTTACTTACAGGTAGCATTTGTGCACAGAAGACCCAGCATTTGATTGCAGAGATCCAAGCAGTTACGCACGTAGCAGCCCTGTTGTATAGTTTGTGTACGTGCACACATATTCTTAATGCCTTTTCCAGGTTTTGTTTTCCTTAGTGAACACGGCATTCATTTGCCTAAAACTCATCCCCTGTTGGCTTGTTAATTAGTAGATATTCCCAAAGTTTTCTTTGCACCTCTATCCCTTTTATACAGAAATTTCAAAGGCCCAAGCTAACCAGTTCTCTACCAGCGTAACCATGAGAGGTGATGGACTAATATTTTAAAGCCAGTTCAAATGCTGCTTGTGTCAACCTTCAAATTTAGAGACAAATATCCCCTTCCAGTCTTTTCCATTAAGACAAAATAATTCCTTAATTCTTTTCAGCTGTTTTCTTTGTGCATTGCTGTCTAATCACCTTGGTAGCAGGACTGTAACCAGGTAATGGGGGAATAAGCAGCAGTTGGCTTGCTGTCTTCTTCCCTAAGAAAAATCAGTGCATACATCTGCCCTACTTTAGGGATAAGCATCAACAGCTCAGGAAATCTGGGGGGTGGTGGTATAAGCAGGAAGGCTCATAACAGTGCCATCTCTCTGTGAACAGGGAGAGTTCTCAGGGGAGGAATTTAGCACTTTGTTCTTTCCAGCTGCTGGTTGGGAATGCTTTCAGCTTTTGCAAAGTCATACCTCCCTTGCCTTAGAAGAATTTACCTAAGAGGAAGCACAGAGCCATATCTTTGAAACACTGTGCTGGTCACCTTCATTGTACAGGTGGGGAAAATGTCTTAAAACGACTTTTATATCAGGCAGCAACTGGGGGAGAAGGGACAGATTCTGAAAGAGAGCAGGTAGCTTTCATTTTGCTGTATCGGCCTCAAGGATATCTCTGCTTTCTGACAGAGAAACTCCTAAAAGTCTCAAAGATATTTTTTTCATCTTTATTGAAGTGCTGGAAGCTTTGCATTTACAGAACAGATGTCCTTTGTTACAAATTTTTCATTCCTTATTGAAATAGATATGAGGAAGAATTCATGCCACACAAACTCAGAGGGAAGCAGCATTTTAAATGGAATGATTAAAAACCTCGCCTTATCCCATTGCTTCATTTTTCACTTGTGACTCTTGTGATGTCACCCATTTGCTCTACTCCAGTTGCCGTAGCTTTTGCTGGAGAAGAGAAATTCACCTTGGGTGTCCCTATTCAATGTGAAAAGGTAAGTGAAAAAGAAAATAGAGGGGGAATATCTCTTTTAATCTTTTCAGATCAGAATGAACTCAGGATCAATCCTGGGCCTGCACCTGATATGCTTTCTTGATGCTCATTAAGTTGAACTTGTGATAACCTACTGTAAAAGATTTAGGCTTCAGACACAAGAGCAGGCTAAGACTCTGTGCAGACCATCAGTCCCAGCTGAATGATCAGAAGTGATGGGTCAATACATACAACAAAACCATGGCTGAAACCAAGTTCATCATTAAGGAAGTATGGGGAGGAAGTCCCCCTGTGCAGGCAGGGAATGAAGAGCATAATTGAGGTTGCTGGATCTTACACCTAACGCGTTAGCCAACTAAAGCACAGTTTACACCAAAAGGTTGTAAGCATCAGTGAACTATATGGTTGCTCGTGATATTAATTTACTTCAAATCCTTCCTGTAAGCTCTTTGTAGAGTTAGACACTGTGAGCTTCTTTTTCTGTTAATCTTTTCTTTTGTGAGGCTGAGTTTACTGCTGGTGAGGAAAGGCAGCCTGATGTCCATGGAAAATGAAATCCTGTATTTATCCATGGACTAAGAGCCAGCTGTTCCAGCAGTGGAACCCACTGCAAGATTGAATTCAGCTCACTCAGCCCTCTCCTTCCCCTTGGTTTGCCTTCTCTGATTGCCTGTTGTGCAGTGAAATTGGTAAAATGGATGTATCATCTATTCTAAATTAGACTGACACCGCTCAGTTGGCCCGATGCCTTTCAATAGCTTTTCAGGTTTTGTCAAGTACAGTGAGACTGAGCCACTTGCTTTAAACCTATCAGTCAAAGCAGGTGTTTGTGAAGAGCAGTGCTTTACCTCTGAGATTCACAAACTATGGTACATGCTACCCACTAGCAGAGCTCAAAGATGTAGGGGTTTCTGCACCTACCCGTAGAGAAACCCTTCAAAACCCTGGCCAGTCACCCTTTCCATTACAAGAAAACTCCCACAAAAAATCTAAGATGCTGCTGCTACCTTCACTCAGGAGAGGCAGGCTGTCCTGAAGACACTACTCTTCCAGCACCCTCATGTCCAGTAGAAGGCCCCCAGATGGAGCTGCCCACGCAGAGCACAAGGTGAGCTGTAGGATCCCTGCTTGACCACAAACAGCTTTGGGCATAGGTTGCTGCCGGAGTCAGACACTGTGTGTCACAAGAGAGGTGACTGTGAGTTCTGGCCTTAAGAAGTGTTGAAGCCTTTGCCAGAAAAGGAGGATTAAAGCAGAATCAACAGAATGCAGACCAAAAGTTGGAGGAAGTGGTGAATGTTTTAATGAAATATACATTAAATTTTCCAGGTACTTTTGCTCCCAACACTAGGTCCTGATCCTTTTTTTACCCCTGTTGTACTGGCTTGTCTACAGCTACTGAGGCCAGTTTTAAAGCTAGGGCAAAAACATCAGGCTAACACTACTTTTCCTGATGCTTCAGCCTCAGGTGGTTTTGCTTTAGGCTGTGAACACAAACCAGCCTCCTATAGTGCTTCCCTTTTTTTTTGCATCTGTTCATGTCTCATGTAAGTGAACTTAGATTAATTGTAGTTTTCTTCCCCTCTAGATCTGACCATCTTGAATGGCCGTAACACCTGCAGGATATGGTTCACTCAGGGATTCAGATAGATTAATATCTTCTTTTAGCCCACAGCCAAATGCAAGAAGAAATCCCATCCCAAAGCATCCTATTGTTGTTGCAATACTGGGTTTAAACCTCATCAGATTTCCACAGATTTGGCTTGTGGATGATATGAGCAATTCTTCTTACTCTCCTTCCTTGTACACTTAGTTTTGCTGATATTTTGGGAGTGAGCAGTTCATCACACTGAGCAAATCCACAAGGTATGATTGCATTAATAGGAAAGTGATTTCCACCAGAAATCATGGAACAAAAGTAGCGTTCCTCAGTTACTGAGCTGCTCGGTTGGCATTGAGCAACCAGGTTCTGTTTCTAGTCTGTGCCCCACTCTTGACCCCACAGCCATTTTTTTTAATTGCCTCTTTAAGAGTTTGACTGGCCACTTTCACCCCCCCCCCCAAGCCCATTTTATCAGAGCCATCAAAACATGGACTTTTGCTAAGTCTGTGCAGCAGGATTGTGGCTGAACATGGGATCAGAAGTCACCAACTAATAGCTGGTGGATAGAGTTGCTGCCATGAGAGCTCTGCACTAGCATCAAGCAAAGCCACTATTCCCCCAGCAGAAGTTACTGTCAAATCTTTGCAGCCTTTGGCTCATCTGATGTTTAACCCAGCTTTACTGAAAAGTTTGCAGGTTTCCTGACAGACTTACTAGGATCACGATTTAACTCTTGTTAGCTGGTACAGTGCAGAATGCCATACCTTGGCTTATATCCTCTAGGCATGAGAATAAGATTTACCTTGTGTTATGTGACTTGGGCTGGCAGTCATGTGTGAATGCAGGGTGCATTTTGTTACACATAGAAAAGTTGAGGTGAGATTCATTTTCTTGCAGTGTCTTTCAGTTTTCTAAAAATCTGTGGGAGGTGGTGGCAGATAAGTCCTTGGTTTTAATTCCTCTAAGTCTAAAATTAAATGTATGTAGAGGAGAATAGCCTCTAACAGAGCTGTGGGACCAGCAGGTAGGGATGATGTAAACAGCGATGTCTGAAATGCTGTAGAAATCCACACGGGGATGCAAGTCTGGTGTGTAATTCCTGCTGCTGGCACCATCTCGCTCCCCGTACACGTGCAAAGATGGGGAGTGAGGAGCTTCGGGTTAGAGCAGGGATTGCAGCCCTGCATCAAAATGGCAGTGCTTTGTTAGGGCCTTTCTTCCCCAGTGCCCTTTCCCGGCTGACACCAAACGGGCAGGAGAGACGCGGTGTGTTTTCTTGGTGCTCCGCCTGTGCCGTTCTCCCATCCTCCCCACCCCATCCTCCCCCCTCCCCTACTCCCCTGCACTCCTCTTACTCCCACTGCCCACATCGAACATGTACAGATTTTACGGTTCACTGGAGAATAAGTGGCTGTCATTTCACAGATGGGCCAGGATGTAATTAGCCACAATGCATCGAAGTAATGGAACAGATGTCTCTTTGTAAACTGAGTTTGCTGTTGCACACTCTGTGTGTGTGACCTGCCGACTGCTCCGGGCGATTCGTCCTGGCCCCCTCACCCCCTCCCCTCTCTCTGTTGCCGAGCCAAGGGCTTAGCTCACATCAAGTGTTTGTGTGTTTGCGGGTTTGTTTTTCTCTCTTTCTCCTGCACTTGTCTCTCCCGCTGTAAGGCCACTGATTATGTGACGGATTGTTAGCAAGCAGAACCTGCATTTATCGATGGAGTCACTCAAAATAGAAAAGGTGATACCCCTCTTATGAGATAATAGGCAGTTTCAAGTTGCTCTTATTACCCGATGATAATACACCAGTAAAATCATAAATTACTGTTATGATGCCCAGCCTTCTCCTTTCTTCTTTTTTCTTCTTTCTTTAACTGAAAATAAAATAGCTGCTCTCCCTGAGCCCTCAAATTAGTATTTATATTTTAGATAAGAGAGGGGCTGTTGGACTGATTACAATATGATAATGCACACAAGCTGAAAACAAACACTGCAGAAAGGTGCCTGTCTGGCTCATCTAGGAACTGCAATCCAACCACCAATCCAAACATAAAAGGGGCAAAACCAGAGCCTGACTTCCATATTCTCATTTTGTAGAGCAACCTTGTCTCTGCCAGGTACAGAAAATGGATAACTTTAATTTAATCTAGTGAAAGGTGTCTCTGCCCATGGTGGGTTGGAACGAGATTATATTTAAGGTCTCTTTCAACCCAAACCATTCCATGATTCTACAATTCATAGCATTTTCTCCCTTAAGATTCTTGAGACATATTTTCAGACTACATCTATGCAGGTTTTCCATTCCTTTAGTTCATCATATCCATGCAGCTCCTGAGCCCTGTACATCTTAACACTGGCAGCTCTCCAGCTGTGCTGCTTTAGCTGCTTCTGCTGAGGGTTTCCTGCCGGTGTTCCACACCACAGCAGGGGGCAAAGGGACCGACTGGAGCAGGCTGGCTCTTGGCTCTGTTTACAGCTCAGCCAGGCTATGGAGGAGCTAAACACCATGACCAGGCACCAGCTACTAGTGACAGAAACCTAATGGTGACACGAACAGGAAGGACATTTAAAGAAAATACACAGTTTTGTTCTCAATGCTTCTGGGTGTTTTCATTGTTTGTGTCTCAGAATTCTCATAGTGAAATCATATAGGCAGTCCCTCTGTGTATGTCTGTGTGTGCTTTTGTGCATTTATGGTTTATTTTCATACAAATTTCCTGAAGAGCTGCATTGTTTCCCAAGGGCAGTTCTGATGAAAAGGTTCTTATTAGTTCCCTTAGTTTTGACCCGGCAAGCTTAACTTCAGATTGCACATCTTCTGAGTGTTAACAGTGGTGAGATACATTCACGAGTGATGGCAAAAAGCAGGTATTATGTGTAGGGAGGATCAAGTTTTTACCTCGAGCAAAAATGATAAGGAGTCTAAGCAGCATAATGATGGAGTGCAGAGTGTAAATACGCTGGATATGTTAAACCTAGAGAACAGTATCATAACCCAGAATAATCCCCTGTGGCTGTGGACAAGGTATGGGCCTGCTGCCATCTTCAGCCCATGGTTGATTAAAAATTTTAAAGGACCCAAGCATTTGAGGTTGGTCTGCAGCTTCATGTATACCTCTTAAAAGAGCTATAGTGAAACATGAGAGAGAAATAATAACCCAGCTGGTACCAGCCTTCAAAAGCAAATCACTCATGCACTGGGTTTCTCTACCCTACCACATGCTCATAAAGCTATTTTCACTCATGTGGACACATGAGCTGAGCAGTTCCCATGCTGGCTTGACAGTCACAGAATCACAGAATATTCTGAGTGGGAAGGGACCCGCAAGGATCATCAAGTCCGACCCGTGAGTGAATGGCCTCTATGGGGATCAAACCCAGAACCATAAGCTGGGAAACACAGAACCTATCAGCCCCTCAAACACCCATTGTAGGGGCACCAGAGCTTTTTCAGTGGTCTTTCAGGTCAGCTGGGTGTGTGCACAGGATTGGCAGTGTTGGAGAAGTCTTCTGAGGCATATCAGACTGGCAGCAAATTTTACCAACACAATAATGTGGACTCCTTCGGGTCAAAGACCACACTATGATGCATGGGAAGTAGCTTGTAGCACAAGAATGTGCATTTCCACTGGAAAAAAAAAAAGCAAATTATGCTATGGAGTTGAGAGTGTGGCTTTTAGTTTCCTCTGATGGTTTAAGCAGTAGGTATTTTGTGAGACAAGGAATATGGGATTTTGACACTGTTTGTAACCTTCATCTCGATCGAAATGGTGGTTGAAAGTGGCATCAGGAAGAGAAGTGGTTGCTGAGACTCTTTGCTAAACATGAGTTCTCCATGGAAGAGACCCAGTGATTCCCAGGACTTCCTAGCACTTACAGTGCAGCGTATTTTATAATCTCTAGTGTCATTGTAAAATTCCACAGACCTATTTAATATGTTCCCATTCTTGTATACAGGACTTAGGAAACTCAGGGACAAGGACAGCTCTGGGCAGCTAAACTGAAAGCCACTGCTTGGACTCTGGGATCCCAGCAAACTTAGGGGACCAGCATGAGACACCTACGACTGCTTTTGGTCCAGGGCTATTGGAATGGTGCCAGTCCCAGCAGGGATTACTTCTGAGGTCTTTTTGGACAAAATCAAAATAAGACATTTGATTCCATTTCACTTGTGGCCCTGCCCACGTCCAAGCTGGTCTCCGCAGGTGACTCGCTGACTGTCAACACGTTGGTTTGGTTGTGCTGCTATTTCTGGTCAGGGCTTATTCCTGCGTAGCAATTAGGCAGCCAAGAGGAAGGCACAAGAGTGCAGCCCAGGCCTGTGACCTCGCTAAACTGGCTGACCCAAAGCTCTGCAAACAGGATTGAGCATGAGGGTGTCACTCTTCAGCTGAGCCGTGCATCTCTGCAGGCACATTTCCGCTAAGTGGCGTCGGGGCTGGTTCCCTGCAAAACTCAGGTACCCTAGGGAGGACATCCCTGAGCTTCCAGCTTCTCCTTTTGGGTTTCTTTGTCTTGTTTTGTTTGGGTTTTTTTTTCCTTTTGATACTCAAATCCACATGTTCGTCTCCCCTGCACTGATGGAAATTACTCTTGACCCACGTTAATGAGAGAGAAAAAAAGTTGTCATTTGTTATGATTTTTCAAATTCGTTTTTAAAAAAAGGTCCTGTGGTTTCCTTGGGTTTTAGTCAACATTGTGGTCTGCATGGTTGGTCTGTGATAAAGCTGATATTTGAACGGTATTTTTGGCTGGTTTCATCTGGTCCCTGCTTTTCAAGAGACAAAACTTAGGATTTGTTAAGTCTTTCCAATACAGTAGCATTGCAAAGCAGGTACAGTAGATTGATTGAGCTTTCCTTTGCCTTGTGTCAGAAGAACCAAGCATAGTGCTGCAAATGCAGGATGGTGTCACGTTAGGGAGAAAGAGGGAGTTTCTCTTTGGGCCTAAATGAAGGCAGCCTCTGGCAGCTTAAACTCAGTGGCTTGTCAGTCTCTCAGCAGCAGCAGTTGCACAACACTTGGGAAGATACCGTACAGCAGCAAGTGCTTATAACAAAGAACTATCTCTACCAAATTCTTTTAAAAGAATATAGTTTATTTGACAAGAATTATTTTTTTACTGTGTAAACAATAGCTTTCTTTGCTTCCAAAGCCCTTTCTAAGGCAAAGTTTCCCCTGACCCAGCAGAAGGAAGACTAAATTGAAACCCTGAAAACAGCTATCACAGAATAGTTTGCACTGGAAGGAACCCCAAAGATCATCTAATTCCAATCCCCCTGCAACTGGCAGGGGCACCTTCCACTAAACCAGGTTGCTCAGTGCCTTGTCCAACCTGGCCTTGAGCACTTCTAGGGATGGGGCAGCCATAGCTTCTCTGGGCAACCTGTTCCAGTCCCTCACCACCCTCACAGGAAAGAATTTGTTCCTAATGTCTAATCTAACCTTACCCTCTGTCAGTTTGAATCTGAACTCTGGAGGCTTTATGCCAAAGCAAAGGTCCTGCTTGCGGTGCTGTGCTGCAGGGAGAAGGGTGTGAGTGCCAGGAGAAGGCAGCCCAGGAACCAGCCGAGTGCCCAGGCAGGCATGGAAGAGGCCTGTGTTGGCAGGGAAGATGATTGCTGGGCACAGGATAATGGTCCATCAGGACAATCATTCAAGAACATGCATTTCTCTCTCTCTCTCTCTTCACATCTGACTGGTTATCTATTGCTCCTCTTTACTGCAGTCTGCTTGTAGGGCTTCATAGCTTTTGAAGGTATAAGAATAGGACTTTTTTCCCCCTCCTTTTTTTTTTTTTCCTTTGCCTTGAAGTAATCATCTATATTTAGGTCAGTGACATGATGAAAGATGTTTATGTGTTTTTACCTAAAGCTGGAAATTGCCTTTCCGGATATCACTGAATGGAAAAAAAAAGCTAATGGAGCCTTGTTGTGCTTTCATTGCTTTTGCAGTGGTGTTCTTGTTTTAGTGCTATGGCACGCGAAACATCCTTCCCCACCGCATGGCTCTCGGCTTTCAGCTCCCTCTGCATCCTCTGCTGGCTCCCCTGCATGGAGTGGACTTGGAGAAGGGCAAGGGGAAGGTCACTCAGAGTTGTTTTTTCTCCAGCTACCTGGAGCAGGCATCACCAGCTCTGCCCTATCAAGTAGAAAATGTGGCGCTGATAAATCCTGTCCGCTAAGGAGCCGAGCCTTTTTAATATGCAAGTGCTCAGTCAAAGAAAGTAAACAGACATCTCCTTCTGCTGGGAATTACTAGACAAATGTCTCCCTCCCCTTACCCTCCTTCCTTCCTCCTCCCTTCCATTTAAGTGTAGGAAATTCTGCTTGCTTTATTTGATAAAGAGGAGGAGGGGAAAGGACATGTACTGAATCATGGTTAAGCTGCTGTCTTCTACCTCAAGACCTTTCAGTCTAGATGTGCTTCATTAGTTTGATAAGCAGACACCAAAAAGGGGGAGGGGTGTGGGGTTTGCATGAGGGGATCTGCCTAGGGGCTGCCCGGAGGTTTAAGAAGATGAACTGCTAATGATGTTGAAGCTGTACCTTTTTGGGACCTTGGCTCCTGGAGGAAAAACGGGCCCTTTTCACTAATTGTGTTGTGCTCAGTAGTGTGATGGAAAGGATCTCACAGGGGAGTGAGACAGAATGAATATCGGCTGGGCTCTTCCCCTGAGCAGCCCCCACTCTACTCCTCCCCCAGCCCAACTCTCCTCTCTTCAGTGAGGTATCTGGCATGAGGTAATCCTAAATATCAGGAGATAACATTAAGAAAAGAGATCAATTTGGCAGGTCATTTATTTGGACAGTCTGGTGTGAGACTTGAGAACTGAACATAGATTTTTAACGAATGTTGTCCAAATTGGCAGTGCAACTGTTTTGATGAATAGCTACCAGAAAGACTGTGAACCTTGGGTCTGGCCCTGTGCATGTTCAAACACAGGATCTGAGGACTTTCGAACGCTGCTTGCTCTAATCCTGTGCCAGCCCCTTTCCTCTCTGTCAGACTCATGTCTCCGAAGCAGATAACTGTATCTCCCCGGTGCAGCGGTGTGGGCAGGTTTTCACCTGAGGTGCTGTTGCATGTTCCCAGGTGTGTCTGGTTTTTTTTTAGCAGCTGGATGCCGCCCCAGTTGAGAAGGTAAAGTGCAATTCCCAGGTGTGCTTGTGCGGAGCACCCAGGCTCTCCATGGCTTGGATTTTTATCTTTCTCCTGCACCAGTGTTACCCCAGCCCCATGAAGTCTGGTGTTAAACTGAGTTCTCTGTGAGTTTTGGGGTGAGAGTGACTGCTGGTGGACAGGCTGTGCCACGCTGTGCCTGGGAGTCCGTTTCCAGACTCCTGCCAAATGCCACCCCTCCGAACCCCTTGTTATCTGGGCACCTTCTCCCCTGGGCAAAGAAGCCAAAGGCAGCTGGAGATGCTGCTTGGAGCTTTGCTTTCTCAAACACCAGTGGGCACAACATGCCAGAACCATGGAGGTCATGGGCCTCTAGGTTCAAAAGGGACCTTTTTAACCTAAGCATAGAGTCATCTTAAAATTGTATAACCCTGCCACAATCAAGGCCTGGTTAGTCAGCGACAGGTGGGAATCACTTGAAAAGTCGTTCGGCAAAGGAGACATGGGTAGAACTTCAGGAGGCAGCTGAATATCCAGGGAACTGCCTGAAATGGGAGATCTCTCCACTGTCAAGGAAAAAACCCATGATAATGTAGTGTCTTTGGAGCAGCTCAGGAGTGGGCAGTAGGTTTAAAGCAAAAGGATGTTTTGGTTTTCTTTTGGTTTGTTTGTTTTTCTGCACAGCATCTACTTAGTGTTGGAATTCCCTGCTGCATGCTGTTGCAGAGATTGTGTCTGAAAGGAATCCTATAAATGCACAAAGGAGAGGTTTGCAGTTGAGAGCAAGAGTGCTAGATCGACACAGTCACCAGCACAGGATGCTGTTAATCCCCTGATTGCTGGATGCTGGGAGAGATGCCAGGGACATGCTCACTGCACATCTGTCCTTCTTCCTGTTACACTTTCCCTAAGCATTTGTGGCTGGCTGCTGTCAGAGATGGGATACTGGTCTAACAAAACCTTTCAGTTACGTTATTACGTTATGCTGACAGGACAAGGGTGGAATGAACACGTGGACTGGGACATGGTGGGATAACCTGCGCAGCCCAGGCTGCGGAGCAGAGCTTTATGGAGCTGCTGCTGGTCGTAAGTACTTCCATACGTGACTTCCTCAGCATCCCTTTGAAGGCGATGGTCAAAGGAGGAGTGCTGGCAGACAGTGCAATAAATGCTAATGTTATATGTGTTGTAAACCACTTCACAGAGAGAGGTAAACATTTCCCAGGAATTGGTGTGGTGAGGCCAAGAGACAGACTGTTTGAAGTTATGACCAGCTGCATCTCTTCCTTTCTTTGCAGAGACAACTTTACGCAGTGGGTGACACAGACAACCAAAAACAAAGCTTATTTGAGAATTTTTGCCTGCCTTCCCCCCTGTTGCCTCCTGCCTCAGCCCCATGCCTGTCCTCTGACGCTGAGAGAGGGACCCTCCTATGGAAACCTCTCATTCTGTAGTTCTACTGGTCCTCCCTCTCACTTAGCATATGTTGTGTATGCACCTCTGCCGTGACCAAAATCCCTGTTTTGTCAGCTCACAGGAGCAGAGATGGGTGCAGGGAGGGAGTAGGATCACCCCCACTCATGGGGGGATGCAAAGCAGTCTATTCCTGTGGAGAAAACATGCATCACACAGGGTGGGGGAGAGGGGACTGTGCCTTGGTCCCTATAATTATACCCATCTGTTACTTCCCTGTCTCTGCCACCACTGCTGAAACACACAAAGAATCACAAGTGTGATTTAAGCCCCTGGAGAATACAATGGCTACATTTGAACAAGCTGAGCTGGCCTCCAGTGCCCTGCTTTCACTGCCCCAGTGCTGCCTGTTGGGCTGGGCAGGGCCACTCTGGTACCAAACGATCTCCTCTCGCTCTCCGTCATTATTAACTCCCTGCCTTTTTGTTGTTTCTGCTGCTGTTGTCACACTGGTGTGGAGGGGACAATGTCAGAGCTGTTCTTCCTTTCCCTATCAAAGTGACTGTTTCAGGAGTTCAGTGCCTTCCACATTAATGGGACTGGTAAACTGGTTTTGCATTGCAGTTGCTCTTGTTTTCTGTGCCCTCTTGTCATTGCTGTTGACTCATCAGGCTGAAGTGTCTGAGCTTAATTGAAGCAGTAACAATGCAATCAACATTTCTCTCTATTTTTATCTGCATCTCCTCCTCCCCTCTGGTTTTTCTGCTCCTTGACATGCTATTTCTGGGGCTGAGAGCTTGGCAGCCTTTCCAAGGGTTGCGCTGGGAGGGAACTGAGCCACAAGAGGAGTAAACCCACCAAAAGTAACAGGGGTTTTTTCTTTCTCTGAGTGATGCTGGACTCCCTGCTTTACACTCATCCTCACTGTGCCTCGTCACCTCCCTCTGTCATCCTTTCTGCAGCATGAAGGCCTGGGCAGAGGGAAGTAATTCTACAGCAGGACTGTATGGATGCACCTAATTAGCATAAAATTAACATAACCCTCTTTGTTTAACAGAGTACCCAGCTTTCCTTTATGCAAGTGATGTGACCAGAGGCAGGGAGGAGTGACTGGTCTTGGTGCAATCTTTGTAAGAGATCAGCGGTGAGGATGCTAGCTTGGTCTTTGAATGCCAAAGCATTCACCCCGACTTCAGGAAGAGAAGAGAGCATTCTGCCAGCTGCAGGCTTAGTGGCAACTGTTCTGCAGCAGATGACTGACATGGTTTCAAACACAGGTCTCTGGTGTTAGCTGTGTATAAGTAGCCTGATTTGTCAGGGATGCGAGTCCTGGGAGCAGCAATATCTTTATCAGTCGGAGATGTTAAGACCTTGGAAAAATTCACCACTTTTCCTCAGGTGCTTAATTACAGGCTCTGAGATGTGTCTGCTCTTGTGTTCGTTTGGAGGGCTGGGATTTGGGCACTGCTGCTGAGTGTGCCACTTGGACCAGGATAACACTGCTCCCAGCAACTCCCATGGCCAACCAAAGGGCCTGGTGTGGTGAGTGTATTTACTGAGAGTGCCATGAGGGACAGACCCACAGCAGCCAGCTTCTTACATTGATTTTATTCTGCTCTTCCCCCTACAAGTGCAAAGAACATCCTGACTGTGACAGCCTTTATTTCTCCCCAGCAACAGACGAAGAAGATGCATCTGTGTGTCATCTGGTGTGCCATCCAGCTGTGGCTGCACTGTTCCCTACTGTACCACTGGGAAGCTAGAGAAGCCAGCAGAGCTGAGTCAGGGACTTGACAAAGGCATGCTGCCTCTTTGCAGAGAGGCTGTGTTCTCTTTTACTTTCTTAGTCCTTTTCCCATATCACTTCTCCAGTGCCGGGGTTGCCCGGGGACAGGCAGAAAGCCTATTGCTGGGAGAAGGAAGCTAGGGTATGGGAGCTGGAAGCTCTTAAGTCTCTGTAAACATGCCCACTTAGGGGAAAATTAGTGATGGGAGGCAGGAAGGAGTAAGTAAGAAAATGTGGCCATTTTTTAGTAAATGAAGTGGCATCTTTTGAATGCAGTTTGCGTGGGCAGAGTAGCAAGAAACACATGTAGCTTAAAGGGTTTGCATTCCAAAGGATGCCAGCTGGCTTTAAAATATTTCTTCTTCTGTAATCGGTTAGGGTTACTATTGTTGATGGCAAAACCTAAAATGTCAAGAGGAGAAAGTATGAGGAGAACTAGTGTTTTTAATTTTACTCCTTTCTAATGTCTTGGTGCACAGAGAAGCGGGTGTGTGTTGTTGGTGGCCGAATTTTTTTTCCATGTAGTTTTTCGTCCCCCCAAAGGCATGTTTCGCTCTTCTGCAAAGTGATGGCAGGCAGAGAATCATCTAAAAGTATGAAAATGTAAATAGAAAAGAAAACAAAATTGAGAGCAGGCATCTGGGTAGGTGAATTTATTGAAAATACTTCATCTTGTGTCTGGGAAATGCCTGGATTTCAGGCTGACAGAGTCCTTTGCCATGAGACACGCCTCTCCTTTGTGTGAACCATACCACCCTGCATCCTCTTTCTGTCACCTTTTTAGCGTTGTTATTGGACTGCTCATCCCTGTTTTGTAATCCTATTCACTTTTTTAAATACAAAATTAACATACTCTTCTCCTCCCCACTCCCACCCTGTGGTACAGAGAAAGACTGCTGCTTTGTATTAAACCTAGAATTGTTTTTAAGGCAATACATGCACATCTAGACCTCTCAGCACTGATGCTGTGATCTCTGCTGGCATCTTCAATAATTTTATGTCCTTGTGTTAGACTTTGCCTCACAAATATATATACAAAGCCCAAATTGTGTTATCTAGAGAACAAGTGCTTTCAAATCTGTTCAAAGGGTGTGTGAGAACCAGCCACTGAAGCGAAGGAAGGCAAGAGGCAGCTGACTTTGTTAAATGCTTGTTAATACCTCTAGCTGTTGGCAGTGCCTGAAGTTGTAATCAGCTCTGTCTGTGTGTCTGTCTCTGCCTTCTGCTTTTGCATGTGCCTTTGTCGGCACATTTTTGGGCTGAGTTGTCTGTAGCTGCATGCCTGCTGGCGTGTCTCTCGCGTGTGCGCCGCCCTTCGGCGTGTGTTCTCTCCATACAGGATCTGCTCCGGTGTGCCCCAGCATGTCTGCCTGTGTGGGGTCTCTCCGGCTCAGCCGGCGTGCCAGCATCCGCCCCCCTCCCCGTGCGCTCCCGAATTTCACGTGCGGATCTCCCCGCGGGTCTGCCTGTCTGCCTGCGCGCATCTCTCTCCCCGTGAATCCGTGTGCCTCGGTGTGTCTGCACGCCTGGACGCGGGATGGCATGTGGGAGGCTTTGTTTGTGGTGGGGCTGGTAACATTTTAAGATGAATTCAGTGACTGTGCTCGTGTTGAGATGAAGGCTCCGTCGTTTCCCTCTGTCAGCCTAACAGACACTTGTACCGGGGAGGAAAAGCTGTTGCCTTGGTGGCTTCAGTGAAGTGAAATAAAATGCTGTTTCGAGTCGGTGGGAGTGGGGATCATTCACAGATGTCAGCTCCTTAAAAATGGCCTCACTTAAAACGTATATGGAGAGAAGAAATTGGATTTTTCTCCTACAGGAGGGGCTTGTACCCTTGCATGGTGTCGGATTTCTCCCCCCCAGATCCAGGCAGAATGCTGTGCTCTGAAGGGAAGGTCTTTAAAAACAAAACAAAAGGCAGCTGTCAATTTAATCCAAGCTCCCTGATAAAATTCCAGCAGAGTTCCTTTTTTCAGAGATGAAATAAGAACCCTGGCAGGCCCTCTTGACTGGCCACATAAATCATTTGTGGTAATTGCTCTGAGAAAGACAAGTGCTTTTTAGGTGCAGGGTGTGGGGAAGGCGCCCACAGCCACTGCACAGCACCCCAGGTACCCCAGGTTGTGGGGACCACCTGCCCCGGGCCTGAGGGCAGCTACCTGCAGCAGGGATGGGTGCTCCAAGCCCAAGGGGAGAATGTGCTGCAGTGGATGAATAATAGGGTTTCCTGTCGCCTTCCCTTTGTTGTTGGTCCTGATTTTAATTGCCCTAGAGGGATTAGAAGTCAGACGGTGGGGGAGAATTTGAGGGGGGGGTGAATTTGGCAAAGCGGGGGCTGAGAAGGAGGAGGGGGGGGGAAGGATGAAGGCGCAGGGAAGGTGGAGGGAATGAGATGGAGGTGAGACGAAGAAGGAAGAGATTGATTTAAGTGACTAGCATTTAGTGCAGCGGCGGCACAATTTCAATTAGCTAATATCTCCTTGGGTTGGAGCATGACTCTGCATGCTCCTTGTCACTCCGATTAGGAGTGGAATGGCCATAAAAAGCAGAGTGCTGGGCTCCTGGTGTCAGCTTGACAGCTGCAGCGGTGCAGGAGGACAACTGCTCCGGGAAGCCGCAAAGCTGCAATTGCGCTTTCCCTGGGCAGTCATAAAAGATGGTGATAATAAAATAACAGGGATCTGAAGCAGCACTACAGGAGCAGCCACCAGCCGCAAACTCCATGAAGAGGGCATTGCTTCATTCACCCCTTCGCTCTCAGGGTAGAAGCAGTGGGGTGCAGTTGTTATTGTATTTATAAATCCGTAACTGCTGCTTCAAAATGAGCTTTCCTTAGCCACTTGTCAGAGCCCACTGGCCTGAGTAGTTTTGGGGACATAGCTGCAGCTAAGAATAAATATGTAAATTACGTATAGAATAGAATCAGTACGTATGAACGAGGGAACTAAAGGTGAGGGGCACAAGGAGCAGAGTGGGAGCCTGGAGTCTGGCTTGTGTTCCTGCTCTGCCGCTGGGCCATTCGGGACCAGGCTCCTCTCCTCTGACCCACAATCCTTCAGAACCCAGCTGGAGCAGCCTCTGCAGTCTGGGTTATGTGGGGGATATGTGAGCTGGGCAGCAGAGCTGCATGCTGGCATGAGAAGCCACTGTTGTGGGACCAGCAACATGCCAGCTCTCAGCATCTCTGTGTGCTGCTGGCTCTCTGTGTTTGCCTGTGCCTGCTGCCTTGCTGGTGAGTATTGCTGTTCATCAGCAACAGCTATTAGTTTTGAAATACAGCCTGCACCATTTGATTCTGTGGCATCCACTTATTCCACTGGTCTCCACAGGGTAAGCCCACTTCCATGTCCAGTGGAGCACCACAGCTGATATGGCCTCTTTTCCTTGCTGCAAACAAGCTGCTCTGCCGGCGTGTCAGACATCTCCTTCCCTTCCTTCTTTGTGGGCATGGAGCCCAGCTGCTGAGCATGTTTCAGCCTCTCTCTGAGCAGGGCCCTAAGAGAAAGACAGAGGAACAAAGGAGTGCAGCCAGTGTGGCTGACTGGCAGCTGGAGTCAGTCTCCCGGACAAGTTGCTTGTACCATTTCCAGCACAGTTTCTGGGCTGAGAAGAGGGGAAAAATGTGTGCCCACCATGCAGTCTCCTGCTGTTGGCTCCCAGGTTCCAAAACTGCCAGGCTCTGGGCATGGCACTCAGAGCCAGCAGCATCCTTCCCTTTTCATGTTGCCACTCCCATGCTCTACAGGCACTCTTCTCTCTCTTTAAGAACACACAAGCATTTGCAACAGTGAGGAAAAAATAGTTGATGGGCTTCCCTGTGGGTGGGAACGAGTTAAGGTGTATGAGAGAACAACTGCAAAGAGATAGCACATGGCCTTACCCACGTATGTACCACACACATGTATGTACCTGACAGGGTCTCTATTAAAACAGACCGTGACCTGTGGAGTCCCTCAGTGACCTTCCCTCCTTCTTGGGGCCCTGGCCTGTAGATGTGTGTGAGTTAACGTGCAGCAGTGGAGGAGGTTGCTGTGCCTGGCTGTCATCCGTCCCTGATCCCGAAGTAGCTGTCCTTGGAGCGAGAGCCGCTTAATCATTTTTGAATCAGCTCCTGAACTGCCATAGCTCACAGCCCAGCACATTAAGGTGAACTGGCACAGACTGCAGTTTGCCTTAATGGACTGCAGCCGTTCAGGAGAGGCTTTACCAGCAGCAAAGCTCTCCCTACCACACAGGTAGCCCGCTGTGGAAGTGCAGTGGGACGGACACAGCCCCAGCTTCATTTGTCAGTGCTTGAGAGCTGACTGACAGATGGAAGATGAGGGAGTTTTCATGCTGCAGGGGAACTCAAGGATTTCAGCCTGCTTCCCACACACACTGGGCCAAGCTTGGGTAGCCCTCCTGGCCCAGTCCCCCTCTGCAGTCAGCAGTAGGTGTGCCAACAGCACCAGTTAGTGATGGGGGGGTTGTCCTCTTAATTATTGGAAAGGAAGCACTTGATTTCCCTTTTAGGAAAACTGGGACATGAAGAGGTAAAGGGCCAAGGGTGAGGAAGAAGGTAGGGATAAAGACCTCTGCATCCTGCTCTCTCTCTAGTACCACACTTCTTCCTTTCTTAAACCCTCTAGTTCATTCTAATCAGCTCTGCATGGAAAGTATGTACTGCCTTGCAGATACAACATTCAGTTTCCTGTTCCATTTATTCTCCCAGTTACCTATATTTTTCCCTTTCTGTTCTTACCACTTTTGAAAAACATACTAAACTACATTTCCTGCTGTTTAAAAATGAACCAGAAGTAAAAAGCACCTTGCCTTTGAGGGGAAGCTGTTAAGAATCATGAAGTGTTATTAAAATATCTGCATCCGTACCCTATTTTACAGTGGGTCTCAGTTCTAAGGAAGCTGCTGACTTGGTGGAAAAAATGGCAGTTCCCATGTGGAGTGATAGGGGAAGGATGATTTCCTGCACTGAAGCACTTGTGATGGAAGTGATGAAGCCCTTGTGTCGCTCAGTGAGGACTGTCATCTCGAGAGCTGCACTCCCACACTGCAGAGTGGTTCATTGATCTTGTGGGCTGGCACGGGCGAGCAGCCCCTGTGCAGGAAGGGGAAGGTGAGCTGTCCCTGCCTCACTGAGTGCCACACTGTGACATTTGGTCACTGGCGTCCCTCACCAGCTCTGACTGATGGTGCGGGAGTGGTTCCAATTTCACTGGGGAAAGAGACGGAGGGTGAGGGACCATGGGAGTCCCCAGTCGGAGGGGAAAGGAGGATGGCCTGGAGATCCCCCATGAGACCCAGATTGCTGAAATTGGTGTGTTCCAGGTACCTCCTGGAGAGTTAAGTGAGTAGTCCTTTGGGAACACAGCTGTGGGAAACCTTGGCTAAAAGTACAGAAGAATCTCCATCTCTGTTACAGTCAAATGTGTGGTCATCTACATTAACTGATTGATTGTGGCCCCTTGAAGTGCTTCTGAAAAGTCGTTTAATTACCTGCTTGATTTTAAAATAATCTGATTTGTAAATTCCTGTAGAGTTTATTAGGGCTGTTTTGAGGAACACATTTATTTCTACTTAGCCAGCTGAAATGTCTACCTCTTTGCCATCTTTTCAGGTGAAACATTCAGAGATGTTCTCTAAACCTGAGCCCTAAAAGATTCACAGCGGCTTGTAGGATCCCATGGGGTACTTAGATACCTTGTGTCGATTTTAATAGCAGCTGTCAACATTCAAGTCAATGCAGTGATACAAAGGTGAGCAAGTGTATGCTCCTGGGCCAAAGCTGGAACCTGCCCAAAGAGAATAGGATAGGATTTTTTTCAGCAAAAGCCATCTCCTTTTGTATATACAAACTCTGCTGGTGAGTCTCAGTTGCAGTGGGAGCCCTCTCTTATTTTTCCTGGGCAGCACAGGAGGTGGAACTGAGGGGAAACATAACTACAGGCAACCTCATATGTGCTCGAGGTCACACAGAAACATTGTACTGGCATTAACCCAAACCACAGTCCTGTTTTTAACCTCTGCTGTGTAAAATGCATAATCCAGGGTTATCTTTTACTTAAATGTAAGCAATTGCTAAGCTAAGTTTCCAGCTGTGAATACAGCTTACCCTGTGACTGCAGCACTTGGATGCTGACAGATGTGTGTGTTACCAGCTGACACTTGGAGAGCCAGATTGATTGGCTCAAATAGAAATTCAGAGATTTATTTGAAGGGTTGTGTAGGATCTTCAGAGCATCTCCTCCCTTCAGGCTGTCAGTTCTATCTTATAAGCACATCTGAAAGGTGGCTGTATAGGTTCTGCTTAGATGCAACACAGCAGAATTACAGTTTGTTCCAACTTTTTTACAGATATAGTAAAATAAAGTATAAGGTTTGTTTCAGTTCATTGTATAAGGTTATCTGTAAGCTACGGATCTGAGAACTGCTGGGTTAGTTCAGGATAATATGCTACCACATCTAGCCCCTCCTCTGAGGCTGTGCGAGGTATTAAAGCAGAAAGCCACAGAATCTAAACGGCATTTTTGCATTATATATTTCATTCTGTTTTCACTGGAATGTCTTTTTATGACAATACAGAAATCTCTGCAAGGTGTACTTCCACCTATATCTCCCTACTCAGGTCTCATACATTTGTACTCAGGAGGTACAACGCTTTGTTCTCCCTAACTTGGATCAAGCAGATTTTATTTGAGCACATCTCTGGCTGTGTTATGCCTTATACCTGAATGATCACGAATTGAATTCCCAATTAGCTTGCCTTTTGCAACTAAAATCCTGTTGATTTCAACAGTATAGCCTGGTTTAAAATACACAGTGAAACTGCTCTCCCCGTACATCCCAGAGGAACCTTGTAATCTTATTAGATGCACCTGCTGCCATTTTATTTTAACCTCTCAGTTTTTCCCTGCAGCATAATGAATTCAATATTCGTCTGCCACAGAAAGCCTTCCCAAATGTGCTTTGCCATCACTTTGAGGAGGAACAGCCCTGCCTCCAAAGAGCTGCTGGCAGCACCTCCATCCTCTGCTGTCCAGCCTGGAGCATCTGGGGATCACCTCCACCTTCTGCAGGTGCCAGCAGATCTTCCCGTGGGTGCTTGCAGGAGCATCCCTGTTGCGTGCCCCAGCCCCAGAGAGGCACTGCAGGTGTTTAAGCAGAGTTGCATGGCCCTCACAGTCTGCAGAAGCTTGGCTCTACATCTTTTCTTGTGACTGTTAAATCAGTAATGAAGCAGGATAGAAAGTGGTTTTGTAGCTTCTGGGATATCAGGCCTCTTCACTGCTGGCTTCACAGCTGTTACTTCTAATCAACTGGGCAGGCACCATAGAAATGTCAATTCTAATAAACAGTCTTTCATTTCAAATTCGGTTTAGGTTTTACTGGTGGAGAGGGGGCACTGCTGACCTTGCGATGTCCCGTGTCAGAGCTGCTCACTGAATACACGTAGCTTCCTCCCTCGCTGCCCTCCCGTGTGCATGCTGCTGGAAATGGTGAGGGGGACATTAAGGACCTGACAGTGACCAGCCTGAGCCCACGGTCCTGGCATCCCGTCCTGGACCATGGGCATGAGCCAGTGCCTCGGGATAAATGTGAGAGCATGAGAGGGCTGTGGAGCTTTTCCCGAGAGACTCTCTGAGCTTTCAGTGGTCTGCGTCTCAGGGACTTTGAGAACCACCAGCCATGTCTCTGTGTTTAATTAGAGGTGTTTAATTAGCAGTGGCTCCATTTGGATCACACACTGCTCTGAGCCTGGACCGTGCCAAACTTGATAAGTACTGCAGAGCAGCCACTTAAAAGTCTGGGAATAAATAAATGGCAGAGCCTCAGCATCTTGGCTTGAATCCCTGCTAGGAGCCTGACGAGCTGGGCTGAGCCCTGGGGTCTTGCCTTTAGGGCTCAGGTTCCTCTCTGCAGCTTCCTGCCTGTGCTGGGCCATGAGCTGCCCCCAGTACTGCTCTCCTGCCATGAGGCTTCACTTCTCACCTCCCTCCCCCTCACCACTTCTCCTGCCATCCCTGGCAGCAGTGTCCCCCACCGTCACTGTCTCTAGCTAGGTCGTGTCCGTCCTGTTCCACCCCCTCGCCCTATTAGCAAGAAAACCGTGGGCATCCCTGTACATTTGTATTGCTCTTTGTTGGCCTTTTACTAGGTCCAGGAAAACTCCCAGGTGTTACCAGAGGCTTGGGGACAGTAGCTTCTTGCAGGTGCCATTTTTTATCCAAGCTATGTGGGTTGAGGGAAGAAAAAGAAGAGGAAGAATACTGATTTTTACATTCTTCAGTCACTGCTGTGGAGTTACGGGCATGGGCATGAATCCACTCCCATGAAGCCACCAGCAGAATCTGTTAAAGGGCATGAGATGAAGTATTTGCAGCAACTGGAAGTAAATCACACTGGGAAGGAGACGGAGAGAAGGAGAAGGCCACCCTGACTCCCACTGCAGATGCTGCCTGCTCAGCCTGGCAGCGGCCGGCAGCATCCTGGGGCAGACACTGATGTGGTTTGGCTCGCAGGACTTCCAGCACCATTCCAGACCCAGGAAAAGCATGCCCCTCTCACTGGGCTGTCAGAAGCTGTTGGCGAGAGGCTGTGCAAGTCCACGTGCTGCCCGTGCGTGCGCACCTCCGTGCAGAGGGACAGCAGGCAAGGTTTCATGCTGAGCCTGGGGAATTTGGCTTCCTTTTAACTGAGGATCTCTGCTTGAACGCATCCCTCTTTGTCAGGACTTCAATATTTTCTGGAAACATGTAATATGTCTGGCCATTTCTGTCTGTTGAGGAGAATCGACGTGTGGGTTGTAATATATATTAATTCCCCGGAGGGACATTGAACTGTTTCCTCTGCCCAGGTGGAAAGGGATAAACACAGCCACTGACATGCTGTTTAGTCTGAAAATAGCCCACTGAATGCATAATGAAGAGCCTCCTGAGGAGTTACTCTGCATGTTAAAATGGTGTTCAGCAGCCTGTGCTGTCACACAACATAATTTGACAATGAATGTGCATCTAATCAGCCTACCAATAGCTGACTGTCACCGTCTGGCCATTAGTATTACCTGTCTGTTCAATGGCAGCCGCGTCTCCGGGAAACAAGAACTTCGTCGGTCCCAAAATACGTCTCATGTGTGAACGAGACAAATGAGGAACTCTATGTCTTGGCTTTGTGCTCAGCGCCCATTTCATGCTGAACAGCCACTTGGCTTTAGCTGGGGAGGACAAAGGAAAATGAACATTTTTCTTCAGTCAGAGGATTTCTGAATGATCAGGGGAAAGAGCACCCCATATCCTTTGTGAGCCTAATGAAGGCAGAGCGGCTGAGGGTCCTTCAGTGAATGATGCTGCATCTTCTGGTGCACGCAGTCCCTGCCTGCACTGAAATAAAGATCGTCAACCTCCTTTAAAACATGAGCCAGCATTTGAGCAAAATGGCTCAGGTTGGAGTCAATTGACAAGTGGCTTCTGCTGTTTAATTCACACCCTGGTAACAACACTTGCATGAATGATATGTAGACAACCACTTTTGTCTCTGAACATTTGACAGCAATTAGGGCTTCACTCCAGGGGCAGAACATCATACTAACACTGGAGTGCTGGAGGAGGAGGTTAGGGTAAAGAAATTAGCCATCTGTCTGGTGGAGACTGTATCCTCCAGGAGGCAGTTGGATGTCAACAACAGGCAAAATGTTTCCATTCTCATTGTCCTGCACTTCAGTTGTACACAATGGCATGAAAGGCACACAGAAGCCCCATTCACTTCCAGTTATATAGGGGTCTGCCACCAGCCACCCTGACAAACACTCCCTGGCAGTTGCAGCGAGTGGCAGCTGAGAGCTGCTCCCCTCTGCGCTGCTCGCAGAGAAGCCTGTCAATTTTGGATATCCCACCGTGGAAAGCCGGGAGGCAGGGACGTAGGTGTTTAGCAGGGGGAAGCAGAGCTTGACTGCAAATGAGGAGGCAAAGTGATTTTTACAGCCCTTAGCTCCAGGCAGGAGGAAGCCGGTGCGGGCACAGGCTTAGTCTCCGCAGCGTGTTCCTGCTCTGGGAACCGGGAATGCGACACTGCCCCCGCGGAGGGAGAGGAGCAGGCAGATCTAATCAGCACTGGGTGGCTGTTTATCAGCTTGCCCAGCGTGGCCGTGCTCCACACCGCTTAGAGCAGCGCATCCATCACGTTGCTGCCTGGATCTTTGATTTAAGAAACTCTTCGTCTCCGAGGACAGTTCCCGTTAGATTAGTCTGGTTGAGGGTTTAGGGAGCATGTGTTGACATTTGGTCGTGTTAGTCACACTGAGCTACACAGCCAGAGAGAACTGCCAGGTCTCTCACTGTCTGCTCTGAAGGACGGTCTTTATAATTTCTACTGCACAGGCATGTTACTTTTTTCTTTTTTTTTTTTTTTTTTTTTAATAGAAAGCAACCAGCTACAGCATTTTCCTGTCAGGAACCTAGATCTGATAAACATAGTGCCCTTGGATAAATCTCCTAGCTCAACCATTAAAAAATTCAAATTTAGGAGCAATTTTTTTGCTTTATTTTTACGTGCTTCAGTGTGTCTGTAGAGAAAAGCACTCATGGGAGAGCAAGGGCCAGCATAACATGTATTTTCATTGTCTGATGGTTGGCTTCAAAGGGTAAATTAGCAATATCATAACTTGAGTCCAGAGTACTGTCATGGTAAAAAATGCAGCTTAGAAGTATCTAGAAAAGGAGCCTCCTCCATCAGCCTTCCTAATGTGCAAAGAGAGCCACACACGACGGCCGAGGTAGCATTCTGGTGCCCTGATGTGCCCCTGATGGCAGCTGGTGTCTCCCTTACTCCAGGTCCCTCAAACTATTTCTATACATTTATTAAGTGGAAGACTGTAATGAAATTTAACTCCTTGAAGCTTCCAAGTGAGACTTGCAACAGCGACAAGGCTAGAAAATCCTCTGTTCCCTTCCTGGACTCTCTCAAGTGTGCCTTGCAAGGCTTGAGCATCAAGCTGTTATCTTTCCCAAGACTCGTGCCTGACACCTTCCTACTCTTACAGCTGGGCTATAGGCTATATATACTAACTTGTGGTCAACTGGACTGAGTTTGCACAAATCTGTTTGGCTTCCTCATAGGAGCACAGGGCCAGTGGCAAGCAAAGTTTTCTTTATTAACAGTAGGCAGAGTCCCTGTGGATAAAACATATTTTAAATCAGTGGTGCCCATGCACACCCACCTGCCCAGCAGATGATACCTCAGGTAGACTTTTCATCAACAAAGCCATCCATCTGACTCTGGGCAGAAGGTTGCCTTTAAGGGAATGTCACTGGACAAAAATTGGCTTTGAGTACTGCTGGATAGAGTGTAAGTTTTTTCTCCTGTAAAAACTCTTGAAAAATGCAGAAGTGTTTTGCTGAAAATTCGAAGATTTGTCTGAAGTGTTCTGTTTTCTAAGCACTTTTCCCCCCAGTATTTGGTAAAACTTATTAATTTTTTTCTCCCTGAAAACAGAAACCTGTTGTGATGAAGTTGAAATGGTAATTTTCCAGGCAAAAGAAGTCTCAATAAAAACTTTTTACCCAGTCCCAGTGTTCAAGTAAATCTCTGTGCTCAAGCTCTGCCCATCTGTGAAAGGGGACTTTATGAGGCCACGGTTTGCAAATAATGTCACTGTTTTCCCAGCCCACAAGATTGCACATGGCCTCTTTAGTGCCATGTGGTGGTGACCATTCAGTGCACAGAGGAGGTCAGAGTGAATCACCCATTTTCCTCCAACATGTGAGCTTTGGAGCACTCCTTACCATGGCTGTTTTAGGGAACAAATATCTAGTAGTCAGCCTGGCACACAGATCGCACAGGACTGTTCCTGCATCTTGTACAAAAGTCACATTTAGTATTTCAGTCTCTAGAAGCCCCTGCTGAGTCATTCTCTTGAAACTCACTTTTTTAAGTCGAATTTGGAGAGAGGCAAATAGATAGATGACTATTTTCCTGGGCTAGAGCAGCCTCTGGTCATAGACAGATGCATCTTTCTTACCCTTTACTTTGCTTTTTCACCAGCATTTTCAGACCTATTAAGTATTTTGTCTCACCTCCACAAGCTCTAATTCTCTCTCGGAGCTCTAACATGCATGTACACAGGGGTTTATGAGCTTAGTAGGAGCCATTGTGTTTTGCCACAGTGTGAGGGATAAGTCAGCCAGAAGAGACCACAATGCAACCTTGGTGGTTTTCTGTATGACTAGCCAAGGAAAAGTGTCTCATCAGCAGACCAGGAACTTTAGAGAGCAGACCCAGCACTCATGAGAGGACGAATACGATGGTGTCGTATGTGTTCCTCCTTCAGGCACTGTTTAACTTGTGCTTTCCAGTTCAGCAGCATCCGAGGTGATAGAAGGAGGAACAATAAACTGAAGTGGTGTTCGCTGGGGTAGCTGTGCTGACTAACATTTAGCTAATAGACATCTATCATGCCTATACAGTATGGGTCCAAAAGGCATAAGATCTATGGAAAAGTAAGAGCAAAGGTTGGTAGGAACACCTTCTTCTTACTCAGTTGTTATACCATCAATTCCAGTATTCCGATATTCCAGTAAGTCAGTACCTAAAATAAGCAGAGGGCTGATGTGAAATCCTCTGACCTCTTACAGGCTTCCACACTCCTTGGTAGAAAGAAGTAAGGGAGTAAAGAGTAAAGTGGACAATAATGACTGCAGAATCCATGATAAAAAAATGAGAAAAGAAAGTAAAGGAGAAGGAGAGAAATTATATGACTTGTTTCCTTTTTTAGTATGGATTGGATTTGGATGTCTCCCTGCAGCTGCCACTGTTGCTGCCGCTGCCACCAGTATTTATTATTCATTATTTTAGCACAGTTAAGGAGCAGTAGTTGAAATAAACTCAAGAGCATGACATTTTGTAACAAATGATTTTGAATTCTGTCCCCCAAAAAGTTTCAGGTTCATATTTCAAAGGCTGTATAGATGGAAGATCACACTGCGGATGAAAATAAAATCAGACTGGTGGGTATGTGGATCTGTAAATAGATGCTGGTGTTTGTTTTTCATAACCAGTCTGGCTGCTGAACCTTTCAGTAGCCTTGGCCTGACCACATGCACAGATCTGTCTTCTGACACAGGTACTTATTTAAAGGTTTGACACTGTACCCAGTGATTAAGGATGTTCACAAAAATGAATTATGAGTGAGACTATTATTTCAGAACAGGCAGGTCACAGATGACCCCAGTACTGCAACAGGGCTTTGAATTGTCCTGCCCCTCCTAGCACCCCAAATTCTGAAATGGCCTCTACAGAAAAAGGTGTGTGGTGTCTCTCTCTGAGAGGCATTTTTGGTGAAAGTGAAGGCTTTTTGGTGACAGCAGTAGTTGGGTGGTATTGGGTCATTTACCAACTTCATTCTGGTTGCAATCTCAGGTACCTAAATTGTTGACTTTTGTCTGCACTGGTTTGTTCAGTACAAGTTTCATTTGGGTCAGTAGACAAGTTGCTGTTGTGAAGGAGAGGGCCATGTGCATATCCGCATGTTAAATACCTGAAAACAGATGTCTCAGTTGAAAGAAGAAACACATTGAGACTAAGAATTCTGGAGCTCTTTATGCTGTGCTGCAGGCTAATATCAGAAAGTAGGAGAGGGCACTAAAACAGGGAGCTGTTGGGAGTGGGTGGAGAGTAGTCAGCACAAAGTACCATGTAGAAGATTTGAACAGAAGGTTACTGTGGCTTTGCTGCCCTAGAAGGTAAAAATTTGTTCTCCCTTCCCTCAGCTACCCCTTCCCTTTCTTTGCACTGAAAATGGACACAGCAGTAAAATTCCTCACAAGTGTTATTTCTTCATGAAGGGTTACTCTTTAGTGCCACATCTCCTATGGTGAGAAGACTGGGATTTGCTTCATGAAATGAGCTAATCGTGTGAACCTCACAAGTAGAGATACATGTGGACAGGAATTTAAGCTAAAGCTGTGTGATGTGTGCCGTGGTCTGGAGGAGAGACAGATCATTTAAAAATGAGAAACATGTGAAAAAGAAATAAAGTCTTCCTCCTGGATCTTGGTGCAGTCCCTCCCTGCTTTTCCAAATGAAGCCTCTTAAGTTTCCACAGAGCACATTTGTGGTTGAGGGAAACACTTGTAATTTGTTGTTTTGCAGAAGGGTGGTTCCCTCTGCCCTTGGAAAGAGGCCTTTGCTGGAAACCAAACAACAACAAAAACTTTCCCTTTAGGAAGCCAAAGCCTGGTGTTTGAAAGTGTACGAGCACATCCATTGTTTTTGGCATGGTCTTTGTGCAAGCGTCCAAGAACAAATTTTGCTCTGAAAGCAATGAAACGTATATTGAAGAAGCAATAATACTGTGCACGTGTGTCAACACTCTGGAAATGTCATCCCCATTGTATAGATATGTTCAGGATCTGATAGTGGATTCTGGGGAAGTGAAGGCTGCATCTTGGATTTCTTGACTTGTACTGCTCCGGATAACAAGTTAAACGTTTTAAGAAAAAAGTCTTAAGAAATGGTATTAAACAAGAAGCAAAGCCTATCTTCCATTTCTAAACATAACTAAATGCCATCATAACATTTAGTTACATTGGCAATGCTAGAAATGAATTTAATAACTTTCCACATGATTTTGCTTTAAGTTTCTGCCTTCCCAGGCTTCTTCACAGAAAACAGTGTCTCTTCTGTTTGTCCCTTTCAGAATCTGGCCATGCACAAGC
The DNA here is from genome assembly GCF_036250125.1 of Pseudopipra pipra. Lineage (NCBI taxonomy): Eukaryota > Metazoa > Chordata > Aves > Passeriformes > Pipridae > Pseudopipra > Pseudopipra pipra. The sequence goes on from NC_087552.1 coordinate 12,698,436, forward strand.
AGAGTGGTAATGTTGTCACACCTTGGGATTTTATCTGTTGGTTTTTTGTCCCAAGACTTCGATTCCTGGAGTCAGGTGTCTCACTACAGCTCTTGTATTTCTTTAAGCAAGTTTTCCATATTCCATGGATGCGAAGTTTTACGTCTGGAGCAGAACCAACTGCAGGTGTATTTTCTGTCCTGGTGGAAGAAGGAGAGACCAGCTCCTGATTTTGAAACATGAGAGAGCTGCAGCACTGAGATTTGCAGCACTGCAGAAACCAGGAGCATCCCGTTATTTTGAGACTTTCTTGCAGAAACTGTGATCACTGGGGAGCCATATCTTCCAGTGGTGCTTACAGCTTGGTGTTGTCAGTACATTACAAGTCATTGGAAGCCTGACCACTTTCTTAGCCCCTTCAGTAGTGTGAGAAGGGCATTTCACTCCCCATCTGCAGAAGCTTGCAGAACACTTTCTTACCTATCTCTCTCCTTCCCATCGAGAGGTGCTTGCCAAGCCTCAACAGCACTTTGGAGCTGAATGAAACTCAGAGGCATCTTGTGCCTGTGAGTGGGCACCTTTGGTTAAAGGTAAGCTCCCAGGTCCCCTCTTTCAGTGCCAAGTGGCAGCTTCAGGGAGTGCATCCAGGGAGGGTGGCCAAGCAACACCTCTCTGCACATGCAGGGATGTGATTTGAAGTGCAGCCTGTACCCACAGGTACATGTGGTCCTTGAGCAGGGAGCCAGCAGGCTTGTGGGTGGCATGGGGATGGCTCTGATGGAAACTTGCTTGGGAAGCTTCCAATGGAGCTCATCCGTGAAAGGAAGGCACCATTTCCCTCTTTTGAAATGGCAAGGCAGTTTTACCCCAGAGAGCCTCTGAGTAGCCTCTTCCAGCAGCCATGCGAATGAAAGACCACAGGTCAAGGCTACCATGAAAAACACCCACTACATTTTTCCTTTGTACTGTCTTTGGCTTACTTCTTTCAGATATGAAAGAAAGAGCTGGCAGAGAATGCCTTCCCTTCTCGTAAATGAGATTTCAATACCTGAAGAAGTTGACAGTGTCCCTCTCTATCTTATATTCTGACACCACAGAAGACTTCAACTTAACCCTGGTAGTTAAGCTGTAATTGTCTGAACTGAGCCAGGGGGAAGCTGTGGAAAAGTGACACACATATCCTTTTTTTTTTTTTTTCAAATGTCACTCATCCAATTGGCTTTTAACAAGAACACTCTCCAGGCCATCTCTAGAAGGGCCTGTCTGCTAACGGGCATATATCACAAAGTTCTTGATCACGTCCTCATCCCAGGCTTTTCATTGTTTGTTCAGGAGCATTGATGTGCTGCAAGTTTCTCTCCTTACAGTGATTCCTGTGTGTTGGACTAAAAGGTCCTCATGGGAGCTGAGAGACGGGCAAGGTGATCTTCTCCATCACTGCCTTCTGTGATTCTGTCGTTTGTACATGACACTTCTCTAAACAGTGCCCTTAGAGAGCACTCCTGGCAATAAAGCTCTAAAACGCTGGGATTATCCAAGGAGAGCCTTTTTAGCTCAAGGTACATCACATAATAGACAGCTTAACCAAAGAAGTGGTTTTGCAGTCGAAGCATCTGGTGTGTACCCAGGGGACTGTGGCTTGACTCCCATCGTCTGCCAATCAGGTCATGACTGGGCACTGCAAGATTTTGGGAGCACGGCACATTGCTCTGCAGAGCTGTCACCATCCTGAAGGATGTCACCAGCCCCAGGAGAGCCAGCTGCTGAGGAGCCTTGTACCCTGGCACGTGCTCTGGCAGCTGGACCAGATCCTTGGTGCAGAAAGACTCCACACCTTCCTCAGCTCTTCCACTCGTGGGAAATCTGCAGGGTTACTCCCTGCTGCCAGGGAGGGAGGGGGAGGAGGGGGGGGTGTCTCCTGTTTACTGCTGAACTTTGCTTCCTGTGATGGATCCAGCAATAAGCTGGTGATGTAACATGCCTGAGAGGCACCACACCTCCTCCAGCCAGCAGCACTGCCAAGGGAGCAGAGGGAAGCAGCCAGCCACGGCTCAGCAGCATCCCTTAAATCTTCCAACAGCGAGCGAACCTTGCTCCTGCACCGCAGAGGTGCCTCCAAGGAGGGCCCAAGCATGTGCCTGGTGGTGTGTGGCACTCAAATGACACCTGACAAAGGGGAAGCAGTTTGCTGAAGGGGGAACACATCGCTGTCAGCTCCCAACAGCCATGATAGATTCATGGGGCTCTGCCACTCCGTCTCACCCAGGCGGAATTAAGGAGATGCTTGTCTCGGCATTCAGAAAAGCTGGCACTGCCTGGGCCACAGCAAATCCCTCGTTTTTAGCCAAGGATACTGCTGTCCTTCTCCTGCCTGCTCCTTAACCTGTATTTTTAGTGACATTGCTCAAAGGAAGTGGGAGTCAAATAGGACAGAGAAATTTATTTTCTTCTATTTTGAGGAAGATTTTTTGCCTGTTGGTTTGTTTAGGTGCATGCAGACAAGAAATACAATTCTGGGCTTTTTTGTGGAGAAAATGTTTTATCTGAGGATGTAACTAGAGCATGCTGGCACTGTAGATCCCTGGATCCTGTTGCCTTGCTGGGGTTGGGGCAGTTTGGTGGAATCAGAGGAACTGTCACTGTTCTGGCTGTAGGGCTGGGGATGCTGAGGCATCAGACAGGGGAGTGGTTTGTCCAAAATCTGGGTTGTGAATGCATCAGGCTGCCAAACACCAGCCTTACAACTAGTCTTCCCTTGTGTAGGGTTGATAAAAACAAATCCTGCACACTTCCTAAGGCTACATACACCTACCTCCCCTGTCTCCACCAGTTAATGACCTGTCTGGAGGCAAAGAAATTTGTCTGTTCTTGTGAGACCAGTCAGCTGTAGGCAGGGTGGCACCTCAGGCTTTTTGCCTGAAAGAAAACAGGTTGATCTAAATAAGACTCTGAAATCAGTTCCTTTTTTTTTTTTTTGGTATCAACAGCATGCAGGACCCTGAGGCCTCAGTACTTCCTTACATTGCTATTGACAGAACACTCTGTATCCGGAGGAGCTCTTCAAAAGAGGGACAGCTTGTTTACATTTACTCTTTTTTGATTTTGCTTCATAAACATACAGAGCGGTACTGCCACTGAGCAAAGAGAGGTGTGCTCTGGCTGACTCGAATTACTTGGAGGGTACAAAGCATTCCCAAAGCTGAGATGAAATGCAAACAGTCAGCTAGATATCACTTGAGAGAAAATGATAAGATAGAGTAAGAAAGCACTTATTAACAGAAAACAGGAGCTGGGTTTGCATCCTGCCTTTTCATTATCTCAGTAGAGAAAGGTCCTGGGTCATGTTCCTGCCTTAACTGCAGTGAAGTGGAGGGGCCTGATCCTTCAGTGTGCCACGGAGCTTCGCTGAGTTAATGCACTCGAGCGTTTTACAAAACACTGTGTGAAGCACACAAATGAGTCACTGCAGAACATCTCCCCACCAGTCACAGTTTACTCTTCCCTGGTATTCCATGGTGGTGACTGAACCAAACAAGGTGGCATGACTGGTTTGGGCACACAGCTGGCATCAACTTACAGTACCACAGGCTCTTCAAGGCGCTCACTCAGTGTGCTGGCACTGTGGGACATCCACCAGGACATCACCACTGATTTCATGAGAGAGACCTTAGAGAGGTGTGAGTTGACATATTTGGGTTAATTTTTAACCATTTCAACTTTTAGCATTAAATCCCTATCAATTCAGTATTACCCTCAGTAAATTCTTCCCCTGAGTAACATAATTCTCCAAGACTGAGGCTCTAGGTGAGGCTCTGGCTGAGGTGCCCTGTGCTTGCCCAGTGCTTGCCCAGTGCTGGAGAGATTGTTCAGGAGGCATGACAGCATCGGGTAAAATGGCACTTAAAAATGTCAAGGACAGGCAAGACAGGATTCCCTATCCGTTCACCTGACCTGGAATTGGTGCCACAAACCATCTGTAGATTTTTTTAATGGAAAAGAAAGCCTGCGTAAAATATGTGATCTCTATTTTGATTTATGTCTCTTGAAATGGATCTGACGACTTAAAATTTCTGAAAGCTTCAGAGGAGGAGAAGGAGGAGATCTCTGTGTGCTCCTTCAGCACTAGTCCCCAGTTCCCTCTCCTCAGACTTCTCCCCCTCCCATCTTCTCATGAGCACAAGCTTGGGAATGGGAACGGGATGTATCAATTCAGTATTATCCCAGCAAGAGAAGAGCCTCCTCTATTGCTATTTTTAGCGCCGCGGGTGCACCCTGCCTGCCATGAACCCGGTTACAGTGAAGTGTTTAATTCAGCCTCCTCGCTCATTTCAAAGGAGGCTGTTGAGCACTCTGACCACTGCAGCCCCACTTCTACAGCTGGCCGTAAATTTCTGAGTGTGCAGCGATATCTTTAGCTCTGACTCCAGAGATTTCCTGTTGAGCTGCGAGATGCAATCCTGCAAGCGCGCTAAAGCTAAATATACCTCCTCGGGCTGACACGCAGCCAAACAAACAAGGGCAGTGTCAACACCGGCCTTTTCCAGTGCTGAACAGGTCGAGTTATTCTGGAGGAGGTGAGGCCTAGTTCAATTAATTAGGCAATTAAGTTTGTTTTGGTTTTTACATAATCTTTGGACCCCTCTGTACTAATCTTGTTTGTATTCCCCTAGAAAAGGCTGTGTGACCTATGTTGCAGCACTGCACTCGGCTTGGGCTACCGAGGCCGCTGTGGGTGAATGTTTTCATCCTGTAGGCAATGACTGGCTGCAGAAGAATATTTTAGGGTTTCACTTGTACTAGTCAGCATGGCCAGAGCCTTTATGAAAGATGAGAAAATAAATTTTGAAGCAGTTGAAGATTAGTGAGGGATAATAACAGTAAAAACCTATAAATGAGACACACTTTTTTCACACTAGTGCCAAACTGGTGCCACACGCTCGGAGTGATCCTTCTGAGTACAAGCTTGGGAATGGGAATACCTTTGCTGCTTGAATTTTTAGAGGTGATATTATTATGATGGGGCTGTCAACAGTCAGTGTGCTCCTCCTTCATTTCATGTAAGACATAGGATGTACTTTTAGGCCATAGGAAAATATTTTGCGGGGAAGGGAAACACCTAATTAGTCCTTCAGGTTGTACACCTTGATTTTGCCATTGTAAATCTCCGGCCATTTCCTCTTGTAAGCAGCCGTGTCTGTGCCCGACACCTACTGAAAGTGCAGCAGCTTTCCTCATCTTCAGGCTGTTGATCTGTGTGAGCATGGAGTTGTTTGGTTTTCCAAAGGAAGGGTGCTTCCCGGTGAGTTTTAACTAAGGCTGTCACTGCACTTACAGTCACTGTGCAGAGCTACAGGACAGATGTTCCCAGTCTGCTGTGAGGAAGGACAGCAGGAAGACAAGGGCGCTCCAGGAGCTCCCTGTAGCACTTCCCCCAGCAGCTTTTGAAGGCTTGTGGCTCTGCCTCAGCTCAGCTTTGCTGATTTTAGTGGCTAGCCAATGGAGCTGGCGTTTGCTGCTCCATTTTTGAAAAGTCAGGGAGAGGAAGAATAGGGTTTACTTATGGTTGTCCTTTTTTTTTTCCTGGGTGCTGTCATGATGCCATTTTCAGGTGGTAGTGTGTTTATGTCTTTTAAGAGAGAAATGTCTCCTCAGAAGCAGTGGAAACACATACTACTACCTCAGCTCAGAGTAACAGATGAGTTTGGAAGGAAGCCAGCAAAGAAAACATGCCACTTACAGTTAAATAAAAACAATAATGCTAGTTGATGAATATAGGGCAACAATGCACATTGCTAATGCGTTGTGCCTGTTTAGGAGCTGATGTTTTTGTAGTGACAAACTGAATGCTGAAGTCTGATGACTCTATTACAATTTAGAGTTGTCTGACAGAGCTACACCCATGACGCCATGGATACCAAAGAATCCCAAACCTTTTTAAGCTGAACTGCCTTACTAGGGTGCACAGTTATCCTGACACCAGGGCATGGAAGTATGAGCACTGAGGTTAAGCTGCCAGAGATGCCCAGAGGTGTAAGCAGCACAGCACTTGAGAGTCCTGATGTTTCTTCCAGTGCTGTGGCCTTCCTGCGTGGCCACTGGTTTTCTCACAGAGGAAATGCCCCAAATCACACCCTGATCATTGGCCATCTCTGCCGGTCCCTAAGATGTTTTGGAGAAGAGGCCTGATAACTTTGGAAAGAACTGGACTCAGCCCACTGAAAGTGTAGTAACTCAGTGGATATGAGCTTGGCACTTTTCCAAAGGCAAAACCCCCACTGCATTTCATTCACAGCCAAATGGGTAAAGTCCGTCTGTCTTTGTGCCTATCTGTGAAAACATTTCCTTAGCAGCATCTTCAGCTACTTGTTTCCCAGAGCTTGTTGGTAGGTAGCTGGTCCCTTTTGGTGAAGCCCAGAAAGATGCCAGCACCAGGAGGGATGGTGATTCTGGTGGACATCACAGCTGCCAGTCCCTGTGTTAGAGGTATTTCAGTGTTACACGTGTGTTTCCGTGCATAGTATCTAGAAACTCAGGTTTGGGGTCACTAGGTTGAAATCCAGTGAAAATTCAGCAAAATGTTTCCTGCCAAAGGATACAGCTCAGCATTTTAAGTGGGGTGCCATGGAGGTAGGTACCCAAATGCATTGATTTTTGGACACTGAGAAGCAGACACAAGTCCATAGATACTCACAAAAATTGTGACACTCCAAGTAGCCGTGAATGCATCTTTTATTTGAAACATTACGAACACAGCTTACCAGCTGGAATATGGCACAGGAATTTCACCTCACGTGGTTTTTAGGGGAATATTTGATTGCCGAGTTTGCCAATGAAGCAACAGTGTTGCTGAAAAGTGACCCAGACCTGTTAAACCTGTCTGAAGAAAGAATCGTGATTCATTTAGGTGCTTCCTACTATGTTCCCAGCCTATTGCAGTGTCGTAGGTAGTTTTGGAGGAAAAGATTTTTAAGATGCTAATGACAGAGTTACAGCTACAACCTTAGGGGAGGGGGAGCTAAACAAAAGAAGGATTCATTAGAGAACAAAAGAAACACTGGAGGCTTTGAACCTAGGAGTCTCCCACACATTAACTAGGTGTACTGCCAATGTGCTACAGATGTGCCTTACATGAACACATAAGGTAATGATATGTCTACAAAGGGCTGAATGCATATGTTTGATGTTTTGTAGTTAATTATATTTAAGCAGGTGGGAAGCTGCAAACTCCCCAGTCCCTCCATATATCAGAAATAAGATATTAAGAGGTCCAAAGCTACCTTCTGCGGTTTTTGTAGAATCACAGCTGAGGGCCACACCATGTGTTAGTAAATTGTAGCCCTGCTCTATCATTGGGAAGCACAACCTGTGGTTTCACAGAGTCACTGTTTGCTTTTCTTTGTGAAGGGTTCAAGGTATCAGGTCTCCAGACAAAGCCTTCTGAATACAAAGGATAAAAAAAGGATCAATAAAAGGAAAGAAGGAAGCAACCCATAACCCCCATAGTGGGGATTTCAGGGGCTCCCTTTTTTCGTGGCTCACCAGGTGAATACTGATGGGATGCTCAGAGGGGGACTCACGTTTGGACAGGGCACACACAGAGCTCCCAGCCAGCCCCTGCTTTCCCAAATACCAACTGAGTCATCCTGGGGAGCAGGGATTGTGCACAGCACCAATTCCCAAGAGGAAGACTGTGCAGTCATACTCAGAATAATTGGGCCTTCAAGTCAGGATTTAGTCACTGGGAAGTGACTGCTGTGCCTGTAACTCAAGGTGTGGCAGAAGGAAGCCCAAGCAGAGTTACTTACACCAGAAGGATGTACTACGGGGGTTTGCCCAACAGCCTGCTTTGTCATTCACTGCAGAACATAAAATGACATCTGTGTCCAGGACTCAGACCCCTCGTGATCAAGACTGGGAGTTACACTGGCTTAGCTGTAACTTCTCTTATTCTTTCTGAGGAGAGCACAGCTGGGAGATGTGGATAAGATGTGGCTTTTGCTAGTGACTCCTGCAACAGCGAGGCTGGACCCTTAGTAGGATGGGGCCAAGAAGATCTCAAGGGAAGGGGGAAAGGGGATGAGATTCTTGCAGCTGCAGAAAGATTGGGATCAGAATGAAAGTACATTACAGACACTAATTCCTCTGCAGAGATGCAACCGAAATACCCCACTGAGTTCTTCCGAATTAGATTTATTTAGTTCTAGGTGCATCTGTATAGTTTTTCTTGTGCTGTTCAATTTTTTTCTATTGCACATTGGTTTCTCATTGAATATAAAAGGTATATAGGCTGGTTTGGAAGATCTTTAATTGTAGGTTGTTCCCTTTTTCACATTATGACAAAAAATGTGGTAAGGAAATGTGATTGCTCAGCTAGAGGAGGTCACTGATAATCTATGCACCTGCCAATCCCATTAGCTCCTTTGGATTTTGCACTGTAGGGGCCTAAAGGAAATGTTGCCTAAAAATAGCCATCTAACTTAGGAAAAGGAGTCAGCCAAGCCTTCCTTCAGCTGAGCCGCAGCTGCCTGAGCATTCTGAGCAGCAGTAACAGAAAACTGCAGCATGGATGCTCTTTCCTTTTCACAGGAGACTTGACTTTACAAAGGATAAAGACTGATGGATGGGAGATCTGCCCTGTTTTCAGTTAAATAACTTCTAATACCACCTAAGAGGGAGCAGAGAGATTCCATCATCCCATCAGCATTTTAGATTCATGCAGAGCACAGCCTTGGTTTGGTGGCTGGGATTTTCTGTCACCAGTGCTCTGCCACTTATTGTTATTTTTTTCAGATCCACATGTAGCTTTGCATTGGCACTCTTGAGACAAGGTCAAATTCACAGTGATGGCAGGGCTAACAGGTATATTAATGAAGGGCATCATTCTTTGCAAACAGTGGTGGGTTTTTTAATTAATAACTTCAATAGGACTTTTCTGAGGTTTGCATTTTACTATTCCATGTCCTTTTTAAGTTATTGAGATAATGAAATTACAAGGATGAAAGTGGGGGCAGGGGGAACCCAACTCAAAGCCTGCAAAATAATTGCTGCATTTTTTGAAAAAAAAGCCTGTAGTCTTCATTCACGTTGGTGATAGCTCAAACAAGGCACTGCAGTTGAGTGGCAACTGCACCAATTAGCTGTGCTGCTGTTGGTTTGTGAATTGCATGTGAAATGTAGAATTTGTCCAGAAGTGCTAATGCAAATTGCTCAACAAAAATGTGCCCTCTGTGTCAAGTCTTTTCACTTGTTCTGACACACTGATGTCTTCCCCGATTTCTCTGATCGGCAGATCCCTCTCTCAGTTGACAGCTACCAGAGCTCATAAAGTAATGGAAATATTTCTTGTTGCCATTAGCTGTGTCTCTGCAAAGAAGGCTACAAGCTACTGCTGGCACCAGTTACTCACTATACAGCGTAATTCTGACTTTTATTTATAGGGGGTTGTGTGCTTCACATTTCTAGAATTAAATGCTAAAAGCCCAGTAAATGCCTAAGATTTTTACCTGGATGGAAGTTCAAAGACCTGGTTATCTGCCATGACAGTAATTTGGTCACTTTGCATGTGTTCAGCATCCTCTGTTATTGTACACGGTGATAACCTTTGTGCTGCACCGTCTGGGGCTGAGTTACAATTGCCGTGGGAACCATAACTTAGCATTTCCTGACTTTTCCAGCGTGCGATATCCCAACCTTATATTATGTCCTTTTAAAAGGAGAAAAAGTGGAGCAAGGGCACAGTGAAATGCTGGTGGTTTTGCACCTAGAGAATATAAAATGGCATATTTAAGCTGTATGCAAATAGAAGTTGTATTTGTAACTGCTTGCGCTATGGTGGATGGCAGCTCTGAGCCCTAGTCCCAGTTTAGGAGTCTCATTGTGCTGGGCTCCCTGCAGATGCAGGATGTAAATATGTTTCCATCCCCCTAAATACTTCCAGTCTAAGTGTAAGATGTAACGCAGGGAGACAAACACACCAGGGAGTACAAGGAAACAGAAGACTGCTGGACATCATGGAGACAGAAACTTCTGCAAACTTCTACAAATGTAACTACACCGGGGACAGAGTTCAGGGTCAGATTCGTATGATTTGAAGAATCTCCTCCCAAGAATGAAATCCAGCAGGGAGGAAAGTCTGAAGGCACTTCTAGCTAAAATGTAACATGTGGAAAAGAGTGGGTTGTGATGGGGTGATGGAAAGTCTCAGCAGTGAAAGAGAGATGATGCGTGAGGTGGCATACACTGCAGCTGAATTTGAGAGCAAGGGAGGGTGGGGAAATCCAGAGAAAGGGGAATCCAAGAGAGGGCTGCAAAGAGAGGGATGGCACAGGCAAGATGACAGGCAAAGAAAATGCCCTGGACAGCAGCACTCGGGCTGTCTACAAGCAGGGTAAGATTGCAGCCGTCAGGGTGTGAGGAGACGAGAGCCTGGCTGTGGGGCTGCACAGAGCATGAGGCAGAGATAACAACCAGGTTATGGGCTGAGTGACAGCCAGGCGATGGTGTTGCCCACAGGGACTGGAGAAACCGGAAAGAGAGGAGACCTAGGGAGTTGGATGAGAGCCTACTTTGAGCTTGAGCTGACAGATATCCACAGGATGATCCCAGAGGCAGGGCATGAATTTAGTTGGAACAGACGGGAAGTGGCCGGGGACAGGGAGGTAGGTCAGTGAGTTGCTGGTGCAGAGAAGGTCCTTGAAAGTGCGTGGAGGGTGAGCTTGCTCTGAGATCTGAGAGAGGGAAAGGAGATGAGGGATGGGGCCGCAGACCCACAGAACAGCAGCAGTTTGGGAGGGTGAGTAGTGATGAACTTGACCAAGTAACACTGAGCAAGTGAACGAAGGTGTTGGAGTCAAGTAGGAGCATTGAGAAAGGAGGGCCAGATTCCAGAAGGAACTGACAGGCTGTAAGACTCACACAGGCTATGACAGTGAGCCTGGCATTGTAGTGCAGAGCTGCAGCCAGACAAAGGATATTAGAAACCCTGTGATCCTGTTTCTGAGACAGGCGAGAAGTGAAAGCCTGTTTGGAAAAGATTCTATGCTGGAGATGGAGACTAAATTCAGTCTAAATCATATAAATCATCAGCAGCAGATGCAATAAGCTTAGAGATAACAGTGAGAAGAGAGAGAGCGTGAGAGCTGGAGAGTCACTAGGAGTCAAGGGCTGTTTGGATTTTATTTTTTAAAAGCATGAAGATAAAGTATGCTTGTGCTGCAAGGGGAAGGAATGAAAGGAGAGTGGGATATAAAGAAGGCAGATGGGGTCAACAAAGATGGGAAAAGAGGACACAGTGAGACTGCCAGGACAAGCAGAAGGGCTGGGGGCCACTGATGAGGCCACTGCCTCTGCAACAGGAGCAGAGAGCCGGGCAGGATGCGAAGGAAAGCAAGCGGGGTAGAGGAAGATCATGTCTTTCTCGAAGTCTCTCGTGGGAGGTATCAACACAATCCTGTGCAAAGACCTCTCTCCAGTGAAGGCAGGAGAAGGCAGGGTTTGAGAAGTGAGTCAAAGGCTGCAAAAAAGCAGCTGGGATTGCAGCTGGGAGGACTAGTTAAGCTGGCAAACATGAGTATGCATTAGGAAGATGGCATGACAGAAGGAGGCAAAAAAAGGATTCATGGTGTGGAGAAAGAAAAAAAAAAGAAAAAGAAAAAGGAGGTTTAAAGCTTATGAGATAAGTCATTGTCTCAGAAGAGGTATCAAGGCTATCCAGAAAGCCTCAGAGGGCAGGAGTAAGGGCTTGATCAGCAAAGCAAGCTAGGCCTTAGAGGCCTGGAAGTCTAGGGATAAAGTCAATTCTGCCAAAAGCTGAACTGAGTTAGGCCTTGCAAAAGAAATTAATTCAATTGTGGGGTTTTCCTTAGTCATATAAATAAAGGGGGAACCATACAGCAAAGAGCACGTTGAGCTTGAAGACCTTAAAACAAGCTAGGCATAGCCCAAATCAGAATACCTTGTCTCAGTTTTCAGTAGGACTAAGAAGATTGAGTGTCCAAGTAAAGGCCATGTGGCTAATGAGGAAACAAAGACCACATCCAAGGTGGAAGAAAAATCAAAATAGTTTCAAGTGCTGGAACTAGGTGATCTGGGTTGCTTGGATTCAAGGATGTTAAAAGAATTAGCTCATGAAATCTTACACCTGTTGTGCCATCTCAACCAACTTAGTTTATCAGCAGGTAGTTATGTGAAACCACAGCAAAGATAATGTGGCTTTGCCAGGCAGCTGCAGTGGAGGACCACTTCCCTTGGCCCTGCTGGCTGCCTTATGGAAATATTTGGCTGGTGATTTGAGGTGGAAATCCCACCTGCAGAGAGGCTACACAGACAAGCAACCTGCAAACAAAGACGAGGGAGTTATTCCGGCTCTTTGAAGTCGCTGTCAGACAGAAGAAGATCATGGAATTTACAGGTGAATTCCATGTACAGGTGACCATCCCTCCTAAGCACCAATGCTTTTATCAGCCACATTCACTGAAACTGCTGGAGCCTGCCAGAAAACAGGTACCACATATACATGTCACACTCTCCCTCTGTGTCTCATACGGGCACAGAGCAGAAAGAAGTCCTCACTTCACCCCATCCTTCTGGTGTGTGATCTGCCTCTCAGGAGGGCACGGTGTGAACGAGGGAGAGGAGAGCGGTGTTAAAGGAGCAGCTGTGTGCTGCAGATCCCCCCCTCGCCCAGCGGGCTGCGCCGGGAAATGCCGACAGAGACAATGCAGCTTTGCTGCGAGCACCGAGGACGTGGGGTACGCAGTCTCTGAGCCCTCACTGCGTTTCTGAGCCCAGCCACAAGGTCAGGGACAGTGCACGGGAGGTCCCCAGGGCTGTGCAGAAACAGGGCTGCTTTATGAGAGCCCAGAACCTTTTCGGGCAGAATTTTTTCTGTGGATATTTTTTTTTTCGCCTTGGCAAAAGCAATGCCATGGGGGCGATTGCAGCCTCTTCCCAATTTTTGAGGTAAGGTGCCTTCTGCATATGGGAAGGAGAGCATATGGCCCACTGTGTTTATTTCTCAGCCAGGATTCTTTCAGGCTTGGCAAATTACACGCTGCTTGCTGAGGAGCAACACAAGTGCCAAGTTGGAATTTCTAAAAATGAAGGAGATTTCATTTATCACAGCACAGAGAAAAGGATCTGAAAGACGCCCTTAAGTGTGAAAAAAATACCTTTTGTTTATGCTCAAACAAAACAACCAAGGGGAAATTTAACAAAATTTCACCTAGAGTAAAAAAAAAAAAAAAAATATATCTGCAGTCATCCACAGGAGACTTCAGGCAGCTTCTGCCAGGCGTGAGCTACAGCCAGGCTCTGTGAAATACCTCAACAACCAGGAAACTCCATGGGGTACAAGGTGATAATGTGGTACAGGCTCGGGCCATTAGAAGGAAAGGGGCTGCCTGGTAATGGTGAGTGTTAGCTGCTAGAGAGCTCCATTAGAGCATCTATTTCTTATACTTTTGCTTTTTCCAAGCCCCACATTTTTCTCTGTGTGTGCTTAGAAGCTTTTCTTTCTCTTATAGCATTTATTTTTATTGTGTCATTTTCCCTCTGTTCCCCCTTTTCATTGGCCCTGTGTGACTGTTTGTTTAAACCATTTGCCTGCTTTCATCTTCCATTTTTCTTCTCTCCCTCTTCCCGGGGGCTCTCTAGCCGTGATTATCCTTACGCTTCACATTAGCTTTCCTCCCTCCTGCTCCAGGATGGGCTTGAAGGGGGCATTGATTAAAGCTAAAACCTTTAGCAGGACAATTTCTATCTGGCTTCAGGGCCCAGCAGCCCCTGTGAGCTCAGCTTTCACTCCACTTTGCTCCAGGACCAGCTTCTGGAGCCCCAGGAAATTGGCCAAGGCAGAGTTGAGCTGGCACCAAGAGGGCAAGTTGCAGCTCCTCTGGAGTGGCTGATTTGTACCTTTGAAAGCTCTCAGCTATGGCAGAATGCAGTAGGGATGTGGTATGGAAAAGCTATGGTGTGGGCTGGTTTTTCAGCTCCCTCCTCCCACCTTTTGCTCCCTGAAGGTTCCCTCTTGCTTTCAGAGTGGTAGGGCACACTGTGGAAGGCCATGATGGCACAGCTTCACCCAGCAGTCTTTGAGGGGAGTGATTACAACCTCCATAATGTGCTGCAAATACGAAGTTGGGCACTTTAGTGTTTCTTTGAATCCCCACCCTCCTTCCTTCCCTGCCACCAGCCCTGCATGTCTGCAGAGATGGTGCCAAGAGACCAGTTAGGGGCTGGCTTTGCCACCCATCAGCAGCCCCTCAGACCTCTTGCCCCGAAACAGAAATGCCAGGTGGCTGTTCCATACTCCTGCAGGAGGGGAGCTGCTCGTGGGAGTAACCTGTGAGTAACTGAGGCGCTGTAAAACCGCACCCGGCTTTGCCTCACAGAAACTTGTCGGTGCAGCCATTCCCTCTGCAGGTCAAATTAATGGCCTGATTAACCCCATCAGTTCACTCCTGCAAGAAAATGATGTAAAGTACCGCTTTGTTTTCACTAGACCATGAACACTGGTGCAAAGGGCTCAAGAGCAGGTGAGAGTGTGGAGCGGGAGGATTCATTCCTGTTGCAGGGGCTGGGTGGGAGCACCAGAAGCTGCCTCACAGACCTGCCAGAGTCACAGGGCCTCTGTGCCCACTCGAGTCTCAGCTCCTCTAGGCCAACTGGTAGCTCAGTCACTAGTCCCTGCCATACACAGCATGTATAGGGAACATCCATGGTGTTTTGCCAAGGAGCACGAGGTTCACATCCCATAGGGGACAGAGCAGGTACTGGGTGAAAACCACAACCTTGCAAGAGGCTCTGCTTGAGCCACGACTTGTAACTCACTAAAGAAAATGAGAATAGCTCATCTTCATTTTACACTTCCCAAATATTTTTATATTCTTCCACTTATTTCTCCCTTTTTTTTTTTTTTTAAGATATGAATTTAGAGAGGCTATTTTGGTTTGAATTTGGGCTGATTTGCTTTCGTCTTCTCCTAAAAATAATAAGACCAATAAAAATTGCAATTACAAGAAAACTAGTTATTTGAGATAAATGAATACTTCTCCCTCAGTGTACAAACCCAACTGCTATATCGTTATGCTCCATACCGTGGAACTACCTGGTGAAACTGAGGATAAACAAAACTGAAAAGCAGGAGTAATTTCCCCTGCAAAGGTTTCTTTTTCGGGGGGAAGGGAGAAAACTGCCAGAGCTGTTATTTGCAAAAGAGGAAATGAGCCTGGTTTAATTAGGCTGGTTGAAGTTCAGTGGTGTTCTGTTGAAACGCTGCATTCCGAATCCCATCGGCAGTGCTCAGGGTTTGTGGAGTTAAACCCCTGTGCTGGAGCAAAAGTGGGTGCATGGGGAGGCAGCCAGCAAAACGACAGCCCCTTCTGCCTCGCAGGCTTTGAGATGAACTTCTGCCAGTCTTTAGCTTTTAAACAGTTGCCTATCTTAGAGCCCTTTGTTACCTACTTCATCACCAGAAATGAAGACATTAGAAAATTTCTAGAAGAAAACAAAAATACACAGAAGAAACAGCCTGACAGACCCTGTTTGTTCTGTGGCCAGAATAAACTGTATCGAAAACACAGGGAGGGGAGATGCAGGCGAAGGGAGGTGAAAGGAAAACAAATTGGCTGCATGCAGAGGTCTGGTGTCAAACATCAGAGGGATCTTGTTTGCTCAGATACTGTATGAAAGACCATGGCAACCGGGGCTTGGGGAGAGAGGAGAGGTTTGCAGCCCCTCCCTGAGGCTGGATGACAGAGGAAATAGGTGAAGCAATCCGCTCTGCAGAGCCTGCTGCCGGAGCTGGAGTTGTGAACCGGCATGTTCTGTCCCTTCATCCTGTATGCTGGCTCTTTCGAGGTAAAAAAACCCAACAAACCAGAAGTCTGAAATGAAGGGATTTGTAATTACCTTAGTCTGTCGGATGGTACCATTCTGAGAAAGGTGGCTTTGCTCTGGGCAGTCTGATTTAGAGGGAGGATTAAGATCCCTGCCAGACACAATAAGTAACAACATTACCAGGAATTTAACAGAAATATTTCTGGGGGAGTATAGGAATGTGCTTTTGGGCTGCCCTGAAAACACTGGGTAGAGATGATATTTTACTGTGACATAGTGTATGAAAATGGAGTCATATTTTTGATCCCATTAATAGCTTGGAGACCCCCCATTCTTAGCACACAGACATACACACACAGACACACACGCAGTGCCTAAGAGCAGAACCAGTGCTTGTCTGCCTGGCAGCAGTGTGGTGCAAGCAGGAGAGTGGCCTCTGCAGCAGCTCAGAGCTGTGCAGAGGTGAGGGCAGACAGTGCTGTTCTGTCTGGTATGTCACAGGCCATTCCCTCACACCGCTGTGTTGTCTTTATCCAGAAAGGCTGTCGTCCTTGAAGACATCAAAATGTGGATATCTGCCATTTCTGACGTGTAATGGAGTCATAGTGTAAAAATGCAATTCTTCTTTCTGATTTGAATCTCTTTTCAGCTTCCAGCCCTTCTATCTGGTTTTGCCTTCTTCACTGGATAAAAGAGCTCTTTAAGGGATTTCTTCCCTCGCGAAGGTATTTTTATACACCATGGTCAAAGCATCTCTCAGTTCTCTTTGTGGTAGGCTAAATGGATTGAGCTCTTTAAGTCACTCTCTGGCAAACACTTTCTGCCTCAAATCATTTTTGTATGTTCTTTTCTGCTCTGACTCTAAAATGTAGATGCCTGATTGTATACATTTTTCTAGTATCATTCTTCTAATGCAGGATGCAGGATAAACCACCTTCCTGGCTTCTATTTGCTCTTCTGCTCTTTGTATATTTGAGGATCCCATTCACTCACACACCACAGAATGGCACAGGGAATTATGTCTGTTTGTCTGTTCTGCACATTTAGACCTTGCTTTCCAGTCTGTGTTTCCCTCAGCATTTTGGGAAATATTTTGTTCCCAGATGTGAAATTTCTGCCAGTAGTTGCCTGGAACAGCCCCCTTTTCCCTGGGGTGCCACTTTGCCCCCCTGGCCTTCAGCAGGAGCAGAGCTGCCTCCTCCAGATCCAAGGACTCCAACCATGAGGCACAGAGGGCCGATGAGTAGGCTTGGCTGTCCCTGAGTGTGCTTACCCACACCCAGCTGCCCAGCTCTCAGAGCATCAGCTGGTGGTTGTTCTGCTTGTTCTGGAAGAAAATTGTGTGATTGCTTTTAGCTGTAGCTGGGAGATTGAATGACATGTGGAAGGAATAAATTGCTGCATGGTAAGGAAGAGGCATGTAAGATTTGAGACAAAGAGGAAAAGATCTTTTCCACTCCCCTTTGTTCTCTTTTTAGAGTCACTTGTGTTTACTGTGCATAACTGTACACATATATGCACACTTATCACTCTGAACTCCTGCGGAGCATCCTGTCTCTCCTGTAGGGCCCTGGAAATACACTGGGAGGACACAGGATTTATTCTCCTGTTGCTTAACTAAGGATTGGATTATCCAGAGGGGCAACTCCCATGCGGGTGTTAAGTAAGCAGCCAGATCCCTACAAAAGTTCATCTTCCTAGTGCTGTGCAGCTATACAAGCCAGAAGTGTTACGCTGACCATTTGGAAACTGTGGCTCCTTTTTGGCTCCGTGAACACCACCTTGGCCCTTTCAATACCCGATTTTGCTCCCAGGGGCCAAGCACTTGATTCTGTCCCTGGGCTGCCTTAAAAGTGGGCAGCTGAGGCTGCAGGGACAGGAGGGCTCCCAGGAGGCTTAGCCAGGGCCAGCCTGTGTATTTGAAGTCGCTCTGTGGCACAGCTGAGGGGGCTTGGCGCCATCACCCCCCTGGTGTAACCAGCCTCTCGCTTGCCCCGCGGTGGGGACCTGGCGGCGGAGCTGCAGCATCGCTGCTCCCGACTGGAGCGCCTGTAACTCTGTTATCAGCAGGGAGCTGTTTGCAGCCTGCAAGTAGCACACAGTGGCTTCGGGTGGTGTTAAAAAGAGCCAGAGTGAAAAATCAGAAGTCACACTGTACCATCTTCCCAGATGTAACAGGCTGAGAATACAGCCTGTGTTTCCCGTTCCAGGACATCTTGTCGCTCTCTGCCTGTGCCCCCACAGGGCACCCCTGTACCCACGTGCACACAAGGACAGGGCCCTGCGGGAAGCAGCTGGGCTGTCCCCTCACTGCTGCGGATCCCCGCAAGTCACAGGGTGAGTCAGGCTGTGGGAATGAGCCGCTGGAGACCAGCACAGGCAGCGGCAGGGGTGATGTGCAGCCAGAGGCTGGGTAGCCAAGGTGCTGGTGGGGGCATCTGGAGAGGGAAGGAAGAGGCAGCAGTGCCAGTTGGTGGAGAAAGGAAAATGCAGAGGCTGGACAGAGGGTGTAGGAAAGAGAAAGGAACGGCAGGGAACGAGGAGGAGGAGGAGCAGGAAGTCTAGGGGCCGGAAGGCTCGGGGTGCAGTAGGAGGATGAGGGAGCTGGCAGACAGAGCAGGAGCAAAGAGCGTTGTCAGTGAAGCTTGGATTAGTTTGGTTTTGAAGCTCTGTAACTGTATGAGTGCTGCACTTAGCCCGAGTTGCTTGCCTCGGTGCTCGGCTTCTGCGGTGAGGCTGCATCTCAGCCATGGCTTGTAAGAGGCAGCCGTGTAGATCACCAGTTCCCTGCCACGCAGCCGACCACCAGGTTTCATACCCTTGGACGTTGAGAGCAGCAGTGCCAGGCTGCAGAGATAAAGCTCTTGGGAAAGAGCTCTGCTCCCAGGTGCTAGGGAGCATTTTCGTGCCTGTGGAGGCCTTTTGCCTGGGCTATGCTCTTATTTTAAGGACACACAACCCAGGGCTGCTCCCAGTGATGTCAGCAGGGCTTTTCGTCATCGGTTGGGAAGAGCTTTTGCCAAAAAAAAGAAAGGAAAGGAGAAGAAATATTCCATGTGGGAGGGTGATCTAGATGAAGAAGGCCTGGCTTTAAACCTGTTATTAAAACCAGAAACATGAAGTTTTCGTTATGAGTAGGTAAACTCGTGTACTCCAAAATGACTAAACACACAGCACTGGAAGTAACACCTTTGTGATAATCCTCGTATTTCCTTCAGCTGCTGCACAGTGCATGGGGCTCACGTCAGCTGGTGGGGCTCCTTTCAAAGCTTTCTTCCTTTTTAAACTCTGGAATTAATTTATAACATAATCCAGCAGAGAATGGAGTGCTTTTACTGTGAAGTGAGTGTGTCCCTCAGCCGTACCCATGCGTGCATTAAGAGCCAGGGCAGTAGTTCTGTAAGGAGATTTTTTTTGAAGGCAATTCAAAGAGGACTTGGGCTGCAGCCCCAAAGGCAGCTGTGCACTGAGGCTCGAAGAGGAAGCTCTGAGGGATGTCACTTCACAGCATGCCCTTTGGCTCCCAGGTTTTTTCCCCCTCCTTTTTTTTTTTCCCCCCTCGTACTGGCTGCAGCAAAGGCTCCATTATTTGGCAGCGTGGCATTGCTTTTGTCTATAAATGGAAGCGGTTGGCCCGTCTCCCAGTATAACACAAGATAGTCCTGTGTATCAGTTATGCAATCAGTAGGTTGATGACTTCATCAGAAGTCGGGGGAGGGCCAGGGGGTGGTAGGAAAAAGCCTTTGCCATCAGCTCTGCTGGAGACAGCTGATGTCTGTGTGTGTCCCCCCCACAGCAAAGAAAGCAGGAGCTCAGTGACAGGGGTGGGTGAAAGGGCTCAGTGCGGGAGGAGCTGAGGGATCCTCAGCAGCTGTAATTCCCTCACCCCAGCTTGGGGGAGCCCCAGCAGCTGCCGCAGCCCTTGCCCTTAGGACGCTGCAGGGACCATGCTTGACCAGGTTGTAAAGTGCAGAATGAGTTGGGACTGGAGAAGCAGAAAAAGGAGCAGGGAGGGAACTTTCAAACCAGGGCAGATATTAAAAAGGCAAAGAACCTAAATATCGGAGAACTGCCTTTCAGCAGAGAGCCCTTCAGGGAATATCCGTGCAAAGTAGAGATGCGGACAAATTGTATTTTGTTATTTCCTCAGAAGGGTCCTTGAAAACCTGACCTTCATGCAGAAAGGCCGATCCTAATTTCCCAAGCTACATGCAAGCATTGATTTTAACCCTTTCACTGACTGGGTCGGGGTAGGTGCCGCAAGATCGCCTTTCCCTACGTTCCAAATCACACAATAATTGACATTCCTCAAACCCGTCCGTGAAGCAGGTGAATCTAAACCTCACTCTGGCGGGCTTTGCACAAAGGATGCTAAAGTGATACAGGTCAAGTTGGTGTTTTTAAATGAGTACCCATCCCTATTCATCAATTAAAGAGGTTTTGAGGGCTCTTCACACGCAGGAGGAGCACCCGAGGCAGGGAATGGTCCAGGCTGGCCCCGGGGAGGCTCCGGTCCCGCTTTGGCCGGGCCGCGGGCGGGCAGCGACACCTGCCGGTGTCCCCCGGTGATCCCGGCCCTCCGTCGGGACAAAGGTTGGAATTCCCCCCGGCCTTCCGTCGATCCCTGAAAGGCAGCGAATTGGATGAGGAACATGAAGAGAAAGCGGGAGTGGGTGCGGGAGGGGGAAAGGAGCCTGTCCTGCGTCCTGCCGGCCACGCACGGTGGTCCAGTCCTGCGGGAGGGAAATCTCGAATAAACACGTAATGCGGTGAAATCCTGAGGTTCTGGAGCAGTGTAAGGAGAATTAATGCTGCCAGCTCATTGTGTGCACCCAACACCTTGGCTTCTCAATTCAGAGGACTGTTTTAAATTGTTGTTATGAGGAGTGTTTTAAATCGTTATTATGAAGAGAGGTAAGTGGAAAGGAAGAGAAAATGTACTTGTCTCCATAAGAAGGGAGAAAAAGTTTAGAAAAACATGACTCAGAAGTTACATGTCCTGCATGGAAAAAAAACCTTCGCACACAACTTCATTATTTCATTATAAATGAATTATAAAATGCTCTTGCTTTCCCTGAGGGGCTTTAAACTCCAGGAGAAAAGAGGAGCCAGTTCCCTGTGGGGAACAGCCCATGGTCACAAGCCATGTGCATCTTTGCAAGGACCCACTTTCCGCAAGCTCCATACTTCATCCACAGATTCAGTGCTTCTTCAGTTTAAAGAGCTGTCACTTCTCTTGCCTGTGGAGAACCCCAAGTAACGAGCCCTTCTCTCTCTCTCTTTGCACAGGAGCACCAAGTGGGATTGTCACGGACTGCAGGGCCGATGCAGCCTTCTGTGCCACCAGGCTCCAGCAACGTGGTCACGGGCACGAGCTCCGGGGGTCCTTTCCTAGGGAACCAGCCTCAGGCAGCCATCATGAAGCAGATGCTGATAGAGCAGAGAGCCCAGCTCCACGTAATAGAGCAGCAGAAACAGCAGTTTCTCCGAGAGCAAAGGCAGCAGCAGCAGATCCTAGCGGAGCAGGTACAGTATCCATCTGTCTCAAGCACTGCAGTGCTCGCTGGTATGAGAGCGTGAGTGCTACAGACAACACCAGCCTTTCCTTCTAGTAATTCCTTCCTTTAGTAATTCTCTCTGTGTGGCTCCTATCGTGGTATTTCAGCAATGGTTGTCAAATAAGAGGCATCTATCTCAGTCCTACCATTAGCTTGGCAAATATTACCTGTGTTCCCAGTGGTGGATTTGGCAGTTGCATGGGATTTTAGGCAGTGGGAAAGTTAGCTCTTAGCCTGGCATCTCATGGTCAGTTTACTCCAGCAGAAGCAGACTCAGCTACAGCTACAGGCACAGGTCCTCTCCCCTAGCTCTGAGTGTGGTCTTGCACTGGCAAGATCTATGTACAGCTGCATTGATGTGGGACAAAGAATGGATGTGGGTTAAAAGTAACCTTAGTTAATTTAAAAATAAAAAAGTATTTACCCAGATCAGTTCCTTAATCTGGTTTATTGCATGCCAGTACAAGCAGTTAGGTTAGCACAAAGGAGAGACAGCAGCAAGGGGAGAGCCAGAGACTGGAGTGGGAGAGCAATATAACCACTCTCACAGTGGCAATGTGGAAGACCTGCATTGGAGCCTATCATCTGGCTTCCTGAGCTCTTGAGCTTTGCAATATGGATGTTAAATTACCCAGTCAGAATGGTGATGCATGCTTAATTCAGCTGTAGTTTAAAGCAGCCTAGGAGAAAGTCAGTGGAAAGTCACACTGTTGAGTTCCTATAAGATCATATCCAAAACTGAAGTTGCAGTCCCCTAATGTTATCTAGATAATATTCTGATAGGTCAGCAGTTGCTTGAAGCTTGGCTTATCCTCTCTTGCTGGGAAAACATGGCTTAGGACCTGTAACACATGCTTATGAATGCAGGGATTAGTACTTCCTTCTTTCCCACCTTTGCCATTCTCTTACCTTTGTTACACATCCTTGGTTTTGGACACAGTGTTTGTACAGCTGCAGATGATACTGCAAGACATGTCCTTTTAATAAATGCTTAGTTGAGCATACCCTAGCATCTGAAAGCTCTGATAAACTCTCTCTGCTTTTATAATCACCCTTGATTCTGTTTTACAGTATTCATGAGTATTCATAGAAAACAACCACAGAGGAGCAGTGTGGTCTGGATCAAGGGAGAGATGCATTTTGCAGTCAGCCGCTCCCCAAATATCATTCACTGAAGCACAAGAGGAAATGTGCTTTTGTAGCCGTTTCTGGTTTGGCTCAGGAATGGTCCTAGGCTGCAGTGCTTGGGTCAGGATGCAGTACTCCTTGCAGCTGACTGTTTTGAGTGCAGAGGTGAGGGAAAGTCTTGTACCAGGAACACAAACTTCTAGACCTTAGCAGGAATGAGGGAAGGAAAGTGTGTGTGGCTACAGCTGCCCTTAGACCTCAGTGAGCAAAGTTAGTCACATCCCTCCCTCTCCTTTCTGCCTGACAACAGTGCAGTTCATGCTGTAGAGGTCAGGATGAAGTGGCTGTAAGTAAGGAGAAGTGTTGTCAGCTCAGTGCTTGTTCCTTTTTGAACCAAAAAGAGTCCGCGTGCCGAGTAGCCCAAGTGCTCTCAGAAGGACTCTTCAGATGACTCTACTTGTCTCTCCAGAACAGCTCACCAGATAAGAACTGCTGCAGTTCTGCTGCAGTACTTTTGCCACCAGCCCAGTTCTCAGCTCAGTAATTAATTAATCATCTCTTTCTCTTCTGCTTTCTTTCCCTCCTTCATTTTCAGCAGTTGCAGCAGCAGTCACATTTGCCTCGGCAGCATCTGCAGCAACAGCGAAGCCCGTATCCAGTGCAACAGGTCAACCAGTTCCAAGGTAAAAGTCAAATTATTTTTCCTAATTTGGAGTCAATATATGCCCCTATACTAGGGCCGTGAAACCTCATGCATTTTGTGAAGACCGGGGTTTAAGCAGTGTGCCAGAAGAGGAAAACAGACTGTTGCACACACCACATATTTTACCAAAGGGGAATGCCCAGGTTTGTGTCTTCAGTTAGGTTTATAATTTTCAGTGAAAGCTGCATTTTTTTTTATGCCTCTTTGATGTCTGGACATCATGGATTCATTAATGGATTTGTCTTGTTTGCCTCCACTTTTATGATGCTTTTTTTTTTCAGCTAGCATTTCTCACTGTATCTTGGTCTTACCCCTCTTAATTCCCCACTTTATCTAATTTGATGAGCAGAGAATTTCAGAGAGGGCATCCTTAACTGGAGAAGTGACTCATCAATGTCAGGTGTGGGAAACACAGTGAAATACCTGAGATGTAAATAGAGATTTTTTTTAATTATCTCAAAAAAAGCAAGGCCTATTTTTATGTGCTCCCAGGTAACTGAAGGATGTAAGTACAATAATTTGGCTTAGGAAAAGAAGTTTTCTGAGATTTTTAGGTGCAAAGGATCATCTGAATGTCTTCACTAACCATGGGTTCTCAATAGACATGAAATGAACACACACTTGCACTCTATATTCATGATAGTGTCATGTAACTGCAACAGTTCTGGTTCCCAGGACACGAACAGGCAGCCACACCTTCTGCTGATATATATCAGGGTGGCTTCTTCTAATTGCCTTCTCATTTTTATCTTTGGCAGTATAAGTTCTGTATGAAATGATTTTTATCCCCCAATAATTCATTTGCAAAATCAGAAAGTGTGTGTGCACTGCCACACACTGAGATGCACATGTACAATCTTTCTGCATTAATACTTCTTTGAAACCTTTCCTTCATATGTATTATTTAAAAGAAACAGAGAAGGGAGTTTAGGCTAATCTGACAGAGCAAGGAATTAATTTTCATAAATGAGCTAATATAAGTAGTTCACCATTTTTTCCTATTCAGTCACATGAATGTAATCCAGTGCAGTAGGTTATGTGTAAATGAGGCCGGAAGGTGGCCCAAAATCTTAAAATCTGTTGCATCTCTCTTTTAACTACTCCTTGTCTGATCTCCTGTCTCTTACACCAAGCACAGTAGTTAACAAAAGTAGTATGTGAACCCAATTGCTGTTAGTGGCTCCTTTGGAGCTTTTCAGCTGCCATTTTCAATTAAAAACTAGCTAAAGATGCATTAAGATTTCAACATGATCTGTATCTTCAGCACTTGCTGGAGTCATCTTAAAAAGAGACTGTTTCTAATCATCAAAGGAGATGATCTAAATTAAGAAAAATCAAGGGGACCCCGGTGCCAATCATTAAGAAAGTGGTTTGATAGCAAGGCTAAAGTAAAAGCTGCTGCTACATGTGCCCTGTTCAAGTGTGATCCAGATGGTCTCTCTTCATGCTACAAAATGTTTCATTTATCTATATGCTGGAGCTAAAAGCATCCTTCAGAAGCTTATCATGCTGCAGTAAAAGGGAGATGTATCCTCTGCATTATGTGCTAAACTATAGAAATGGCACTTCCTTTATCCAGACCCATTTCTCATGGAAACCAAGCCAACATGAATAACAGGGACCAGTATTCTCCACTCTCCATGAATGTTCAGATATGTTGTCTGCCACTGAGGGACAACAAATAGGGGCTGATTTAAGAACATTCACATTCTGTTGTACAGTTCTGAACTTTTAAAGCAACCATTTTATGTTTATGCCTTGCATTCAATAACATTTGAGCCGGGAGC
This sequence comes from Pseudopipra pipra, assembly GCF_036250125.1. Classification (NCBI taxonomy): domain Eukaryota; kingdom Metazoa; phylum Chordata; class Aves; order Passeriformes; family Pipridae; genus Pseudopipra; species Pseudopipra pipra. The sequence continues at coordinate 12,723,428 of NC_087552.1, forward strand.
AATTGTGTGCTTCATGCACTCTGAGCTTCACCTGCAGAGTATTGTATTTAGTCCGGTATAGTAGTGACTCAAACCTACATGGCATAATCTGAGCTCCAGGTAATTGTTTTTAAATAAAGATAGTAAATACAGAAGCCTATTGGCTTCCCAAAAATCAATAGCTCCCCCCTACCCTTGAAAGGAAGATGCAAACGTGGTTCAGTTATCTGCCACGGTGTGGAATTTAACAAGGTTAGGATTTTCTGGTTTCCCATCACTGGCCTAAGGTGAAGTAAAATGTGCTTATAGTATTGATTCACTAATACACTCTCTCTGCTTTAAATGTCCACAAAACCCCAATTTTTCTTCTTTCCATAGACTTAATCAGTAGCAATGCTATAGAAAATCCATTCATTTATGCCTCCTGAGCTATTAAAAAATTGATTGGCCTTCTGAGCCTGACATTTCCATTTTCAAGGCTTACTTTCGAGAGACAATGGCGATATTTAAAAGAGAGCTTTAAATGGTAGACTGAAGTTCAGTTGCTTTGCTGCCACTGAAGAAGACCATGAAGTCTTTCCCATTTGCTTCCTAGAAGCTGAACTGGGTGTAGCTGAAGAGGATAAGTGCTACTGAATCACAGGGCATATGCAACTTTAAAACCTTAGGGTCTTTTTTCTTTTCTTTCACAGAGCAGGGTGCACATTGTAGTGGATCCTGGGGAGAAAAAGTACACACAAAAAAGAAAGGCTCACATTTACTCTTTACAGGGGACTTTGACTCCCAAGTCACTTTTTAAAAATTTAATCCCTAGTCCTAACAAAGTAAGAGAAAAGCCCATTTTAGCCCTGTGGTTCCTGTGGCCATCAAGCTTAGATACTTGATTAGGTTATTACCAGGGAGGCAACACTGGCTGTAATCATGTATTAAACATCCAGTTGTGTTGCCTTGATTTTTCAAGAATCTGAAGTCATGAATCCCTTTGGGTACACATCCCAAAATTGTCCTAATTGAGAATTACTTAGTGAGTAAATCATTGGCCTTTTAACCTTGCCATCCTCATGTTAGGCCTGAAGGGAAATTATGTTGGAATGGAATTCTCTGCTGAGCAGTGTCCCGCTTCACCAGTTGAATACACAACACCATCGGGCGATTCCTGTTTAGGAACAACACTGGAGCTGTGTTGGCTCTCACCTTCCAGGAGAGGGAATTTGGCAGGTCAGGACAGAGGCTGCAGCCAAGGTGAGGTGGGGAACATGTAGCCTCTGAAAGGCAGTAAACATTAGGCAGCAAGCACATCTCCCAAGGATGGGTAACCTTCTGGCTCTCTGCTGACCTTCACATGAAAGGTTGTTTTATTCACTTGGAAAGCACAGCAATCTGAAATCCTACTGCATTGCAAAAGGCTCCTACAGATTCTCTCTTGTGCAAAGACATGTTAATTAAGGTTTACAGGGTTGTGGCTTTTTTCTTACCTTCCTCCCTTTTTGGCGTAGGTTCACCCCAGGATATAGCAGCTGTGAGAAACCAAGCAGCACTCCAGAACATGAGGACATCCCGAATGATGGCCCAGAACGCGAGCATGATGGCAATGGGTCCCTCCCAGAACCCGAGCACGCTGCCCACGACTGCGGGCCAGTCGGATGTGGGCATGGCTCCTTACAGCAACGCCTCCTCCAGCCAGCCGGGAATGTACAGTATGAGCACAGGGATGAGCCAAATGTTGCAGCACCCAAACCAAAGCAGCATAAACATGGCACATAATGCAGGCCAGGGGACGAGGCAGCCTGCCTCCGGACAAGCGGTGGGAATGGTTGGCGGTTTTGGTCAGAACATGCTGGTAAACTCCGCTCTTCCCCAGCATCAGCAGCAGATGAAAGGACCTGTGGGCCAGGTCTTACCAAGGCCACAAGCACCACGACTTCAGAACCTGATGGGGACTGTCCCTCAAGGAACACAAAGCTGGCAACAGCGAGGCTTGCAAGGCATCCCTGGAAGGACTAGCGGTGAAATGGGGCCCTTCAATAACGGCACCACGTACGCGATGCAGTCTGGGCAGCCACGGCTGTCCAAGCAGCACTTCCCGCAGGGGCTTAATCAGACAGTTGTGGACACGAGTGGAACAGTAAGAGCCCTGAACCCAGCTCTGGGAAGACAGCTGCTGCAACCACTACCTGGGCAACAGGCAGCCAGCCAGGCCAGGCCCATGGTGATGTCAGCAATCAGCCAAGGGGTCCCCACCATGTCAGGCTTCAGCCAGCCCCCGACGCAGCAAATGCCAGGTGGTAACTTCGCTCAGAGCAGCCAAGGCCAAGCATACGAGAGGAATCCCACTCAGGACATACCTTACAACTACAGCAGTGAAGGAGCAGGGGGGTCATTCTCCAGTTTAGCAGAGGGTGCAGACCTCGTGGACTCCATCATTAAGAGCGGACCAGGGGATGAGTGGATACAAGAACTTGATGAGTTGTTTGGAAACCCCCAGTAAATGGGCTTGTACAGTCTGGAGCTTTGGTTGTTACATTTGAAAAAGAAAAGAGAGAGTTGGATGTTCTCCCCATCCCTGGATGGTTGGTTTTGGTTTTTTGTTTGAATTGTTTTGGTTTGAGGTTGTTTTGTTTTCTGTTGTTTTTAATCATGCAAACTGAGCTGATCTGTAGCCAACCTTGGAAGATTCAGGGGACGATGACAACATTGGCATCTCAAGGCATTCTACCAGGCAACCTTTGCTGTATGGCAGTGCCCACTTTGTGTCTGTATGAGGCAGAGTGGGGAAACTGGAAAGGCCAGCTGATGCCTCTGGTTGGGAAAATTTGTTCTTTCCCCTCTTCAAATGAGGTTTCATTGCATAGTGGTATGGGGTGCTCCCAATGTCTCCCACCTCATATAACTGTGAACACTGCAGCTTTCAGGGGAGCAGATGAAAAGCCTGGAGCAAAGCCCACAGATGTCCATGGGCAATTGCACAAGCCCTGGTCAGAAATGGGCTTAACCCCGGGGGTAGGCAGCTCTCAGTGAGCCGTGGGGTCTGGGCTGTCGTAAGGGAACATGCAGCACTCACGTGATAAACCTGAACAAATCACAGGGAGATCACCATTTTCGCTGCAGAGATAAAACTTCAGTACAAGTGCAGGAGAACATTAAATTTGTCAGTGTTGTGAGGACAGTTTGATTATGGGACTGCTGCTGGAGAAAGCTTAGGTGGGTGGGTTAACTTAATGAGCTGCTTAGTCCCCTTGGGACTTGCAGTAGTGCTTCCCTGTCAGAGCACTTTGGCATGTACCTGCTGCCTGGGGGTGTTAAAGGGCTGAGAGGTACCAAGAGACATCAGCATAGGTCCTGAGTGGGTCCCTCCCTCTCCTTCCTTCACAGTATGTTCTCAGTTCACTTCCCTCCCCTCCTGTCCTTAAATGTAAAACAAGGTGAGCTGGCTGCAATTTTTTTCAGGTGAGCCACAAAGGAGCAGGCAGGGGATGAGAAAACAGGCATGAGAAAACATACAGTGAGGATCTGGCATACAGAAGGAGTTTCTCTTCCTCATTTGAAAAGTGCAAGTTTAGCAGGTAGTATTACCCCGGGATGTCTGGTCTCTCAATGGGCTATGTTCCGTTTTAAACAGATGTTTGGTCTAATCTCTCTGGTTTGCTGGAATAAAATTCAATGCAGCTTTTGAAGAACAGGAGCCAGTGAAGGACTACTGTAAAGACCATTCATGAATGGGTAAAATAATTGATATTACAAACATGGGCTCTGCCCAACTAAGGTTTTACGTGATAGCAATGTATCACTATCTCCACTGTGTGGACCAGTGCTGACCAGCACTGTAATGAAGTTGTGATATATCTCGCACAATATCAAGTCACCAGCCATTCTGAATGTGTAAAGCAGCAGTTCCCAAGCTGCAGTCAGAGGCTGAGGAAAGGTGTTCTCCCAAACCTCGAATCTTTTTAGTGTTTTCAGCTGAGAGCTGCTTATCAGGTTATATAGCGGTGCATAAAAAATGTTAACGTGATCCAGAGTCCAGAACTTTTGGACTACTACCCTCTGACGTAGTGCTGGCCTCCATTAGCCATCAGCTGTGCTCTGCAGCAAAAGTGTATGACTATCAGTGCCACCTCTCCAGCTACCAATTACCTCCTCGTGTGCTGCTCTCCTTGGGCCCAGCGGTGTGAAGTGCCGAGCCGCTGAAATCCACGGAGGCTGAGGGCATTGGCACTTTGCAGTTTCACATCCTGCCTTTCCCTGTGGAGTACAGATATGCATCACATCAAAGAGTGGGAGCAAATGGGCCTGGAACCATCTCAGCGCCCCATTGGGTTCCCTTTTGCACAGTATCACCTTGCAGGGCTTTCCTAGAGGAAGGGAATTACCTGTTTTAAATGCTATGATATCAGCAGGACAAGCTGCATTTTTAATGTGCTCAAGGTGAGCTGTCAATCCAACTTGCCCCGGCTGATATATTTTTTTAAAACAGCTTTAGTTGCATCTTTTAGCCAACCCCTTTTTAAAAAACACAAGGACCAATTCCAGTTCCTGTTGAAGACCATCAAGGTTTGCCTGTCTCTGCTTCAGCAAGGAGCCAGGTTGGGCCCTAAGTCAGTGTAAGGGAGCACCAGCCAAAGTTTTTGGTCGGTCTTGAGTGTAAGCACCTCTTGGTCAGAATGGAAGGGAGAGGCAAACATTGAGAGAAACAGTAACCAAGGTGCTGTGTCTCTGTGTGTGTCAGGCACACATCTGTCCAGCGCTGTGTGATGGAGTTGTGACAGGGTGGGGAGCCATCCCCAGCCTGCTGGATGGGGGGCAACGCTGGGGGTGGCACAGCATCCCTTCCTTGGGTGCCAGAGCTGGGAAAGGAAGGTTTAGAAACACACAACCACCATGTGGCAGCAAAATGCAAGTCCCTGCGCATCAGGGAGAGTCAGACTTTGGTGAATAAATGGTGATGAAGACAAGTCTCTGTTGTCTTTGTAAAGCTTCCTCCAAATACTCCATACTGGGATCAAGTACTAGAAAGTAGATTTTATTCGATTTGGGGTTGTTTTTTTTCTTCTTTCTTCCTATGGTGCTGATGTATATGTAATGTTAAAAAAAAAAAAGTTATTTGTAAATATGTTTTTACAATTCTACAGATATCACTGGGTCTACTATCTGTAAAATATATACATATAAATATATATATATATACTGTTTGTTTAAAATAGAGTATTTTTATTTCATTCCTTAACTCATCCTTACTGCAGTGGTATTGCACTTCAGATGACGTCTAATTACTAATTTGTACTGTATCCCTGACAGCAACTTGCTCCATTTTATTCAGATTTTTCTAGCTTTCTGGTTTTACTTTGTACATTAAGCATTGCTTATTTCCTTTTAAGACCTGTACAGAGCTCTGAAAATGTAGAGAAAGACCTGATGTTAACACCACTTTTAAAGAAAAAGAAACAAAACAAAAAAAAAACCAAACAAACAAAAAAAGAAACCCAAATAAAAGATGGTTATCTGACTCATATACCTGGTGTATATGGATCATCTCTTGCCCCACTTCTGCGCCTTGATGAGTGATCTTCCAAGGAGGGGAGGGAAGCTGGATGCAGGCAGGCATGTGTGAATCCCTGAATCCCAGGCAGCCCCCAACAGCTGTCCCTATTCCTGTGGCAGCTGAGCCACACAGACTGCTGTAATGAGCTGCTGGCCAGGGAGTGCTTCACCACCTTCTGCTGTGCTTTGGGGCCATGGTGCCCCTTTCTCAAGCAAGGTGAGCTACCAAAACTTCCTGTGCTCTGAGGCGAGGCCTGTGCTCAGGCAGATGCTGTGGGGCAGTTGGTCCATAATTGGATCCGTTAAATGTGGCAGCTCCAAACTTTTGTGGTTTTTGTGTGTAAGGAGCAAAAGTGGAGAGTAGGGAAGTGCTTTCAGGGGAGGAGACAAGATGGAGACCCTAGGATTTGGGATTCCTGTGGCTGAAATTTGAGGAGGTGAGATGGGGTGGAAGAAGGGAGATGTGGGGTTGGATGCGGAAGTTGGAGAAAAGAGGTGGGGAAACTCGGGAAGCATGAAGACCCAGAGTAGTTCCCTGTCACCTACTGCTACGACAGGATGAGAATGGTGTTGTCAGAAGCCTTTTGGAACATAGATGTGTACTTGTTCAATGTGTATGACCTGTTCAAAGTAAGCATGCCACACAGGCTTCAAGGCTTGACACCACTTTGTACATGTTTCCAGCCTACGGGGGAGTCGTGAGGGTTCAGACATCGGACCTTCAGGATGCCAGTGTGGCTTGGCTCCATGTACAGCCTTAAAGGTGAGGTTCCCCTTCTCTCCTTAATGCCACTCCAAGACATTTATCATTCTAGATATGGATAAGGAAGAACAAAGAAGGAGACTGGCCAAAGAAGGAGAGCAGCTTGCTGGAGTGTACACCTCAAGCATGTGCTTTCTTAGAAGAGATGCTTTCAGCAAGAGGCCGTTGGGTGCCGACTGGCTTTGAGGCTGCAGTGGGGACCATCATCATTTCTGTTAGTGACCAACAGGTGAACATTTACAACAGGAGCATTTGCATCAACTCACAGTGCGTGCTGAATGTGCACCCTGGTACTGACTCCTCCACCAGCAGGCAGGAAGTGGTGTGCTTCTTCTCATTACATTCATACCAAAGACTGATACTGCCAGCATCCATCTGTTAGAGGTGTGTTTTGATTTTAATTATAGATGAGTCAGTCTTTAACACTTTTCCATCACAGACATTCTGCCCTGCTTACTGGGGACAAAGCTGTGACTCAGAAAACAGGTGGCATCCTCAACTCCAGGCCTACTTCTGCCCTCTCATTAGCTGGTGGAGCTCCTAAAATGTTAGGTTCACGTTTATCCCCTTGCACTCTGGCTCTGTGTTGCCAGATAACGCTTTGCAGCCTCACACCTGTCTTTTTTGACATATGAAATTGTCCTTGTGTGTGAAAGCAGTTTCTCTCTTTTTGTGAAAGTGGAGGGGAGGAGAGGGAAGCTATCTATAAATACACTAAAGAACTACAACAGGTAAGCTTGAAATGGTATAATTTCAGAGGCAAAGAAAGACCTATTTAAACACAGTTAATGACCTCTGGTCTCCTCTAATCTGTATTTCAAGTCTGTTACATGGTTTGGACCTTTGTCTTTGTTTTGGTTCGGGAGGCAGCACTTCCTGCAGCCTGTGACTGACTGAAGGCATCACCAGCAGGTGGGTAGGTGGATTTTCCATATTTCAGCCCATAAAAGAAAAGTTAATGGAAGAATTCCTGGTGATTTATGTGGTAGTTAAATCTGGCCCTGTTGTACTTTCTCCCTGGAGTTAAGTGATGGAGAGCTGCCCTTTCTGTAGCTGTGTCAGCTCCAGTTTGTTCACCGTCATGATCACCATCACCATCTATCCTTTTTTCCTTGGCAGCCATCATTGGACCCAAGCCTCGCACCTTTGTACTTGTTTAATTTTAATGTTTTAAATGCCATTTCAGCCTTTGCTACCTGCAGGCATTAAGTTGTGCCTTTTTATCATGAGATAACTTCGTAGAATCACAGAATGGTTTGGGCTGGAAGGGACCTTAAAGACCATCTCATTCCAAACCCCCCCTCTGATGTGTCCATGTGTCCACCTTTTTCATATGAAAGGTTACTGTGGACCTGATCCACCTCTCAATTATTTTGTGGTTAGGTTATCAACCTCAGTACACTATTAGAAAGCTTCTGTGCCTTCTGTTTGTCTGGGCTGGCTCTCCCCTTCAGAAGTGTGACGTGGCTACAGCCTGCCTTCTTCAGGAGGCTTTCTGTGAGGACTGGGAGGGCCTCACTTCTACAGAAAGAGTGTTTGAGCGTGTGTTGGACTGTAAACATGTGTATAAAATCAAAAGATCTTTGCAGAAACACAGGGCCAAGAGCAGCTTTAAGTGTTTTCTTAAGAAAGCAGTGTTTCCATATATGCTTATACAGCAGTGGGATTGGATTTACCTGGGAAACAGGGACCTTCCAGCAACATATTGCATGAAATTATGTTTCTACATTTGGCACTGCTGGGGGAAATGGAGTGGAGGGAGACTACAGAGGCTCTGGCAAAGCTGAAGGACATTGGGTAACATGCTTGTAGTGCCAGTTGCAACTAAATTACTTAGGGAATTAATGGGTTTAGTTTTATGTAATTTGTTTAGAGATTGCAATACCATACCAGGGAAAGAGAGCATTTAATTGCAAATGTAGATGTGACATGACATTCTGTCTTACTGACTTTTTCAAGAGTGTAGGGAAAGGAGAAAGTGTAAACAGCTCAGGAAAAACATGCATTTTACATTGCAACAGGCTGTTAGTAAAGAGCTCTGATGCTTTATTCACATGCAGCTTATCATCTTTTTGGTGTCCAGGGCAGGCATCCACGTTATTTATTTATTTATTTCTCAAAAAGACAGTCAGTCTTCAGAGCAATTTACGGACTTTCTTCATAATGCTGAAGTCCAGGTATTCATCCAGAAAGCTGCTAACAATCCCAGCTGCACCCAGGGCTATCAAGCAAATTAGAACTATCAAATTCAAATAAAAGCCTGTTAACCTAGAAGTGGAAAGCAGAAAAACACTGTTATAAGCTGTACATGGTATATTACAGTGAAATTGTCCACAAGAGTTAGGAAGAGGTGTGTGGAATCAGAAAGGATCACTGCTGCAACACTAGCTTGGGGTGTTTTAGGAATAAACCGTGACTTTTCACATGACACACGTGACTTTTGCTGTTGGGCAGATACCCACTTCTATTGGGCAGATACTCTCTGCTGAGCTGACAAGTCTGCAATTGGTTATCACTTTGACTTCGAGATGGATTTTTGGACCAGAAAGGAAGAGCCTGAGTATCCTACTGCTGCCTAAAGACTTGATATAAGTAGCCTTTCTGAGCATGCCATGTCTAGATGCAGATTTGAAAATGATGAAGTATGGGATTTTTTCAGTTTCAAGAGAGCATGGAGGAAGTCTTTTGCTTAGCCCTAGTTGTAACCACTTCTTTGAGCATGCAGTCTAGATTTGCCTTTATAACTAGCAGGCCTGTAGTCAGTGATTAGGATGGAGATTCAGGGTGAAGACAAATTAGTTTCTTGCTACTAAGGCTGCTGGAGGCTTGTTGTATGTTTTGGGGCCAGGTTCTACATACCTGACTTGTGCTGACCTGTTGCTAATTGAGGCTCCTGCTGGAGGTTAGCACCAGGCAGGCCTTGGTAGCAAAGCCATTTCCCAGGGCTGCCAGGCTGGCTTTCAGCACTCTCTGTTTGATGCAAAGAAACCAGTCTCACCAACATGTGAAGCTCTGTCTAATAGTGAAGCCAGCCACTGATTTATGGCTTTCTTGAGAGGCAGAATCTATTGTTTTAAGAGTACTGAAGTAATACATAGGAAAGATCTCTCGAACAAAGTACTTTTTTGTTTGTTGATTAAAAAAAATCCATTATGCTCTCCTTCTTCATTTATTTACATGTCTGCTCCCCAAACTTCCTTAGCAGTTGCAGCTCTTCTGGCTAGTGTTCGTTGCACCATTCAAGTGATTGCATCTCTTACTGGGAGATATAAAACTATCTCCATATATTTGCTCTGGAAAACATAGACTCCCCCTTCTCTCAAGCAACAGCTCTTCAAAAGTGGGTAAAGGATCAGTGGAGATGTAGTGAAGAAGAGTGGTAACTTCAGTAAAACCATGGAAAATAACTCTGTAGGACAGCCTTTTACTGCTGCAGGATTGTTCACTGCTAAATAATCTGATTGTTTTCTATCTTCCTCTAGAAGACATTGCAAGTCTTTTAATTTTTTGACAAGCATACATCTTGCTATTCTTATGACTGATAATGGGTGGTGGAAGAGAGCCTGAGGTCAGGACATAGGTGGTGGGGCAGTGGCTTCAGTGAAACAAGAAATAAACCATGTATTTCAGTGTTTACAGTGGAGGGTGTTTTGCCAGTGTGCATGTTTGTTGAAGCAGAGTTCATATCAGGAGGCACTGTGCACAAAACATTTATTAACATACTCTTATCCGGAGCCATGTTCTCTTATCTGTTGGGTGAAAGTTCATCAGCCTACAAGGCCAGATTGTTTGCTTCCTTTAGATCAACTTGTATGGCTAGAGACAAGGTCTTACTGTGACAAACCGAAGAAAAATGCAAAAGAGCAGACAGACAGACATGGTCCAGGCCTTGCATGAACAGTCTCCCACCCTGATGAGATGCAAAAACTGTGCTTTTGTTTTCAGACCTCTCTGAGTCTGGTTGTCAGTTATGCCCAGTCCAAAGCAGGTGCCCACAAGGTGAGCACCAAACCTTTTCTTTCTCCTGACCTGTAGCACATGCTCATCTTAACCTAGGCTTCTGCTGCAACACCCATCCCTCTTCCCTGAGGGTTTCTCCTTCAGACCTATTGCTGACACTTTACACATGTTGTATTCAATCATAATCACTTTTCACTGCCAGTCCCTGGCTCTCAGCCCAGCTTCAGACCACTGCCTGGAGCTGGTAGCCTGCATTCAGCTGGTAACTCCTTACCTTCCTTTCACAGACTGGACGTAACCATGGAAGTACTTGTAGCGGGCAAACACGTACAACACACCCAGAAAGGAAGCTAATTCTGGGAAAGGAAAGATTAATAGAGTGGGAAAAACAGAAAACTAAAATTGAGGATGGCAGTTCACCACTTTAGATACGTTTTCTAGTTATATAGCTCTGGGCATTTTCATAGCTATCCATACGCTGGGAAGTTACCTTGGAAAAGAATCATTGAAAAGAGACATATGTATATTCTTAAACACTCACTGCAGGAGGCTCTTGGTATGGGTTTACAGATAAGGTACATATAGGACTGTCCAAAAAAATCTAAAATAATTCCCTCAAAAGAAGAACTCAGGAACTGACAGGAATCTGTATCCTCCCTGGTTTGGTGGTTATCCCAGAGACAGGATAGTGGTTTGGAGCACTGTGGCTTGGCCTGCTGCTGTTATTTCATATTGTTATGGCAGTCCATGCTAAAGGGGAGTGTTTGTTTTGGAAAAAGAATCTTATTTATGTTGTTAATAAGCTGCTTTGCATTTATATAGCATCTTTTATCCAAGGACATGTAGTGAAGTTACCTTCTGACCTCCCTGAGGGAAGAATACAAAGTCACCTCCATTTGAGAGATGGAGCAGGTTGTGGAGGTCCAGTGCAGGTTGTATTATCCAGCACTAGGCAGTGCCTGTTAATTTTGTGTTTTCAGACTGTGTGTGTGGGTATTACAGAGGACAGCTTTTGCTGTGTTCTGGACTAACTCATGTAAACATACCTGTGGGAGATAACTAAAAATTTACCTAAAGAGGAGTTTATAGTCATCCTTCATTTCTTACATGTGACAGTACTTGTGTTGCTCATTAGCAACTGTGATTTTTCCTTGATTCAAGTGTCTGTCTATGAATACATCTATTATTTCATATTCAATTTGTTGGCTTAAGTGGTGCTTCTTTAGATTTACAATGGATTTACAATGGAGATGGGACTTCTGTCTGTAAGAGAGCTCCAAACTAAAATGACTGTTTTGGAGCAAATATAGAAAATGGAGAAGCCCACACGCTTCTAAAACATTAGTTGGATAAGGGTTAATAAAGCAGAATGTAAAATTTGGGCTCTGTCACAAGTTCTAGTTCTATGAGAGACCACCCCATCACTGTTAGGAGATATCACGGGCCGACCTTGCAAAGTCCAACAGAGGGGTATGAAAGCTCTGTAGTGTCTGAGTTCAGAACATTTGGCAAAAAATGCCCCCCTGCTAGGTGCCTGAGAAAACACAATAGGTTTTCAAGAGTCCCCACTGCATACCTGAAGGTGCTGCTGCTGTGACTGAGCTTCAGCACTCAGGGCTATGTCCCACGGCAAGGAAATGAGTCACAGCCCAGTGGTGGTGTCTTGGGGATGTAAAAGCAAAAAGCTTTGTTGGCTTGAGCTCTGTCTCCATCAGACAGGCATGAGTGCTCTGACCTGAGTCTTTTCAGGCTGCCTCCTCCCGGAGGGACGGCAGCTATGCCTGATGTTCTGAGAGAATTGCCCCATAATGTGCAAATAATTGTTAATGGAGAGCATCTGGAAGCTGCTTTTCTGAATAATGCACCCTGAAAATTCGCTGAATGCCTGGTAAATGTGTTGTACTGGCTCCTTGGTTTGCAGAGAGAAGTGGAAGCTGGTGGGGCTATACGAAATGCTGTGACTAAGTGGGGATTTCAGTGCCACTGAGCATTCTTCTAAGAAGGCTGTGCTAAAGTAATGAAATTAAAAGCAGGGGGGGAAAATGCCTAGTTCCTGATGGAACTAAAGTGTTTTTAAAAGTTATGCAAAACTTCTCAGTTCAAAATAAAAGCAGAAAGTGTTTACCTTGATTAAAAAACCATCCTGCAGTCCAGAGGCCAACCAGAAATACTGGGTAAAACTCCACACAGTTTTGTCTGCAGAATAAATTTGAAAGAGCATCAGTTTGGAAAGGAAAAGGACTATGGGTGGGATTTTCCAGGAGGATCAGCTTTGGCTTCGTTTTGTTGCCACTAAAGTTAATGCTATCGAGTCCAGTGGAAGCAAAGTCAAGGTAGCATTGGGTACTCCTAAAATTCTCTCCTTTGTGATCTCCAGTACAAACTATTTAAAATATTTTCCTGGTATTTAAACTTAAGCAAGGATCTGGATCCCAACTACATGGAAATAAATAGGACAAATAACCCTAAATCAAGTGCCTGTGCAGCAGAGAAAGGCGGAAATTCCAGCACATGGGTGTGATGTTAATTACTTGTCTCCGTGCTTGGTATGCAAGTTTTGTGGGTCAGCATTACCAGGACTGCCAGAGGAAGCACAGAGCTGCTTGGATTGCTCTGCTGAGGCCAGCTGCCTTTATGAAGTGCTGTCAGGCACAGACAGCACATGACAGATCTTCTTAAGGAGAGGACCTTTATTTGTGAACATCATCACCACTAATATTTTCTTGGGATATCTTTTCTTGGTTGTTCGAATGAATTTCTTTTTAAGGAATTAGGCAAACTTCTTTATCTAACATATCATGTTGACTAATAACTTGTCTAATGTATTGTATGTCCCATTATTGTTATCCACTACAACTACAGTTACAGCAGAGAGGGTTGTTTGAAATAAATATAAACAATTTTGCACAGCGTCATTAATCACAAACTGAAGCCCTTTAGGAAAATAGTCTTCTTAGATTGGCTATTCCACCATTATCCACTGTGAAGACAGTTTTTCTTTTCTCTTCTTTCATATTTGGTGATAGCCACAACCCAAGAACTGACAAGCACAGCTTGCTAGATCCAGAACATCTGACCAAGTTACAGTGTTAGCTCTCAGATCCTACTTGAGTTTGGGTAATCTGATTGCCTAGTTTGATCAGAATTCGAACAGTGACTGTGAGATGAGCTGAACTTACCCCATTATTATTAAAATAACATCTGAACCATTTGAAAAGCCATTTGTTCATTTTCTCTTTTTTTTTTTTTTTTTTTTTGTTTGTTTTTTGTTGTTGTTGTTGGGTTCTTTTGAGCAAAAGATGAAAAGGTACCTTTTTAAGATAAAGTTTTTGCTTCTCTTCTGGACTGAATTGTTATTCACTGCCACCATCTTAATGATCTCTAGACTTACTGTGCACGAAACATTCTGTCAAATTCTGGAGCTCCAGTGACAGCTGGGGGCATGACCTTGTGCTTCATTCTTGATTTCCCCACCAGCCAAGCAAAATAACCTGCAAACCAGAATAAGAGCTCACAAATGACACAGTTCCTCACTCCAGTTCCACTTCTAACACACATTTTTTTTAACTTAATTTTTTAAATGGAGATCATTGTTCTTCTGCTTTCTCCATTTCATTAGGCACAAAGAGACCAATATTAGATAAACCAGTTTTTCCTTACAAAAATTTCGATCTTATCTTCGAGTGACATCCATGAGAAGGGGGGAAATTGTTATTTCAGAAATACATTCGTTTTCTATTTGCATTTGCTATGACTTAAATATCCTTCCACCTCACCTGAATCCTAGAACTACACAGCCCAGGAGCAGTCTAGTCACACTTCAGCAGCAGGGTCTTGCCTTAGCAGCATCTCAAACCAAGCTGCACTGATGGAAGTCACTTCCCCACTAGTCTGGATGACATATGGTCATTTTGTTTTAGTGACACTAACAGCTATGAGGCTCTGAAGGACAGGGCAGTCTTGCAGTCTTAGGAAACAAAAATCTGGTAGCTACCGTTTTAAAGTTATTTATCCATATGTTAGAGCACATGCTTTTCCATCTGTCTGGGACTCTCAAAAATTCAGTCCATTGGAAAGAGCAGAGAGAGTTGCAACTGGTGAGGCTGTAGCCTGTTCCCTGCTCTCCACTTGATCTGCTGGAGAGCTCTGAGAGCTTCTTGTTGGAGGAACTTATGCTGTTTCTCCTCCACTGACTCGAGCTGATAGTACTTACCTGTCTTGTAAAAAGCATTTTTTAGAACTGATGCCATGCCATGAAAAAGAGAGATTACTTACTGTACGGTGACTAAATATAATTTACTTACCAAAAACCCCAAAGCAGTCAAACACTACACTTCTGACCGTTATTCTAGGATCCCATCCCACATGTATATGCATATTTCATTTTATTTATGTTCTCATTGCAGAAGTCTCCCCCTTAAAGTTGAACAGAGGCTGTTGCAGGGATAAAAGGAGAGCATTTTGCTGAATGCAGCAGAGCTACTGAGCAACACCCTGTTTGCCTTTAAAACTCTTTGGGTACCTGGAGGAGTTGTTGTTGTTGTTGTTGTTATCTCTAAGTTATTTTCCTGGCCATGTCATAGCCACCCTGAGAAGCTCACTGCCTACCTTGTACCTAAACCATCTGGATCCAGAAACCAGGCACCCACCTGAGTCCACTAAAAAGGCTTGTCTAAGGTGAGAGCCTAGAACATACCTTCCATCCTCCCTTCTGGGAGCAGTGGCACTAAAATACAGCTAGAGGTATTAGTGGTGCTATCCCATGCATCTCTTATGTCTCAGCCTTGTGGCCAAAGCCCTCAGCCCAAAAAAACGTTTTGCCATCTGTCTTCTCCCCATATAAGTAATTACAGGCTATGCTCAAGTGACCTCTCAACCTTTCTCTCCAGAAACCAGTCAGAGCAGCTCAGCTGCCTCTCTACAAGGCATGTTTACAGGACCTTTCATTGCATTTGCATCCAGCAGGACCCTCTCTGCCCCCACAGAGCCTGGTGATTATGCCTGATGTTTCATTTGTTATTTGCCGCCTTGCAGTCCTTTCAGAAGGGAAGAACAGCGCTGGAGAGGGTTTAGGGAACATTCTTCATGGAGATTGAAACGTACAGAAGAACAAGAATTACCTCTGAGAAATGTTTTCCCTGAAAACAACTGAAAAGTTGCTTTTTAACTTTTGTTGCCCTCAAAATGATCTGGTTTTATGACAAATGCTACACGCTGGGAAGTCCTGCCTGGCTTATCTGTCAAAGGGGTAGGTGAGCTGTAGTGTTTTGTGCAATGGCATTTTTAACCAGTAATATGCTCCTTATTTTCTGGCTGCAATGAGCCATTCCAGGCATACAATCAGTCTGGGACTAGGTTTTTTCTACTGAGGAACTAAGGCAAGCCAAGGTAGCTCATGACATCCAATTCAGTTTTTTTAAAAAAAGCCTTGAGTGGATGCTGGACAAAATAAACTTACTGGGGAAAATAAGAAGATTAAGGCACTGTAGGGGCAAAATCATCCTTGTTTGTTCAGTACAATTAACCAAAGCAAATCATCAAGGCTGTGCTACAACTCTGGCCTCAGCTGTAATGTGATTTGCCCTTGCTATTGCTTGGTCAACAAGGTTTGAGGGGCAGAAAGTGGGACATGGGAGACTGGTTAACTGCAAGCAGAGGCAGGTTGTGCTAGTGTGCTAGTACAGCCACCCATCATAAAAGGCACTTATTTAGTGGCTTCTGCTGTGATTGATGGGGACTTGGCTTCAAATGGACACCAGTGAAAGCCAAGCCATGGCACTGTGTAACAGGAGAACAAAAGTCATGTCTGTAATCTTACAAGAAAAGGTGAGCCTGGTGTGCAGAACTAGACAGATGCCAACCAGGGAGGCAAAAAGATCTCAGGAGAGAAATAATTACTGTGGTTTTTGTTAACTGCATAGGACTTGCCTTTTAATTCCCCCCGGTGAATGGAAACTTTCCATGTAACTCCAAATTAACGTTTTGTGATGATGGTTTAACAAGGGCTGGAGTAAATAACAAAGCAATGGGTGAGCTCTTCTGCCCCTCTCACAGGAGGTGCTATCATGAGGACTCCTGAAAGCAGTGCAGCAGGAGTAAGTAAAGATTTTCATAGCCTTTTTTTCCCCCTGTATCAAGTTGTTCAATTCTAACAGGTGAAATTACATGACTGAGGTAGTTACAAAGTATGCTTGACTTGCTTTTGTTAGCCTTTTTTTTTTTTTGCTTTTATCTTCAGGTGGCATTTATGGTTACTGAGTTAATAGTTTTACTCTGAAAACACGGGACAAAGCAGGCTTTCAAGGAATATTACTCTCAAACATTTTATATGTGTAAAAAGCCTGCAGAGGAGCTGCTACTTGTATCACAGTATATGATAGTTCATATTAATTTGCATGGCCTGGCCTCACAGTCCGTAAAAAAACAAATCAAATGCTTTTTAATAATGTCTTGCCAGGCCCTGGAAATACTAAAAATTATTTTAGAAGTTGCTAGTTCAGAGAAATGATTCAAAATAGAGGAGTAGTGAGACTCCTGTGTCCCTGCTCTTTTCTGTATCAATGTCCGGGATTCATTCTGCCCTTTCATTGAATGCCCTTGTATTCCCATCAGTCTACAAAACAGTAATATCTCAAGCAAATCTCAACTGCTTAAAACTGGATTCATGACTGGAAACCACTTCCTGCGTTGTTCCTGCTCCTTCTTTCTACCCTGGGGCATTTTTTGCACCACTTAATCTTCGACTGACCTCATTCTTTGAATAACTCGTGGTTCTGAGACACAAAATCTTGTACCTCTGATGGCTGCTATGTGAAACCCGACTTCCATCACTGCTTCAGGGAGGTGGTATTGCCCAGTAGCACCCTCCTAACTCAGGACTGGAGGAAGCTCAGCAGAACAGGCAGAAGAGCAAACAGTGCACTGAGTGCTGTGTATGTCACATCTAGTTCACAGCAAACAGTCACATGCTGGGCTGCTCCCCTTGCATGAACTGGTTATAACACATGCTTACAGCCCTGGTTTCACAACATTCATTTGAACTTCCATAAATTAACTTGTGTTGTATTACCCATGCTAGAAAGCATGCTGAGAGTACACCAAGCTGTGATGGTTTAAATCAGGTCAGCTGATCAGTCTTACACAGGTTTCTCTTTGGGCTTGATGTCAGATTGCCAATGTAAATTAAACCCCAGGTTTCATCACCTTTTCTGT
Source organism: Pseudopipra pipra (assembly GCF_036250125.1). NCBI lineage: Eukaryota > Metazoa > Chordata > Aves > Passeriformes > Pipridae > Pseudopipra > Pseudopipra pipra. The sequence goes on from NC_087552.1 coordinate 12,740,880, forward strand.
GATTTTAACTAAGATTAACTAATATGGATTATCCATCATAAGGAAGAATATAGGTATTTTCCAGCTCCTTTCAAATTCTCAGTATCTGTACAAACTCCTTGAGTTTTCAAGCTGCAATTTTTTTCCAAATAATGTTTGGTTTTTCGTTTGGTTGGTTTTAATCCTTCACATTTTTATGTTAAAAATAAAGGCAGGCAAACTGAACTTTCCTAGAAGTTCATGACAAATATTGCCACCAGGTACACATAGGGTTATACAGATAAAAAGAGATCCCAGTGTATACTGTAGTTGATCTGATGACAGAGGAAGAGAATGTAAATTTTCAGTGCTTTATATTTGCCTTCTGTTGTGCTGAGGTTTTTTTAAACTGGAAGGGTCAGATTCTCAAGCTTTTTCTTCCTGCTGGATACAGATGTTGTTTCAGTAGCTGAGGCTTTGAGAACAAATGAACAATCAAGCCACATCAATACGTTGCTTAAGTAAGTTGGCAGTGCTATAGATATTTGGAAAAAAGGCAGGGTAATTATTTTTAACTTGCTTTAAATCTCATAGCATAAATGTCTTCAAAATGTATCTTTTCCCTGGTGTAAACACAACTATATGCATCAACATGTTTCAAAGAAAATAATGACAAACATTAAAAATCATACTGCAGTTTTAGGTTGATACACAGCAAAACCAGCATCTCAGGCTCGCCCAGTTCTAGTCATAGAAGAGAATCATTAAGGTAGGAAAAGATCTCCAAGATCATCCAGTCCAACTGTTAACACAGCACTGCCATGTCCACCACTAAGCCACATCCCCAAGAGCCACATCCACATGCCCTTTTAACACTTCCAGGAATGGTGATTCTACTACTTCCCTGGGCAGCCTGTTCCTTGATTCTCAGAGGTATATCTGCAGGGCATAAAATAAGTCCATTTAGATCTTAAAGAAATGGAGTGATGAGAACATAATATGGAATAGCCCATGTTTTTGTTGCCTGGTGTAAAGGTTTGCTTTCTTATTTAATTTCAGATACTACGTATATATCCTTATTTCTGGAAACATTCTTTTGCAGTTCTTTCAGTCCAGCATTGTTGTATCTGATTTCACGAATTTACTCTCACTTACTAGGTTTTCAGTTGTATAGATGCTTAAATAAGAATCAAAACCAAGACACAATGTGGCTTTGAGGTAACTTTACAGCCAGTTACAAGCTCTGATAATAGTATGATTCCAAAAAATCAACAAACAAAAGAGAATTCAAAACAAATTAGTTTTTCCCCAGAGGGAAAAGTAATCTGTCCTACTGAGCCTCTCAGACTACAGAGAGGGTAAACAATGCTCCTGTTAAAAAATATTACGAGTTATCAGTCAGAGAGCAACCAATTTATCACAAAATAAATTCCAGTACTTCAAAACCAGTGGAAAACTCCCCAAACCCCAGCCATACCACTCACAGCTCTTTCTTACATTGCTGGAAGGCGGAAAGAAGAGAGACAGCCGCAAGCAAAATAAAATCACCAGCCATGTTCCCAGCAGTTTCCGTGTGCAAACAGGATGTATGTATGGGAGAGCCTGAGTGAGCAATGGGGAAAAACAACAGGTGGGAGAATTAGAGTTCTTTTCAGCACTGCGACAAAGGTCTGCCCTGGAAACAAAACAGACTAGTTTTAAAAACAAGAGTGCAAAATTATGACCATTTTTTTCTTCCTGCAAAAGTTCAGCCCTGCCTGCTTCTTGCCTGTGCGAAAGCGCGGCGAGAACAAAACCAGACTCCCCTGCCTCTGTGGATTCAGCTGTTCCTTTATGCCTTAGATTTCAGTTGCGATCTCTTTGGGGGCGAAGCCCCTTTGTTCTGCGTTTGTAGAGCCCCTGGTACGGCGCGGGCTGCCTCCATCACTCGCAGTGCCACTTGAGAGCAGCAGGTGCGGGAGAAGCGAGGGAGGAGCGGGGCTTTGTGCTGCCCCCGCGCTTGATTTACGGGTTTTGCCGGACACGTACGGCACAGGCTCTGCCGGGTGGCACGGCAACGACTTTTCGAGTAGTCAGCACGCAGAAAGCAATTGTTCAGGACAGTTCAAAGGGTAAAACAACTGAGAAAGACAGAAAGAAATATCTCCCCTGGTTTTACTGCCTGGAGCACACTTCCTATAGCTTGTGCCTGGTCTTAAAACTGGGAGAGATTCTCTCGAGGAATGATTTTTTCATCATCTAGTGCTAAGTAACAGGAAGCTTAATGTCATTAGATTTTATGGTCCCATGAGACCACTGGAACAAAACCAGTGTGATGTTTGTTGTGGCTTCAGTATTATCTATCCACTTTGCCTCCAGATGAAGTTAAAGTGGGAGATGCCATTGCCTTTTGTCAAACTTGCTAATTTTGAGGGCTAACACACACACACAAATACTTTAAATCAGTTATTTTACCTTGCCAAATTTTGCAAGGTTATTTATTGGGTATTAATTCAGTACATAGTTCTTTCTAAAGATTGGAAGAGCAGACATACTGTAATAACAGTAGGTGGATGTTTGTGCTTAGTAGCTCTTAAAATGCTGATTTATGCCCTTTACTTGTAGTTCTTGGTGTAGCATGGGTTTGACTTTCTCGCCACAAAGTCTATGTTTTTTAACAGCTGGCTCAGAAGTGCTCAAAGCATTGTCACTCTGCTGATAGAGGGATGTGAAGGAAAACTGACAGAGCTGGTCATTTGAAAAGTTTAAACCCAAAACTTTTTAAGACCAGATGACATTGAAGTTATTGGGTTTTTTCTAACTTTATACAAAAGATGTGAATTTCAAAATGGAAATGGATATGCAAAATCCAGCAAAGAGTGATGAAAAGTAGGCAGGGATACAATTTAGGGCACGGCATTAAATCCAGAGAAATATTCTAAGTTACATGTCCATTATGGCTGAACTAGGGTATGCTTAACACTATTCACTTTCCACTGGTAGCAGAGAGTTCATAGTTGCCTATAGATTTATAATGCTTTTAGTCATATGCAGTCCACAGCCTGTGTTATGCTTCCTCTTGGGGTAAGCTAGAATAGGAACTCAGATCCCACACAAAACAAGGTTGGGCTTATTTATGATTCTGGAAATACAAGTACTGCCTCAGATGCCCAAAATTTTATGATGTATGTAAATAGATGCCAGGATTGACCAAGCTATTTATCCAGTTATGTCAGGACATTTTGACACCTTGTCTGTGTCTGATTTCTGAGCTTGCTCCTGATTGAATGCAAACTGATTTTGCATTTCCTTCACTTGCATGTATTTCATATGTGCTTTGCTTAGCTCTGCTGTTGTAAATGCATGTTTTTTTCTGCAGCTACCCAAAACTCTCTCCAAAACAAGAAGAGAGGTTTTAAACACTGAAAAGCCAGTGACCCTTGTGGTATCTTAGCAGATGCAGGTCTTTTCTATTTTAAAAGAATGGTATTTTATTGAGGCGCCATACTTTGTATGTGTGCCCTACAGGGAAAACAAGCTTCTCTAACTGCATTTCAGTGCACTAGAAACCGAGGCATTGGGTAGGGGAAGCACTTGACAGTTTCACAGCAGCAGCTGCGTGTCAGAGCTGGGCGTCTGCCTAGTCCCGGGGTTTAAGGCAAATGAGCGGTCCTGCCTCTTGCTGACCTGTGCGACCCTGACAGACCTCCCCAAAGGATTTGGCTCTTCTCTCTGGAGAGAAGCTACTGCTGACCAGCAGCGAAGGCAGATCCCCACAGGGTGGCAGAGCTGCTGTCACGAGAGAGCAGATGGTTGGGGCAGTGAGAGGAAAAGCACTTTGAGTGTGAAACCAGGCTGATCAAATAAGCACTTTTAGTGGAGCTACTCCGTCAAAGCTGCTCAGTTTTTGTCTCTGGAAGAGCTGAAAAGAGCTCTGCAAAGGGCAGTGTTCAGTCTGTAGTGGGGTGTGTCTTCTTAAAGACCAGTCACAAGTGGCAGTGCAGCATCTTCTATTCCAGAATACCTCCTGGAAGACAGGCTCTGAAGAGCAGAGAGGCCCCTATGGTTGGAAGAGAAAACATACCTGAATTCTGATGTATTTCACTGGAAACATTTATAGGGTAAATCAATGCTATTACAATGTATGAGACTGGTTCATGTATCAAAAGCAGTTTAGCTACAGCAAGAACAGTAGTGGGCTCTGCAGTTTATTAAGTTACTCTGCTTTTCAACAATATATTACAAAGAACATGGGCCTGTGTAGCACTGGGTCATACTTAGGCTGTAAATTTATCAGAACTATGAGACAGGTGAAAGAGGAAGAAAATATACTTATTTCTTTAATTGTTCTTTCTGCCTCCTAAATACCAGTTGTAACCCATGTCTGGGGTTATTTCATATATACTTCATGGGGGGGTCTCAGAGGAAGGATGAATAGTGCATTTTATCCAGTTGTGTTTAATATCTGATTGTTCAGAGTCCTTGGTTTGTGACAGTGTTTCCACAACAGATCCTCATTTCCCATCCCTGTTCTTGGGACCCTGGTGGCATGAGATCAGACTATTTTTGATGGTGGTGGCAGAGCAGACTTAGAAGGATTAAATAGAGTAGTAGCCAGAGGTTTGGATTGTTCCCTGAACTGCACCTTGCACAGCCTTAAGTCACCTCCATCAATATAGAATATAAGTCAGGAAAGAATTGGTTCATACTGTTCTCATCTGGGTGTGCAAAAGATTGATGTGCTTTAAGCACATAAATTCCTGAATGCCCACAGGCCTCTTGGATCTCCTTATGGCCTTTGGGGATCATTACATTTTTTTACTTTGGTCATTGCAAGAACATATCTGAGTTGCAATTCTGGACTGTGATAGAGAATAATGTGGGTTTGCATATGTATATAAAATATAAACTGTGTCAATCTTGCATAATGTCCCATTATAATCAGAGTAGGCTTTCAAAGTAGCAGCAAAAACAGAGTTTAGATTGTTATAAAAAGTACCTTTATGCAATTACAGTGTGGGGTTGTCTTTTGTTGAAACAGTGCTTTTCTGCTAAAAAACCTTCACCTGCTCTCAGCTCTGAGGAGCTCAGGAGGGCAATGGCTTAGGAGAACCCCTTCAGGAAAATGGGGCACATACAGGCACACCTGCACTGCTATACAAGAGCTGTATGTTTGTGGTGATCAGGGAATACCTTGACATGCAATTGGGTAGAGGGTGAATATTCATCACCTCCCGTGTCTCAGACCTCCTCCTCTTCTTAACCTGAATGTTTCTGGAACAAGCAGTAAATCTGCAGAGAAGAAGTACAGCCTAACACAAAAAATGAATTCTGCAAACCCTGCCTGTTAGCAGCAGAGGAGGAGGAAACACAGTATACAAAGCCACTCTGACTTTTCCTTGTGGGAAATTTAATGTGTGCTGCAAAACCTACCAGCCTGGAGATAGGATGTGGTAGGCCTTGCAGTCACATGTCTGAGGAGAGAGCTTGGCAAAGTCACACTTAACAAGTTCATGTAATTATGCCTGGATGAGAAGCCGCTCTCCCAGATCCTTCACCCTATGGAAATCAGCGTGGCTTACTCTCCACACCTCACAGGCTAAAGCTGCTGAGGACCAACATGGTCATTTGCCTGACTGCAAGATATATAATAAGGTATGATACAAATTGGCATCATTTCAGCCACAAGTAATTATTCATTAATAAGCGATGGGAGCTGGGAGGCAGCGGTGCTTCCAGAAGTCAGAATGCTTCCGCAATGCACAGTCCCACTGGCTCTGCACATGGTGCCTCCAGTTTGCAGCAGGTGGTCTTGAGAGAACCAAGGGCTGGTCTGCGAGTTGTGAGCCTGCACGACTTATCTCTGGATCAAAAGGAGGTTTAAAGATTTTCCTGTTGGTATTGACCAACTGGAAGCAGATCCCCAGGCCAACGTAGCTGCTCTGATATCTGGGATCAGGGGATTAATGGAGATTCAGCAAGAGATTTGAAGACGTGTTGGCTGTACATCCCTTGTCTCCCTTCAAAACACTTAGTAGATTTCTGATAATATAACACTTGCTGTTTTTTGACTTCCTAACCTTGGACAAACAGCTATTTTAATTAGTGAACCACTTCCACTCGAGGCAGGCTTGTCATCCATACAGAAGTTTTACTTTATCTTTGTGGAAGTCAGCTGTGCTTAGGAATCAGGAGGTAAATTGTGCTTATGTTCAGCCTTATCTGATGCCTTTAGGCTATGAGGCAGATCTCAGCGTTTGCTCAGGAAGCTGGTCCTCCAGCCAGGCTGTCCAGCCTGGTCAGCTCTTCAGCACGGCTTGTGTTAGGGACAGTCACAACTGTGTGCCATGATTTGTTGCCTGCACCTGCAACTTTTCTGAAACACTTGGTAAATCTTGGCTTTAGGTGTCAGAGTGATGCTTGCTGGACCCCAGCTACTGAGGGAATGTAGCAGCTCCAGTCATTGTCATAATTGAAAAACTGACAATCCTCCAAGATGCCTGCTGTAGTTACACATTCAGCTGCTCCCAGATTTCTATCAGGAGGGATGCCCAATTCCCTCAGATTCACTTGGAAGTCTTGTGTGACTTGGCTGTGCTAATAGAGGAGGTTAATGGTAGAGAGAGTAATCAAGGCTGCAGCCCTTGAACTTTGAATTCCAGGCTGATCTGGCAGGTTCTGGAGCATGCAGGGCTGAGATGTCAGCTCCCTTGAGAAAAATAGCGTAAGTAGCCAATGCTGCGAGTGTCATATTTACATGGGCATGTTTTAAAAAGAAAAACAACCTCTCCAGAGCATCTTTCTTCTCTGCTCCTCCATCTCTCTCTCCAGCCAGAGCAGTTCCACTCAGGTCCAGTCTTTCCACACAGGAGTGGGGTTTAGTCCAAGTGCTATCGGATCTGCCAAGCTCCCAGGTCAGCCACTGCATCCTGGTTTGGCTTCTGTCTATCCACTCAGCTCCTTTCTGCATCCCTCCTTGGCACAATTGCCATTTCTTCTCCTGGTCTCCACGGCTTCTCCTCACCAGTTAGAGTCTCTCATCCCCTCTCCTGCTCGCTCACTCCGCAACATGTCTATTCTTTCCTGATGGATGCCGGCTTAGCTTTCAGAGCAGTTGTACCAGGAAGCTTTGTCTGCTCCCAGGAAGGGGAGGGGGTCCCCTGGCCGGGGTCTCATGTTGCTTGGCAACATACTTCTCTCTCTCCTCCGACAGTCATTTTCCCTCACAGCGCCTGCTGATGCAGGCACAACAAATGACAGCAATATTACAGCAGCAGTTGCTCCTGTCGCTGTTTACTTGTTATTGAAGGTTATTGTCATGAAAGGATTTGTAAACATCTCTTCACATCCTTCCTTGGTCAAAATAGATATTATTTTATGCTTTTGTGGCACGCCTGCATAATTAATGAATGGTCACTGCATTTCAGTGCACGTGACATACAATATTTCTTGTGTTTTTTAAAGTGGTTGCTGTTTCTGGATGCTTCCGTTTTTCAGCCCCAAATTGAGACAAGATTTTATACTTAGAAGTGCAAAAATCCAGATAAGAGAGTCCAGCTTTAACAGCCTCAAATTGTGGCTCTCATGTTCAGGTACACACATACCTAACAAAGTCTGCTCTGAATTGCTTTCTGTCCCTTTCAGGAGGACCCTAAGGCTAACATTGAGATTACAAAATGAAAACGCTTCCATGAACAGTGACAAAGCAGCCAGGGTTTTTCCTGATGTCTGAGTCTTCACCTTATCTGTTTGCCATTTCCTCCTCTACACTAAACACTTCCAGCTTAGTCTTTCTGGTTTGCATTTGAGGATGTGCCAAAGAAGACATACACTTATCTGTCTTCTCGAAAAGAGCACAGCGAGAAAGCCAAACCACATGTGGGTTTTGATCTTACAACGAAAATCCTGCTGAAGCCTTTCTTTACTTCACATACTGTTGTCACTCCGGACAGATCTAGAAAGCTGTGTTCGTGCCGCTGGCTAGTTACACTCTGCCAGATCTTCTCCTGGGCCTTGATTCAGCTCTGGATAGGATTTATTCCATTTGTTAGCACCGCTGATTCCCGAGCTTGTGACAAGATCCGATAGGCAGGGGAGATCTTAGTTTTCTACTGTAGGTGTGCTTTGCAGCGCCAGGTTCATATGTACATCTGCCATTGCCCTCTGCTGGGGTATGCCAGAACTACTGGTGTGTGCCTTCCGCTAACTCAGCCACAGGAACCCTTGGAATTTCCTGAGTAGAAGCCTCTCTCCTTTACTTTAAGAAATTACCTCTTCGGGAGCTACGGCTGCCTGCATGTATCTGGCTGTCAAGAGAGATCGGTGGTTTTGTTCTGCAGGTGATTGTCATGCAGAGTGAGTTTGTTATTATGCTGTTTAGACTGTCTAGTTATTGTTTGTACGTTTGTGATCGGTTGGAATTGAACGCAGAGATGGTTTCTGACCACAGCTCTAAGGCATATTGTCTGCATGACATTTGCTCACTTATCTTCCTGCTGAGTAGAGACAGATGAAAATTTCAGTCTAAAAGCAGTTAGATGGAGATTCTGAATCCACTTTAAAATCCGGTTTCCCCACAGCAGGGATTATTAAGGAGAACCTTTTTGAAAAGTCTTTTTAGAATGAAGACCTTTGAAAGGCCTCGAAATGAAGACTTTTACAGAAATGAAGGCCCAGAGAGGTATACTTGCAAGGTGGGGACAGCTTGCATTTCTGTGGGATTGCACAAATAGAGAAGGAACAAGAGACTATGGCCCAGCTGTTCCTCACAGAAGGAAAACAAGTTTCAAAGCAGGCTCACTTATCAAGCTCACCAGCTTAGGCAGGCTGGCTGCTTAGGAAATCAAACCAGGACAGAAGTGATCTGCAGTAGTGACTCACTGTCAGCCATTTCTGTCCTGAATCTACAGCAACTGAGAGAAAAGTATATTGTCTATGGGGTTTTGTTTATTCCTTTTACTCTGCACTCTTTCTAAGCACAGACTGCTCCATAGCCAAACAGAGATGTGATAGAGTTTCTCAGCTCCACCTACTCAGCAGTGGCTCTGGACACCCCAGTTGGGTTCAACAGCTTACAAATCAGGAGTTTTGTGAAACTCTGTGAAGTCGTGTGGAGAGCTGCTTTGAAATCCTTGAATGAGATAGTCTGGTTGGGGGTAGTTTTCAGCCTCGTTCAGCTTGAAAATCCTTCTGTGTTTTCTGGTGGAAACAGAAGTAGAGGAGTGTCAGCTCAATGCATAACCTGGTAATGCTTATATGGGGGCTGGAAGGAGTTAAACCAATATGAGGATGCAATTACCATGAGCTTTCATCAGTCACCTTACCCCAGTCACTGTCTGGATCAGCTAACATCCTTGTGCTGACTGATTTGCCTTTCTCAACTCAGAGAGAGATGGTCTTGCAGAGTGCAGAAAACAGCTGATAAATTAGCAGATTTTAGAGTAAAAGCTATTCCAGTTCCAGAAAGACCTTATCACTCTTGTAACAACACAGATGTTTCTTGATATAGTTCATTTAGCCAGCTCTGAAACAGAGAATGTAGAAATAGGTGGCATTGACTTGGGACGTTTATTTTTAGGTAATGCTTTTGGTTTCTCAGCATAAGAACTACTTTCATCTTCTTCAGAGACAGAGTTATAAATATCTTCCATTGTGATCCGGGGCCTCTGAGATGAGTGTGTTGCACTTTTCCCTGCTGCCCATGGCAATCGTATTTCCTTCCATTCCACAGCACTCTCTCACCCCTCTGACAGAAAAAGTCCTCATCTCCTAAAATAAATTAGTTATTTTCCTGAGGAAGTGGATGCTTGTGGAAAACTGCACATTATATGTGGTATTGATATGAAATATAATACTTCCCATTTCTTCCCATTCCTAACCAGTCTTACACACTTCAGTACCTTGGATTTCAGTGGCCTGGTTCTTCTTGGTGCAATCAATAGCATGTGCAAACTGCTCCTGTCCTTGCTCTCCTCTTCTTACTGGTGCTTCCACTGTGCAGTCCTTGCCCATGACACGGGCACTGCGACACCTTCAGACGTGACAACACTTTACTTATCAACATGTCTTATAAAAAGGACCAAGCAAGAAAGAATTGAAAGTCTGTCGATGGCAAATTTACTTCCTGCTCTCAGAATTTGTGACAAAACCCATTGTTGCCCTGGAGGAGGCCCAAGACTTGCCTTCTGATCCATTTTCTCTGACTGTAACTGCTCCTTTAGGAAGCCTTGCTCGGGTAATCTAAAAGAAAAATAGCTGGAGAAAATAAACAGAGCAATAAATAAAATGGTGGGGGAATGCCTGTCTGACAAAATCTGGAGTTGCAGGTAGGGAAGCAGCATTTCAACTATCTTAACCTTCAAGTGCATCATCATATAAATTGTGCTTAGTTTCCCTGGTGGATAGAGCTATGGGTGCATTACCATACGTGGGCATGATTGTATAAGCAGTGTTATAAAATACCCACAACCTGAAATAAGCATAGCATGACCATGGACAGAAAATATTGGGATGTACTTCAAGCTGTGTAGAGTTTCAGCATCATTCGTGATTTAGGCTATTTCAGAAGGAAACAAAAGCATTTTAGATAATTTTGGAAATACATCCAGTTTTAATTTCCTATGGGTATTATTGTGTTATTTCCTAACCAAAATTTTATTTTTGGCTTTTGCTAGCTTAGTATTATTTGAAGATTTTTACCTGTCACTTTAAATCCCACATTTCCCTGAAGAAGAGCACAAAGAGGTTAACTCTTTAATGGGCAAAAAAGACTAATATTCCAAATATTTATCTATTTTGGAATTAAAACACTAATTCTACATGGAGAAAAAAATATTTTAATGTGCTTTAAGATACAAAAATTCAGTTTAAAAATAAATTTAATTTTGGCCTTTCTTGAAATAGTTTTCCTGCTAAAAGCACACTAGTGAAAGTATTAAGATCAGTCCAAAAAACTGGTATCCCAATAGACACATTGCTTGTTAAATCCCTGCTTTTTGTGTTTTTGAGTCTGTTCTATTGATTATATAAAAACATTAAGGACATTAGTGTGTATGAAAAATTGTTTCTTTCCAGATTATAAACTTTGAATAAAATAACTTATACAGAATATAGGATTTTTTGAAGACCACCTGCCTTTTAAAGAGAAATGAATGAGGTAGCATTTTTGACACTGCAGACATGCTGCTGAATACGTGATGTACTGTAAAGATCCATACATTGATTATTGTATTTTGTACAGTTGACAAGGCATTGCATTTAAAACAGCAAATAAATGTACCCCATTGTTTTCCCTCTTTCCCTTGACCATGGTAGGTGACTAGCACGTTGCAAGGATGAAGTGAAACAAAAAATTGGAATTAAAACAAAGTACATGTCTAAAAGGAAAAACACAGTAGTCAAATATAATCCGAATTAAACCATTGCCTGATATAACCTGGAACATTATTATTAGGGTGTTGAGCTGACCCTGCTTGAAAAGCACAAGAACCTCTGCCTTTGACTGAAAGGGCTTTGACTGTTACACAGCAGCATTCACTCTCTAATTGAAATCAATGATCTCATACCCTCGGGGATCTGACATGGAGCATAAATTTGCCACAGTCGTAGTTTATAAATTAGCATCGCTACCTTACAGTGATAAGAGACCAGGGCCACTTGGCCTGCTCCCTCCCATTTGGAAGTGTTCACAATGCACAGAAAGGCTCATTGTTGGGTGCTAATGCACGGTATCTCTGTGCTAACTGAAATATCTTTGCCATTCTGGCACCAGACAAAGTAAGTACTTTCCATTGCTCTTTCCAGGCTCAGATTGGTTTTATTCCCTTGCTAATCTGAAGAGGTACCCTTGAGTCAAGTGAGACAGTCTAAGCAAATCCTCTTCTGCTGTAAACCTCTGAGACTGTATTTAACATAGAAATGAGTTTAATGAATCAGCCAAGGAACCAGAAGGAAACTGCTGGAGCCCAGAAGAGCCTTGCAGCCTCCACGTATGCTGTAGGTGTGTTAGGAGACAGCTGGCCCAGGGAGCCATGGAATGACAGTTCAAATTTGCCCCTCAGCCCCTTACTTCCAGAAGCGTCACCAGACACTTTGTTTGCCTCTCTTGTGCTCTGCCTTCCAAAATAACCCACCTGGGGACCCCGAGAGGCTGATTGCCAAGTGTTGGCATTTTTTTGCTGGTGAGTGGTTGGTACCTCAGGAGCCATCCCAGCACACTTGTGACTTGGCTGCACAGCAATCTCTGAAGCACTATTAAGTCACGTTCCTGATTTGTGCTCAGATGCATTCGTAGCTGCAGGGGAAAAAGTGAGGAGATGCTCCTCAGCCTGCAGCTCTGCACAGGGCTAACCCAGGGCCCCATTCTCTGTTTGCTTCTGTCAGAGTTGCTCGTTTTGTGCCAACAAGAGGGAGGTCTTGGGCTTGCCAGCATCATTAATATTCACTGGTTTAACTGAAGGGATAGGGCTTGTGCTTTCTAAAAATCAGCTTGTCCTCCAATGCCCTCTGGTGACGGGAACTAATTAGATGCCACTGCTATTACTGAATCCAGTGGCAAAACATTAATGTTATTTTATTCCTATTAAATATTTCAGGCAAATACTGAGATTTAGCACAGACCAAAGTCTGTGTTCACTGGCTGGAACACAAACCTCCCTCTGTAATTCCTACAGTACTTCCTAGGAGCTGAAAAATAAACACCCTCTAGACACACCATAACTTAGGGAATCTCCAAAGCTTATTAGGTTGATCCCTTAAGTACTTTAGTCCTGATCCTTACTGCAGGGAAGCACACTTGTGTGCTTGTGTGTGTCTGCACGGCTGCAGAAATGCCTTGTTGCCACTTTCCACACTTAAATCTCTCAGGATGGAACAGCGGTGGCCCCAAAAGACTGTTAGGAAAACAGGTTGCTGAAATGATCACAACCACTTGCACGTGCTGGTGTGCAACTTCTGTCTGCCAGCGCTCCTGTGAGTGAAGGCACAAAGCAGCCAGGAGGTAAGAGGGAGGCCAAAGCAGGGAGATGGGTCAACTTACCTGGTATTTGAAGGTCTGTCTGCCTAATAAATGTGTGGACACTTTTCAGAACCCTACAATAGAAATGGCAACATGTGACAGCTTACCCACTAGCTCTTTTTTTTCTTAGCCTGACTTTACTATTGCACCATGGTGATAATAGGGAAGCAGGTAATAACACTGAAATACACAGTGACTGGTTGGGGAAAAAAATACTGAAGTAAGTTTTATAAAGCAGGTCAGATTTTCATTTTATGAGCCTAGTGACCTCCTGAGTGTATCTTTTTTTAATAATTGCTTCTCCTACTATTTGCAATCTCTGTTCTTCAAAAAACAAACCGCACAGAAATAGCACATGATTTAAGAACAAAATGCCCCAAGACTTTGCTGCCACAGTGTGCTGCCATAGACTGAGAGCTTGCAGCTTAGTTATTAACCTGTGATAAAGACAGTTTGTAATTAGAACAGCCAGGGGAGCCTTGATTACTGAGGGGGATGTAGGTCCAAGGATAATTTGATAAGCTTCCTGGGCCTGCAGCCCTGCAGCCCTAGGTAACTGCCTGCAGTGGCATGGAACATCCATGTAGTACATCTACAGCCTCTCCACACCCATAGCCAGCGCTGGTTGCTGCTCTCTCCTGCCCTTTCCTCAGCAGCAAAGAAGCTATGACAGCCCTGTAGGATTGCAAAAGCATGCCAAAGGTTATGTTCCAGCCTCTGTTCCGTGGGGGAGAGGCAACGAGTGGTTAAGAGGCAATATGTGGTAGCTGCTGACTTTCTGCACCCTAACAAGGAGATCAGGAGCCTCAGAAGTGATGCCAACCTTCCTCGTGTATGTTAGCAGAAGGTACTGCCCGAGACATGTGCATCAGAGAACATTTTCCTTACTGTGCATCAGAGCAATGCTCAGAGGAAAGGTGGCCAGAACAAGCTGGACATCAGGGTGTGTATTCATTTATCCCTCCTGCAAGGTCAGGGTATGTAGTGTCCTGTATTTGTGCTGTGGCCTTTCCAATGGTGTACAGAACTCTTACCTCCACCCTCCAGAACAGCTTCCTTCCATGCCAACAGAGCCCTCTCCCTGCTCCAGGGGCTATCAAGCCAGTAAACTTTGCATTTTATACATGAAATAACCTTTTGCTTTAGCCATGCATCTGTCTAACAAATCCACTGGGGCTTTAGAAATAAAGACAAGAGCTAGGCATTTTATGAGGTTTTTGAGGAAGGAGATCCATCTTAAAATTGAGATGGGCATAAGCAAGGAGTATGATATAAACCTGTGCAGATTACCTCACCCCTGTGCAATGGAAGTTAATCTTTTGGAAAAGATGGGTGCCTGTTCATTACAAGCAATTACCATCAGTCATAATCCTTTTAGGATATACATGGAGAATGACTCAGTTCATTTGATGAGTTATACTGCCAGCTTTCCCTGAAGCACTGGCCCAGCAGAATTAGCAAGGCTGGCCCTAAGCTTTCGGAATGAGAGGGTATTAGGGCAGCATTTGGGTTGGCTCACAGTAGCAGGCAACTAATGGGATGGGACAGACCAAGATAAAAGAGGCAGCATGTGAACACTCAGCAGAGGTATGGATCTCCCTCAGTGTGCATCTGCCCACAGCACAGGCTTTTCAGGAGTACCTGAAAGTGCTTTGCTTCTCACAAGAAGTCAATGCCAGTAAGTAGATCCAAACCAGGGCAAAATGTTATGGAAAGCATTGCCTGAAATGCCTTGTAGTGAGCTCTCTAGGGAGTCTGTCACACAGCCTAGAATAGATCCTTCATCAGAGGAGCATTTTGTCTGCCCCTAGGTCCAGTGACACTGCCAACCTGGCATTTCATAGGAAGAAAGGATTTGCCATCTACATTTTTAATTGAGAGTTAACCCAAATTTTGAGTTATTTTGAGCACTGTCTCTGTACAGGTGGATGTGTGGATGTCCTTGCTAACAAGATATGGGTACTCTGAACAGAGGGCATATTTTAATGGCTTTCCTTTGCATACCTCTCTGTGCAAACTGCTCAGAATGCAGCCCTTCTGTCAGCACTAGATGGGTGCATAAAACATTTACTACTACATTGGCAGCAACATTGGGAAGCACCACTATTAAGAATGAAGTAGCGAGTGCTCTCAGCACGTATTGTGCACAGCTGTTTCACAGCAGTGGCTTTAATTTTCTACCATGGCAGGACATAGCTGACCTGACATTAACCGTGGGTTTGCACAGTGTCAAAACAGCCCTGGCAATTTCAAAACAAGGTGTGTATATTGAAGGAAAAATCCAGCAGGGAAAACTCTGCCCAAGATGGATTGGTGTGAGGTAGTTGGCTCCAAGACCTTGGCTGCCCCAAAGTGGGAGCAATAGGAGGGCACTAACAGTCCCCGCTTCCATATGAAGCCAAATAAATTGTGTGTTGTTAAGGCATGTTTTCAACAGCAGCACGGAGAGTTTAAGTGAGGACAAAGCGGCATTCCACATGACTGGCCTGCTGGTGGCTAGAACAAATCCAGCTTTCCACATGGGCTCTGTGTACACAGCTGCAGCTGAGCACTGTGAGGATTCACAGCTGCAGTTAGACCCCCCTATGGCAGTGCTTGTGCATACATTAGACTTCCTCGTTCATCTTAATACAGATTTGTAGACCAAAGACTAAATGAAAACATACAGGTTTTTAGCTTCTCCTTGCAACACCATTCTAAGTGCTGACTGTGCCTGTACAAGTATCTGGAATAATTTTTTTTTTTTCTGTTGAGATCTGAATGGCCTGTGCATCAATGATTTGAAAGGATGTGATTACAGAGTGAGTTTTGCACTCTGTAAAGTGTGAACCTTACCTTCCTTTCTCTTTTGTTAGCAAGCCAGACTAGTTTCTGTAAAGAGTGGTCCTTTTGAAAATCTATGAAAAGTGAGGGATATATGTAGAGATAAAAAGCTTAAGACAGAACACTTGCAGTCTGTGAAACTTAGAATTAAATAGTGGCACAACTGAGTATACAACTCTTATCATTAGCTGTCTTCAAAAAGATGGGGTTACAAAAATCTGATTTTCTGTAGAAATAGATGTTTAAGATGTTTTGTGCACACACTTCTGGCATATTACTTCTGTCAATAGAAAATGCAAGTGCTAAAAGCATACCCATCTGCTTCTCAACCGAGGCAGGTTATCAAAAATCCCTGTGGTAGAGATAAGAGCTTAAAAGAGTAGTACCCAGATGCACGTGCACATGTACACGTTCACCATGTCAGTTATTCATCCTGCGTGCCATCAGGTTGCCATTCTGTTGCTTGCTGCAGTGTCTGTTGACAGATATGATTCCTCACATCCCAGAGCCTGAAGTCCCACTCCATGGCCATGCACATGAACAGCAGCTGTTTCTATGCTGTGGTCTTCCTGTGCAACTGCAAACTATCAGCTGGGTGTCAAGAGGGCAAGCACTAGCTGGGGAAGCTGTTAACACTAGGTAGTCAGACAAGATTTTGTCCTACCCTGTCAGATCTTGACTGAGTTTGCCCTTGTACATTATACATGCATCCTCAGGAAGGAGGAATCTTATTTCTGTCTCCTCTCCCCTTTCCTCCACTGCCTTCTTAAACACCTGTCCAACGCCTTGTTTATTTTTACAAATGATCCATGCAGAGACTGGCCAAGGACAGTCCAACTCACTCCACCTACAGCTTCATGGTCTCTGCACTATGAAACAGAGCTTACCAGAAACAGCAGGACATTCAGTGCCAGGAGAGAGTTTGTTGGTGCTGTCAGCTGGAGACTCAGCAGCTGGAGTCACATGTGCTGGCACTTTCAAAGGAGCATCAGCACTCACTGGCTGGTCCCAGAAGTACATGTGGTTCCCAGAAATGGTGGTTGGTACCAGTTATTGAATCATGTTTTAATGGAAAGCTACAAGCTTGTGCAGGCTTAACCCTGCACATCCTGCAGAGACCAGATTGGAAGCAGATAGGAACCCATCCTGTTGTTAACAAGTGTCAGGGAGTTTCTGATTTGAGTTTAGTCATGCTTTTTGCAGTACACAAGCCCAGCATTATTTGTGTGGATCAGCTTGGCTTCCTCTCAGGCTGACACAGATGCTTACACAGCTGAAATCAAAGCCTCTGAGTAGCACGGGGAGGTCATAGCTTAATGAGGTGATACAAAATCACACAGCTCTGTGCAACACACACATACTAACAAAGGTTTTACAGTAAAACTTTATTCATCACAACTGCTGAAGTTAGATCATTTTAGCAGACCTGTCACAGATTTAAAAGTCCTCAGTCAATGCTGAAAATTAATACTCATTTTCAGATGGACAAATAAACATTGGCAAGGGCTTTGTAGAAACAAACAAGCAAACAGCAAGGTCCAAGAGTCCCTTTGGCGTTTTTTCTTTGCCGGAGGATTCTTGTGAAGCTCCAGTACTGAACTTCAGCAAACTGTATCTGAAGCTGCTCTGCAGCCCTGTCAGTAACTCGGGCTTTGGCTGAGCAACAGGCAGGTGCTGTGCAGGAAAAGGGTCACCCACAAAGCTGGAAGCTGGGAATAAAAAAGGACATATGCCTTTTTCTTCTTCTTTTAGTCCTCTGCTTTAAAAATGGCTCATGATGAGTTGAGTGAGGGGATAGGTAGGTTGGCATCTGAAAGATGTTTCACGTGAGTATCTTTGGCATCATAGCACCCTAAAAGTGCAGGTCAATGGCTATAGTCCTATCAGCATGTATGTTCTCCAACACAAACAGAAAAACTCGAGATGATCAGTCATGTTTTTAGGGCTGAAGGAGCATGAGGGATAAGTTTATGTGTCTCCAGACACTGCTAAATAGCTGAGAGTTGAGGAAAATAAGACAGCTGCAGCAGAAAGGAGGTTTTAAAACTTTTGTGAGATTTTTCCTACCAGGAAAAAGGCTCCAGAGAGGGAAATGAAGTAAGAGGTCTGACTGTCAGAGCACTTTTCCATAACCATGTGCAAAAGCTTGTCTGTCATATGACCCCTAAGCCAAGGCTGTGGGATATGCAGGGTTATTTAAGTGCCAGACACTGACTTGGATTGGTATAATGTTTCCATACATTTAGCAATTTGCTGTTTTTTTTAATAAGAAATCTCAGGGGACCTTTAAGGTAATAGAGGGCAAACTCACTCACTGACACGCTATCCCCATCTCTGCAGACACCTGATATCACACTCGGTGATGTGCACAAGAACTCAGCCATCTTTCTAATCCCTAATCTCTCCAGCTACAAGTGGGACTGGCAGTGGCCTGATGGACTCCAGCCAGCTTTCACTGCTCTACTGTCCAAATGCTTGCAAAGGCAAAGGCTGTGAGACTGTTCAGGCTTGCAAATGGCACCTCACTGGAAAAACTAATGCAATGCTATTTTGAGAGAGAAAATACCAAATACCAAACCCCTACTCAGTGGAATTACATGAGAAACCACTATGTGGAGCCAGCCACTAATTATTTGGTGGATGAGAAAACTGGATTCAAACAAGCTTGTTACCTAAATTTCAGGTGCATGTGGACCATTGGCTTTTGCTTTACCTCTCTCAGAAATCTAGACATGGGACAAGTAGCTGCAATGTAAATTAGATGCATAAAACCATCTTAGTAAAGTGATGCTATGAAGACAAAAAGACACATCCCTTCCCTGTCTTTGGGAGAGAAGTCTCCACCGGGCTTGCTGTGCTTCCATCTACCTTATTCCTTGTGGTTCTCCTATCTAGTCTGAAGTCTTGTGGCCTGTGGAAGAGTACCATGGGTTTCCCAGACTAAACAAGGGAGCAGAGTACAGCTTGAATGTCATTACTGACAACATGCTGTGGTTCGTGTAGTTCATCTGGCGGATGCAGAGCCTCTTCTGCCATTAGATTAGGATGAAATTTGATTTAGAAAACAGAATAGCTTCCAGATAATGTGTGTATTCAAAAGGCTGGGAAATATGATAAACTTCTTCAATCTCAGGCATGACAGGCAATTTCAAATGTTAGGGAAGGGGACAGTAAGAAATGCACACACCAAGCAAACTCTATCTGTTACACAAGACTGATCAGTCATGAGAATTTATGGACTAAAAGATCAAACTCAGCTTTTCCCTGGAAACTTTTCTCACAATTTACTCCATTACTTAATGTAACTTACTTACTTTCCAATACTGAGTTTAGAGATTTTATCACAGGCAGGCAAATGACTGGGTCAGAACAAGATGCAGGCACTTTTTGTTGGGAAAAAAAAAAACTTCAAGGAAAGAAGAATCTCAAGAATAACTCAGGTTTTTATAGTAAGGTGAGATCTATCTGCTTTATTCCTCCACTATCTCTGAGGAAAGAGAGAACTGAGATATAGAAGAGAAAAATTCTGACACCCTCAGCAACCACCAAGCAAAATTTATTATTTGATGCACGCATCAAGAAGCCATGGAGAAAAGATGTGTACTGTTGGGACTAGGAACCATGGGCCATCTGCTCAGGAGTAACCTTTTACAGAGCCCTCAATTGCAGAGGGAAGACTTCTGTCCATACTGATGAGCAGCTAGGAAGAATGCCAAATGGCTCTATAAGCAGTATGAGGCACACAGTCTCTGCCCTGTAGTACATTCAGCTGTATAGCCCGTTTTAAGCACAGTTTGTGCATGCTATGATATTATGATGAAAGAATTTGAGAATGTATATATATATTTCTTCCCATAGCATCCATTCTCTGGATTTCTCCACCCAAACGTATTGACAGGCAATCTTCCACATAAATTCTTCACATTAGTGACCTCAGGCCACCCATACAATTCACACCTACAAATGGCATTCACTGCACCTGCTAGACTCCCTCAAGTAGCCAGTAAGGCATAGGGGAGGCAGGGGTTGTAAATTATCCCTGGAGAGTCTCAGGTTCCGTGAATGAACAGCCTAATCTCCATTATCCTAGCTGTAAAGAAGGGCCTTGAAAACTGGGCATTCCTGTTGAATCTCTGCCAGTCTATCAGATCTACCAGGTGAAACATTCCCAAGGAAATCATTCAGCGTTCATTCCAGATAAACAACTGGGACACAACCTAGTCTCTTCCATTATCGCGGTGTGTCTCAAATTTTGCTGGGCTGCAGAGCTATTCCCTCTGCCTTTCCTTAGGCTTGGTGATTTGTCCCCTCCCCTTGAAGGCAAAAGGGAAGTGTTAGGAGTATAAACTGAAAGAAATCTACCTGCAAGTCCCCTGCCACTTGATGATGAGGCTGGACCACACCACCAGGCTGTACTGCTTTTTGCTGCCCATCTTCCCAGTCAGTGTCCTGTGGGCAGAGTTCACAGTTTGCAGTTTGGGTTTGATAAGATACTTCTTGACTTATCCAGGCTCTTGGGTTTTAAAAGCCCAGTTTTTATGGCATTATTTGGGGTAGCTCTGATCCTCTCACAATGAAAAGACTAGAGGAAAGTTCAGTCCAGCCATCCAGTAAAACCCACCATCCCAAGGTATTCATACCCAGACAACCCCAGGGGCCTGACCATTCCCTGAATTTGGGAACATCATATAAAAATTGGACAAAAATGGCTGCCTTTACATGTGCTGATGTTGCAACTTTAACATATCCATAATGCTAGACATCCTCAGCATATACCCTGGCTGTTACAGCCCTGGCCAAAAGATATCAACCACAGCTACTCTAACTTGTTTTACAAAGGAAGAGCAATAACCAACCTCAGCAATAAGAATAAAATGAGAGTGTTTGGATGTAAATTGGATTAATAAATTATATTGCTGCTTTGCTGAAGGGATGAAAAGGTTTTATTTGTGTTAGAGGAGCCATTTCTGTGTTACACATGTCTGAAGGAACACTGTTCACAGCTCAGGAATCACAAGAGAACAATCCACTGTGCCTTGATTTAAGCCTTCAAGTACTGTCCTCCAAAAAACAAAGTATCTTGTAAACACATTCCAGATCAATTAAGCAACAGTCTGGAGTGTTAAAAGGGTTATTTCTTATTTTCACATTTCAAGTAGTTTTAGGAAGTGGTCATTCCCTTTTCTGTCTTAATAAAGCTTGTCCTACTTAGAGATGACAAGAGCCATTTGCTATGAGGCTGTACTTGAGCTCTGCCAGAGAGGGCAGCTGAGCAGGGCACACAGGGGTGCTGGGGGAGAGCTGGCAGGGCTCAGTGCTGAGGGGAGGGAAAAGAAGCAGGAGAAGAGTAAGAGGGGGAAAGCTGTAAGGAAGGGGCAGAAAGGCAGACTGTGAGGGATGAGCAGAGATCTAAAATCACAAAAATCTTCCAAAATCTCAGAGACACCAAATTTCTAGTTGCTCTTTCCAAGCACCTCCAACAGCCCTTTGGAAAACAGTCACTACTCCTTGCCCAACCATCTCCTCCCCATGGGTGACAATGTCCTGGTGCTACCAGCCCCTGCATGAATTCCGTGACCCTAGGAGCACAGCTGGGATTCACTGGGATACTTTTTGTTGTTTTAATTAGGACTCTTATGAACTTAAATTAAAAGAGATTGTTACTGCTCTTCCAAAGTGAAATACAAAGCAGGTAAAGGAACAGAAATTTCACGCCCAACCTCACCATATTATTTTGTGTGTTTTAGTGCTCCCTTCCACTGTGAGCTTGTTTCCAAAGGATCCTTACCACAGTCAGAGTAGGGCAGGGAGATTTAGGGTGTTTGTTTCCTCCCAGAGGCTGGCATTAAATAATAGGTAAGGCAAGGGATTGTATCAACAATAATACGATTAGACTGTTGGATGCGGAGTTAACATTTAAGGAGGGCAAGCCAGCATCAAGCCCCTGCTTAGAAGAAAATAAAAGAGGTAACCAGCCTTATCAGCTGGAAGAAGCTTGAACAATGCCTAATGATGTGAAGACATACTGTGAGCCCCAGTGCATCAGCTTGTCTGTTTAGGCAGTCAAAAAAGCTGAACACCAGCCTAGAGGCGCCCCTGCAGTCTGCCAAAACAAGTCCAAACTGATGAGACCCCTACACACTGCAGTGTTTGCTAGGGATTTTCTAGTTTGATGTTAAGTTTTCCCCCCACTTCTCAACACCCAGCATGAAATGCCAAAACAGTGTGTTTACCATCGTTTTCATTTAGCGTTCCTGTGCTGCTCTTACAGCTGCATTTGAAGTTAATGGAAATTCCTCTTTGAACATGTGAAACGCTGTGTAACGCTAAGAACTCTTGACAACAATCCGGCACTTGATATTTGCCAGACACTTTAATAGCTTCAGCCCAAGTCTCTCAGTTCTCCTGCTGTAGGCATGATAACATGCCCAGTGCCATCGCTGTGCTGCAGAAATAATTTAATTAATGTGGGAGGAAGCTGGGTGCCATAGAGAGAGAAGCACAGAAGCTCTCACAACTGTCACCCTGTGTGCAGGGAAGGATAGTAAATAGAATAAGCGAGGCCTGAGGCTGTATGTGGAATGATCAGAGCAAAAAGGCAGCACTGTAATCATACAGCAAGGCATGGGCCCTCTGAAAAAGAGTCTGTGGTTATGCAGTTAGAGGCACAAGAGCTTGTACACAGAGCTGGACACATTGCATCTGGAGGGGTATTTCTTCTGTTTGGAGAACTTGTAACCTTAGCATTTTTAGTGTGTGATTTTGGCCAAAAGGTGTGCTTTTAGTCTCAGTGCTGCTGTCTCATATCCTGATGAGCTTCTGTAGGTGAGCACTCACCACACTACCATGTTTAAAGGTTCTGTTGATCTGCACTTTCTTATTTGTGTGTGTAGGTCACAGCAGTGCCCTTTTCCTTGTTATCTGTTGTATTCCCTGGACTCTTGTTATCTCTTAGTGAAAAGGGTACCTACTACATGTTCCAGCTCCAGCCCCACAGCCTCATCTCCATTCTGCTCACCAGGCATGTTCACAGCTTAAGCACATCACCTTTTATAACTCCAACACTATCTATGTGCTGATTATGAATTAATCTCTTCAGAGACTCACAATTACTGAAACAAAACACATGCTTTGTATAGGGGGTCCTATTGTGCTCAATACTTACTCTTTCCTTTCTGGAGGGTTGATATCAGAATTGTTTTAAGTATATGGGCTTTAAACCACAAATCTTCTCTCACAAATGGCAAAAACTGACTGTTCTTTAGTTGAATTAACCACCAATGATACAGAAGGAAGCCCTTCTGTTCTGCTCAAGGTTTCTGTATGTATCAAATCCTCCCCAAAGCTCTTGAGATTAATATTTTATAAGTTCTCATGTCAATTAGGTCGAATACTAACCTCATTATTCTCCCATTTAAAGATTTCTAAACTCTCTTTCTGCAGACATATCTAGTTATTTTGCTTTGCTAAGCTGTAGCTGTCCTGTTTTCCTGGTGGGATGCTGTCCCTGACTTCAGCAGCACTGCCTGGCAGCATGTGGCTGATTTGGCATAAACTTACTGAAACCTTCAGGTGGGAAGGGACCCCGGGGCATTCCTACTACAGCCTGCTGCTCACAGCAGGGGCAGCTCTGAGGCCAGATCAGGCTGCTTGGCACTTTATTGGGTCTGTCCTTAAATGCCCCCAAGGACTGAGACTGCAGAACCTTTCCAGACAGTCTGCTACACTTTGCTCACAGGGAGCAAATTTCTTCTTATGTCATGTCTTACGTAAAGTTTTCGGTCATGCCTGTTGTCTCTTGTCCTCCCACCACTGTGAAGAGCCTGTTTTCATAGCAGTGCTGGGTCCCCCTGAAGCTGTCTCTTCTCTGGGCTGAAGAAGCCTTATTCCATCAGTCTCACCTTATAGAGCCCCGACTGTCTGGGTCACCTCCAGTAGGATGGAGACACCTCCTGTGCTCCCAAGACAGCCGGCTGGAAGACCTAGAAACACTCTGACTTTCCTTTAAGGTGATCCCTGAGCTCTGGTGGAGGCTGAGGTCCCTGCAGTACACTGCACATGGTGACAGAGCACTGTCCTCACAGCCCCTGGGTAAGAACTCCCAGATTGCGCCCTCTGCTTAGGGCTGTCACCCTCCCTGCAACACTGAGGTCCAGGAGTGTGATCCTGTGCATTTGGTGAATTAAACCCCTCAGTGTCATGAGGGGGAAGCCCTGCTCGTTCAACCTGATTTCCTTCTATGACAGGGTAACCCACCTAGCTGATCTAGGAAAGCCAGTAGATACAATCTTTCTGGACTTCAGCAAAGCTTTTGATACTGTCTCGCACAGTATCCTTCTGGACAAAATGTCCAGCACACAGCTGGATAACCATGTTATACAATGGGTGAGCAACTGGCTCACAGGTCGAGCACAGAGAGTTATAGGGAATGGGGTAACCTCAGGATGGAGTCTGGTCACTAGTGGGGTTCCACAGGGCTCCATCTTAGGCCCGGTTCTCTTCAACATATTCATTAACAACCTGGATGCAGGACTCAAAGGAATACTAAGTGACTTTGCTGATGATACTAAATTGGGAGGAGCTGTCAACTCCCTCGAAAGCAGAGAGGCCCTGCAGAGACACCTTGACCTATTAGAGGGCTGGGCAATCACCAACCATACAAAGTTTAACAAGGGCAAGCGCCGGAATTCTCCACCCGGAATGGGGCAACCCTGACTGTGTGTAGAGGCTGGAGACCAGCACTGCAGAAAGGGACCTGGGGGTCCTGGTCAATGGCAAGTTGAATGTGAGTCAGCAGTGCCCTGGCAGCCAGGAGGGCCGACCGTGTCCTGGGGGGCATCAGGCAAAACATCGCCAGCCGGTCGAGGGAGGGGATTGTCCCGCTCTGCTCTGCACTGGGGCCACCTCACCTTGAATATTGTGGCAGTTTTGGGCACCACAATATAAGAAAGATATTAAGCTATTAGAGAGTATCCAAAGGAGAGCAACAAAGATGATGAAGGGCATGAGGGGGAGCCGTGTGAGGAGCAGCTGAGGGCACTTGGTCTGTTCAGCCTGGAGGAGACTGAGGGGAGTCGTCCCTGCAGTTACAACTTCCTTGTGAGGAGGAGAGGAGAGGCAGGCACTGATCTCTTCTCTGTGGTCACCAGGGACAGGACCCGAGGGAATAGCATGAAGCTGAGCCGGGAGAGATTTAGGTTGGATATCAGGAAAGGGCTCTTCCCCCAGAGTGTGGTTGGGCACTGAACAGGCTCCCTGGGGAAGTGGTCACAGCTCCAAGCCTGACAGAGCTCAAGAAGCATTTGGATGATGCTCTCAGGCACATGGTGTGAGTTTCGGGAAGGTCCTGTGCAGGGCTGGGAGTTGGACTCCATGATCCTTGTGGACCCCTCTCAACTCAGCATATTCTGTGATTCTATGCTTGTAGGACTCTGTTATTATAAGAGCAGCAGGTCAGTGCTCCTTGGCGTGAGGCGGGAGAAGGGGTGTCACGGCACTGCCAAGGGCTCACAAGGACGTGCACTGCAGCGATGCCAACCGTGGTCAGCGGGCCGAGGGGGCTGGGCCGGTGTTCTCCATCCCTCCGTGCCGCTCGGTGCCGTGCCACAGGCTCTCGCCGGGGGACACGGCCCCGCACCGTCACCGCCGCCTCGCTCGGGGACGGGGGGGCGTGGCCACGGCCGCGGGGGCGTGGTCAGGGCGCGGCCGCGGCCCCTCCCCTGGGCGGGGCGTAGCGCGCGCGGCCGCGCGTGTCACAGCGGCTGCGCCTCGCTCGCGCCCGCCGCCGCCGCCGCCGCCGCCATGGACAGCGACGAGGAGACGCTGGAGGAGGTCGTGGAAGGTGCGTGTCCCGCGGCCGTGGGGAGCGCGCCCCGCCGGGCACGGCCGGCGCCGCAGGGCACCGGCGGCCTCCCGCGCTGCTGGAGGAGTCTGGGGAGGAGCGCGGGGTGGAGGCGGCGGCGGCCGGAGCGGGGCGGCCGGGGCCGGCGGCAGCGCATGACATCAGCGGGGCTTATGCAACGGGCGAGCCGGGGCCGCCGCCGCCGCCGCGCACGTGGCGGGGTCCGGGCCGGGGGGAGCCGAGGCCACGGTTCCGGGCGGGCGCGCTGGGGGCCGTCCGTCCGTCCGCCGCTGAGCGCCCCGGGCGCGGCGGGAGGCTCCGCATCCCGGGCACGGCGGTGGCGGCTGCTCAGCTCTCAGTGTCAAAAATAACTAGTGTCACAAATAAACAGTCGCCGCTGCCGTGCCCCCGCTCGCACTCCTGCAGCCCGCGCTCCCCGCCCCGTGCGGTGCCCGGCGCTTTTCCCCCGCCGGTGGTGGAGGGGCCGGGGGATGCCCGTCCTTGGGGAGAGTGCAGGGAGTAAGGCGCTGCAGTTGCGCACCTGCAGATGGAAAAGGGAAAAGGGAAAAGGAAAGGCGGCTGTAAGAAATAGCCGTGGCCACATCCATGGGCAGCGGGGCGGGAGCTATCCGTAAGGGAGCGGGGCAGGCCACCTCCTAGCCAATATACACGCACTGTGTGTGTGTATACACACCTGTATATACACCTGCATATACGCCTCTTGTGAGTGGAGGACTAACCCTTGGAGAGTTTTAGACCAGAGGAGTGAATTACTCTCCGGGAGTGAATTAGTGCTGGAAACCTCCTTGTCACGCAGGAATGCGGCTCCCCAGCGCAGTGTGTCATCCCGTGAGGCGCCCGGGAGCCGGGCACGGTTCTGGAACAAAGCACGGCATCTCTGCGTGAAGGCGCCTGCTCCCCAAAAGGTTCCTCGCGGGGACCGCGGCCCTGCCGGGAGGAGCGGTCCTGCGTTTTTCAGATGCTGGGATTAAGCGCACGCGGAGCAAGGAGCTGCCTGCGATAAGATGCCGGTGTAATGCTCATTGTTCCGCCATGGGCTGCTCGTATCCCTGTGGCAGGAGGATTAGGCCTCAGAGCATGTTGCTCCAGCGAAGGCATTTTGCACGGTGGCTTAGTCTGACGACAGATGCGAGCTGAGCAGCTGCTGCTCGGATCTGGGTTTGTTGTCTCTAGGTATGTGGTATCGGAGCCGAAGGGAAGCTTTGCTGTGTAAAACATGGGTGTGAGGGGACTGAGGTACGAGTGGGGTGTGCCCTGTGCCCTAAGAGATGTGGTTTTCCCCTCCTTTCCCTCCCCACTCCTCAAATCTTCCGATGGCAATTGTGTCTGGGGCAAAGAGTCATAGTTTTGATCCCTATGTCACAGATAAATATATTTGCCATATCCTGGATTTGCTTAGCATTCAGCTAAGGAAGCGAATTTTCTAAGCATGTTTTATTCAGCAGTGTATATGAATATCTGTATATGAATATCTCTATTTGAATATCTGTATATGGGTATCTGACAGGAGCAGGCTGCTCTGGGGGTTAGGATGACTGGGTGGTTTTGCATTTACCAAAAGGAAGTTAGAAATATGAAAGAAATCAGCACTTTTTTTGGGGGGGGGGCGGGGGGAGTTTGGTTTTCTGTTGTTATCCCAAAAAAATCCGTCTGGCACCTTTGTGGCCAGAATCTTTTATTGATGATGCACATTGTATGTCATCTGTTAAGTAATACCGACAATAAAGGGCTTTTATCTTTGATTTGTGTACATCAGTGGTTCCGGTAAGTGACCCCATTGTGAACTAACCCCTATTAGTGTAATTCCTTTTCTTGAAAAGGCTGAGCTTAAGAGGAAATCTTGAGAGACCCTTAACGAAGTAACAAAAGTGAGATATTGCAATAATTTAAAAATACACTTACACCTTTTCCAAAAGGTTTGCTTTTCCAAATGGAGGAGAGTGATGAGAAAGGGAAGTGGAGCACACTGCTACCACTGAAATAATGAGGACTTTTTCCATTGACTTAATCTGAAACAGAAGGCCTAAGGCCTCAGCTATACAGGAAAAGTTGCATCTATGTTATGAAACTTGAAATTTCTTCCCCCCCCCCCCTATTGACTAAGAGAGACTGTGTGTTTCTTGTTTTGTTGAAGGGGGGGGTGGCGATTTTTATTTTTTTTAATAAGGGGAAATCTCTGGCATATTAGAATAACTGGATTCTTTGTATTGTGGCTGAGATTAAGACCCTGTATAGAGGCCATGGGATCAAAGCTGACCATTTAAGTCTGTGATATAGACTCTGTCCTACTGTGCTAAAGTCCTGACATGCGCTCTGTGTGTAAGCATGGCAGCTTTTGTGCTGGGCTTTGCATTCCAGCAAAATCTTGACAAAACTGAATAGTCACAGAGAACAAAGTTGCAAAGGTTTTTTGTTGTTGTTTTGTATGGGTTTTTTAATAGTATAATGTACTGGTATTTTCAGTATGTTTTTTAAATCCAAGTGTTTTGTAAAAGTTTTGCCCCTATAGTGAGGGTGAAACTGGTGCTATGTTGTTTAGGGTTTGTTAACTTACACCAGTGTACCCTTCCCATTTTGATAAAATTGAGGCTTTTAATTAAAGCTATAAATGTTGATATAGGTTTTTTGGTTCTAAAAGAGGTGTCCCCATAGAAATTTCACCGACCTTTTAGTTAAATTGACATAACTGCTAAAACTTTTCACTGCTACAGAAAGGAGTATCCTGACTGAATGGGAGTTAAAAAAACCTTTTTTTTTTTGTTTGGAAAGAGCAGCCTCTGTTTAAAGGGTTCTTCTTCAAAA
Organism: Pseudopipra pipra; assembly: GCF_036250125.1. Taxonomy (NCBI): domain Eukaryota; kingdom Metazoa; phylum Chordata; class Aves; order Passeriformes; family Pipridae; genus Pseudopipra; species Pseudopipra pipra. The sequence goes on from NC_087552.1 coordinate 12,769,319, forward strand.
TTATTAAAAGCCTTCAGTGATGGACCTTTTTTCCTTCTGCCTTTTGCTCTCTCTTTTTACTTTGTTATTTCTCTCATTTCAGTCTGTAAGCAGTGCCTGATTGGTTTTATTAACTTCTTAAACTTTTAGCTGTTTTCGATCTAATTGGGACTGAAGACTTAAATTGAGAGCTCAGTGATGTGCAGGTGTGAGAGAAACTTTGTGGAGCATTCATGGGAAGGGTGAAGGAGGGAATCCTGGCTCTTGGATGAGTTCAGATATCTCACTGGTATTTTCTCCTGTACACCTTTCTAGGTGTGTTTCCATACTCAATGTATCATGTGCAGGAGATGGGTAATGAAGATGCACAGCCTAACTTGGTCACTTTGAGGAACATTCACTTCTTTTTTTTCCCCTTCCTGTATCTCTCTCTCTCTCTCTCTCTCTTTTTTTTTTTTAAGGTAATTTTACTTTGATATAGACCAAAGTTTGGAAATAAATCCTGACAAAGCATCCTGTGCATGTGACATTTTGCTGTCAATCCTTCTGGTAATTGCAAGGCTTGGGCAGGCCATGTGCCTCATAGGAGAGGACTTCTGAACCAGATGTTCACTGTGCCCTGGCTGTGATGTCCCTGAGGGGCTGTGGAGCATCCCAAGGAAGCAGTAGCTTATGGTGATGTGAGAGGAACACATGGGCATGTGTGTGCTCTCTGGGTACCCTTGTCCCTGCAGAACCTTCAGGGCTTGCATAGATGGACCTCTGAAGCCACATAGGTGGCTGGGTTTTCCCACTGCTGTCCTGCACAGTCCTGTTCCCTCTCTTGGCATAGGTCTGGAGATCTGGTAGTACTGAAGTGCCTCTGTCTGGTTGCCTGCATCAGCCTGGGCTGTAATTGCTTCAACTCACACTGAAGTTTGTTTCTGCCTTTCCATGTGTGTGTTGAACCTTTTCAGTTTAGGGCAAATTTGGTCAGGGGAGAGCTTGACCCAAAGCCTGTAGAAGTGGAGACATGCTGTCTCTCATAAGGTATGTATGCATCACCAGGAGACTTGGGGAATCTGAGGTCATTTTTTATTTAGAAGCATGGAAGAACATAAATATAGACTAGCTTTTATTTACTTGACAGTTTTCATGCCGAATTTATACCTGCTGAAATGTCACGGTGGGAGTTTGTTACACCCTCCCAGGTGTATCACTGTGCTGAGAGCAGCCCTGCTGAGCTCTGCAGCCACAGCAGTGCTCAGGCCTCCAGCTTCACACAGGTGAACCAGGCAATAACCATCCTTTAAAGCACTCTTCTGCCGTTTTCTCTGGGCTTTGTAGGGCCACTCAGAGGTGCAATAGGAGCCTTATTATGCTTTAAATTAGGTTGTGCTGGTGAGGATCCACGTATGTTGCCCCTTTGCAACAGCTGTAATGGGGAAAACTGATATGGCTGGGAAAGGGAACAGGATGTAAAGTGAACACATCAGGAAGGCATTGGAGAACAGCATTTAAAATATTAAGTACCAAGTTGACTGATACACTGCAAGCATTATAGATATTACATACTTTTATTTCTTTAAGTTCTTGTGGATATAGCTGCAAGGTGGCACACCCACATTATTGTAAGGCATGTATTTATCAAAAGAAAAAATCGAACCTTTTGTTACTGTGTGTATTGAAGTGTAAGTTTATTCTGTTCTCACCAAGAAACACATGTTTTAGACAAAGAATTATTATATTTTTGAAGATGTATATTAATATAAGTTAGAATAATATAAAGCTTGTTTCTTTTAGAAACAATTTTTGCTTATTATTCTCTTCTGTCTCTCATCCCCTTTCTTTTATCCTGACCCTTTTTTAAATGATGTGTTACACAAGTGCAAACTTCACTTGCACTGAGTCTCTGGTCACTGTTCTAACAGCAATGATTTGAATTACTGTTTTGTACTAGGGAGCTACTGCATTTCAAGCATCTACAGAATCTGAACGGGTTTGAAAATTTATATAATAATTAATGTGTTCTGTTGTTCTTTGTCTGGATTTTATTTCAGGGCATCTAGATGATGATGGGCTGCCACATGGATTTTGTACAGTAACCTACTCATCAACAGACAGATTTGAAGGAAACTTTGTGCATGGAGAAAAGAATGGCCGTGGCAAATTCTTCTTTTTTGATGGAAGGTAGACTCTGCCTCTTCAGCTTTTCTTCTATATTCTTCCTTCTGCTTGCAATGATACAAACTAATTTACATTCATTGTATGCTGCTGACTTTCTAGATAAGGTTTCTCATTAAAAACTATAGCTGGAAAGTTTGTTGCTGCTGTAGCCATTCCTCTGTAGGCTTGGGGGCTTTGTGTCTAATACGGTGCTTGTAGTTGTTTCCTAGTGGGAGAATACAGTGGTGTGAACTCTTTTGGTACTGTAAATTATGAACTAATTAGAAACCCTAAGAACTGGGAGGTGGTCAGAACTATTAGAAACCATGCTGACAATGGCTTGGACGTCAAAGTTCAAGTCCAGAACTTCAGGTGGAATTCTTTGTCTTATAGTGCTGTACAGAGAGTGCAGGTGGACTGGGAGCTCCCTATGCACATCCTTCATGCACAGATGTAGGACCTTGACAGAGAGGCTTATCCTCTGTTTGGTCTTGGAAGTTGTTTAGTGGTTCGAGGACTGAGTTAAAGACAGGTTTGTTATCAGCTCTAGTTAATCCTTTGCTAGTTGCTTGTGGCCTGATTTACTTTCTGAAAAGCCCCTATAATTTCCCTTCTTTTCGCTGGGAATTTGACAGTGAAATCAGGCCAGTCTGTGCCGATGCATGTGTTTTCTTCCCAGATTTTCTTTACAAACACCTTGTAAGTCTTCCCCCCCACTGCAGCATTCCTCTCTGCAGTTGCCCAGAACTTCCTCCAAAGGAGCAGCAGATGTATAAAATGACACGATTCTTCATGGTTTTGCAGCTGTCGGTGGCACTATGAATAGCAGCTGTTAAACTGACAGTCGTGCTGGGTCTACTCTCCGCCTGCTCAGCAAAGTTCTGAGCAGGAGTGGAGGTATTGTGCTGTCTCAGTGAGTCAGCTCCTTGTCTGTATTGGCCTTTGCAGTTGTTTCATACTGGAGATTGTGGGGGTTTTTTTTCATGAGAAAGATAATATATTCATTCAGTTACACAGAAACCGATCGGGCCTCCAAGCCTGGATGAAGAAAAATCCCCACTGTTGTTGGTCATGGGCTTATTAAATCTGCTCTGAGTAACTGAAAACCAGGACTACCCAGCAGCTGACTTTTCCAAAATAGCTTTTTTTTTTTTTTTAAATTGGCAGACAGTGTCTCTATGGACACATGTGCATAATGCTTCTGTGCTTGTGGATGATCTCAGCAGAGCAGTTGCTGATTGTACAGTCAGAGGAACTGACCTGCTATTTTGTTTGTAGGGCTGCTCCTCCATATAATCCAGGGTACAGGCAGTGCTCTGTGGGAAAAGTCAGGTTGCTGCTGAACCTTTTCTCTACTGCTTCAGTGTTGCCAGCTCTTCTCTCTCTTTTTTTGTTGGTTGTATAATTTTCATAACCCTTAAAAAAATGGAACAGTTGGCTACTGATGACTTCAGGAAGTAGCAGAATGAAAATATGCAAAAATAGTCTGTAATGTGTTTTTGGAAGATGGGGTATTTTTATAAGACATTACATATTTTAATTTAGCTAAACCAGCCTTAACTGAGCAGTGCCTAATTACTGAAGATGTAATTTACCTAGCTATGCCCAGCTAGCAAGATTGAGCTGCTCTCTGAAATGGATGGTTCAGGAATCGCGATGTGTTGCAGGAAGGATGACCTGGCATAAAACAGGACATGCTGTTTCCATTAACTGTGCCACGGGCAAGGCTGAGTGCTCATGAAGAAGAGAAATTAATCTCCAGAATTTCTCCAAACACCTCTCCCTTTGCAGTAAGTTAGCTGGTTTCAGCACTCCTGGGTCTGTTTCCCTGGCAGGCTGCTGGTAAAGGCTGACAGCTGCAGTTGGGGAGTAGCTGAGTCCTGTCAGATATTGGACAGGCTGCAGTGTAAGCACTCTCATTTTTTGAGTGTTGGGGAATAAGACTGGCTGCCTGGCTGCCTTGTTTGGTCAACGAAAACTTTCCCCTCTACTGGAATAGCTGCCCCCTTCCTGTTGATTATTTAAAGGAATGAAAACCTGGAATGAAATATCAGCCAGGTTTTTTCTCCCCCTTCAAAAAATGCATCAAACCCCAACATATTCTTTCAGAGAGAGAAGTTTCACCTCTGGCATACTCCCTGTTCTGCATTGTGTACTTGAGCTTTCCTTGGTGCCAGCACTTCTGGAGTGTACTTTGCAGAGCACTTGGCGCAATAAGGGCGAGCCTGAGAGCCATGCTTGGCACAGAGCTGCAGCTGCCCTTCTCCCATAACTGGAAACTCCTGTAAACTACCTCCCAGAACAAAGTACAAAACTATTCATTTTGGGAAAAAAGTTTCTGATGTTCCCATATGGAGGGAGTGAGAGATGAATAGATCAGTTTATATGGATGTTAACGTAACACCTGGAGCAGGGAGGGACATTGCAGTATTTCCTCCTCACCCCCAGCTCTTACCACGGGTTTACTTTTTAGGTAATGAGTATCTTTAGTCCCTTCTAGGCATAATGGATAACGGGAAGACAGCACACCTGGCAGATCTTGACTTTAGTAAAACTTCATGTTGTCAGAAATATGATCATATGAGAAGCAAACCAGAGAAATATAGGCTAGCTCAGAGTTTGTTTTAACAGAATTTTTTTTATGGAAGACACAGAAACTATTTATTCCTCTTTGTGCTGGTCAGGTTTTAGCTGCAATTATCATGTCTGGCCGCAGACACCACACTTTGAGAGCTTAAGACAGAATGTGGAGCAGGGTGGAAATAACTCAGAAACTGTGAAAAGTATAAATATTTTAGAGAACCTAAGTTTGAAGGACATGGACTTTTTTCTTCAGGTATCTTTGATTTCCTTAAATGAGGTGGATCTTTTGGACACTATTTGCAGTTTAATACAAAGAGAGAACACAGAAATTTGAGTTACAGTGAAAGATATTTCTCCAGTACTGAAGCACTGTTGTAATTTAGCAACTTGTTAACTTCAACTAATATAACTAAGGGTAACAAGAAGGGGTTTTTTTGTGTTTTTCAGTACTTAAACTAGGGGTGGCTGCTTCTTTTAAAGGGTATTTCTGCATGTGGACTCTGTGTGTGTTGTCAGCTACAATGAAATTCAAATCTAGTAATCTGTGATAAACTAAAGGGGAAAGTGGCATCATTTATAGTCAAGTAAGAGCACTGATTCCTGGTGTTTCCCTCATCTACCCTGCTCCTTCCCTGTGCTGTGGTGCAGCTCTGGAGCAACGTGGGTCAAGAAATTCATCTGACTGAAAAATAAAATAGTTTTTCTGCCCCTTCCTGTTTTGCATCTGGTTTGCATTGAGGCTTTTACTGTAATATATTTTCCCATGGAAACCTCAACCAGCTTGCCAAAGTTATGTAAAAACAGAGCATGAGGCTTTAGAAACAAGAAAGTGAATTCTGGAAAAAAACCATTCCTTCCACAACTCTTGAAAATCTGTTTTGTAAAATCATGTAAAACATGTAGAGTCGTGTGCTCACAGACACGTGTTTGGGCTTATACCTTAGATACCTTCATCCGAAAAAAAACTAAGCAGTGAAAGTATGTGTACTGCAGCTGACTATTAGCTGAGTGTGCTGGAGGAAAAGCTGAACATTTTGTATTCCCTTATCCTAGTTCTAACATGAGAAAGAAGTAACTGAGTAGACCCCCTTTTATGGTTATGCCTTTATTCTTTGTGATGCTGACTGCGAGGTGTTACTGTGCCCTGTCTAAAGGGTTTGCAAGACAAAACCAAATTGTGAAACGTTTCTTTGTTCAAATCCAAGTGCAGCACTAGTTCTGTTTGACAGGCTGTGTTCCATTTTAATAGAAATACATGGAAAATGACAGTGCTTTTAGCAAACTCCTGTACAAATGGCTGCTAAGTGTGTTGCTGGGGAGCTGATACCGAACTGTAGCAGGTTGCAGTTCGTGCTCTGTTGTGGTTCATCTGTCTGGCAGCTGAATTTCACCTCGCCAGAGAGAAGTCGGGAAAGATCCACACATGGCAAGTAGAAGGTCCTGATGTGAGAGTAGCCTGCTTGAGCAATAATTTCTCCTTTGACCAGGAGTGTCCATACACTGCTGTAAGTTGCTATTCCAGCCTACAAAAGAATGCTGAGCGCTGTGATTTAGATGAGTGATGCTGTGCCCCTGCACTGTGATGAAAGGATACTGTAAGTTGCTTTCTGCCTTTGGAGCTCCACAGAAACAAGTTTCTGGTTTTCCTCTTGGCTTTCCAGTGTGTTGAGGCTTTGGGTTCACCTCAAAGAGAGGTGAATAGTTTTCCACTGCTGTTTTCTTTCTCTCTTTACCAGCACCCTGGAAGGGTACTACGTTGATGACGCCCTGCAAGGCCAGGGAATCTACACTTATGAGGATGGAGTGGTCCTTCATGGCACATATGTGGATGGAGAGCTGAATGGACCAGCCCAGGAGTATGACAGCGATGGGCGGCTGATATTCAAAGGGCAGTATAAGGACAACATCCGACATGGAGTCTGTTGGATTTATTACCCGGTAAGCCTGGCCACCTGCTCTCTTTATTGCACAATATGTACCTTTCTTTTCTCCCCAGCTGAAACAAATACCCACCATGACTCAGTTATCCAAAAGTCAACACACAGAAATCTGGGTAAAACATCTGTGCATTCTGATTTTTGGAAAACCCAACATACAGTTAAAGTTTTTCGGTGTTGAATGCTTGCCCAGTAGGCGAGATTCAGCAAAGCTGCAAGATGCCTCCACTGTCTTCATCTTCCAGGGAACCCAGCCCCTTGGAAGTGCATTTATATATAATTTGTATGTAATGTAAAAATAATATGTATAACAATTTATGCATTATCTCTTTGAGAAGGCTGGACCAATAGTTTCGCCACCTTGTAGTGGTGGCTGCAGGTGAGGAGCAGGGAAACTATGCAAATTATTGCAGTCTGCTGCTCTTATTTAATTAGACCTTGTCTCCATTTCTGCAGGGTATGCTGTGACATCTGGCTTTGCCCAACAAATCAAATATGAGGGGTGTGAGAACTGTGCCTCTCTAGTAGAGTGTGGACAAGTGCTTTGTTAATTAAGCAAGCCAAAATTTTATCTTTCTGAATTTTCATAAAAAACTTTTGCAAAAATTTTTGTTGTTCTTCTATAGCCATCCTAGTTAAGGCAATAATGGTTGTACTAGTTTTTAGGGTTTTTTAAATTTTAGTTCCTATTCAGCCTTACACAGCACTCCAGACTTGAACCTTTCAGTCTTTACCTTGTGCCGAGAAGGGGGAAAACATCTGCATGTAATTAAGCTGCTGGTCAAAACCTAGTCTATTTCTGTGCCACATATGGCACAAACTTTAGTTGCAGATTCATTTCTAAATGCTTACCACTGGCTGTTCATTTTATTTGCTGGTTTTCACTGTTGCCGTTAAGCATGTGCTAGGATCAACAAATGCTTGGTGAACACTGCCAAAAGATTTTCAGTCCTAGTATATAAAATACAAACAGCTGACCCTTCAGTTCGTGTATCTCCTGCTTCATCTTCCAGCTGTCAAAGTGTTGCTGTACTTTCTGGAAATGTGGGTAATTAGAGGTTGTTTATCATTATCATCTTGCCAGACTTAAGGATGCAAAGTGTTCCAAAAAAACGCCTTTGCCATGGAAGAAATTCTTTCTTCGTGGTTCTGTGCATGATGCTATGTGCACAAATTTTTCCAAGACTTCAGGTTCTCTGTTCCCCACTACAGCTTGCTTGAAACTCTTTTCATCCTTGCAGTTGAACAAAATGGTGTCACTTTGAAATAGAGTCTGTGCGCAGTGGTCTTGATCTAAATCAGTCTGTTGCCACATCACACCTGCTGGTTTTGCTCCAGGGTGTATTTAGAGAGGCTTCTCTGTCCCTTTTGAAATAAACACCTGAAGTGGTTAGACCTGTGCTAATCCATGCATCTCATTCTGCAGTTCTGTAAATAGACATAGCCCGAGTTGCAGGCAAATCACAGATGGCAAAGCCCAGGGCTAAAATGTGTAAACCTGAGAGAGGAAAAGTGTTGCTGCTGATGGCTTTCAGCAAACAGTTGTTCTTATTGAGCACCACTTGACATTGTGGGGGGGATACTGGGACAGAGACACTCTTCTGTCATCCAGCAAAACTTTTTTTTTCCTTAATAGGCTCAGGTCTTTTAAGGCACCATGAATTAGCAGCAAGCAAGGCAGCATTTAATTTTTTTCTTTCCTCCAGCACAGTATCCTACTAACCAAACTTGGACATCTGTGTGGCTTTGGGCCTTGGTTTGCAGACTCTTCACATAAAAATTTTGCCAGTTGGAACTCTGTATTTGTGTCACATGGAAGGAAAGACCTTGGGTTTTGCCTATTCCAAACAACAGAGAAAACCCCGTTCACTTCTATTATCAGTTTTATACTAAGTGAAATGACTTTATCTGGCTTCTTCTTGGGTCTGCTTTCTCTCTCATTTGCACAATTTCATATCTGAACTAGATTACTTTTTAAAAAAGTTGGGGAAAATCCTTTTCATTTAATGAAGACAGTATAGTGTAACTGAATGCCTTGCCTTTGCTTTCTTGCCTGTGCTTTCAGGATGGAGGCAGCCTTGTGGGAGAAGTGAATGAAGAAGGGGAGATGACTGGAGAAAAAATAGCCTATGTGTATCCAGATGGAAAGACTGCATATTCTGGAAGGTTCATAGATGGAGAAATGATAGAAGCAAAACTGGCAACTCTGACAGCTGTCGAGGATGGGAAACCTCAGTTTGAAGTTGTACCAGGCAGTAAGTTCAGCTAACACAGAAACTTGTATTCTACCAACTCCTTGCTACAGACAGCTTGGTTCCTATAATGCTCCCCCCTAGAGATTCTGGCTGTGATGAGCTAGTAAGTCTGTTAGTGAGAGTCCCCTTCTCTAAGTTATAAAGTTGGGTGGAGAGGCAGGTGGAGGGATTCCTTTGCCCTTGGTACAGGCAGGAAGTGACCCCTGCATGGTCCTGCCAAACTGTGTTTCATAGCCTTTCTCTCACTCATGTGCTTGTGGGCACAGTCCTGTTTGTCACACACACCGTTGTCCTGTGTGCCAGCAGGAAAACCTGCTTCACCACGTTACTGCTGGCACAGTTACAGGCTTTTTGTTAGTAAAATAACTACAAATGGAGAGGGAGGCCATGGTTTGGTTGTAGCCCTGACAGCTGGCTCTGTGCAAGTCGGTGTTAGCACTGTGAATGTTCTGGCACCTGTGTCACTGGGCTGGAAGGACACAGGGATTGCAATTAGTGAACCAGATTCAGTCATTGTGTAACAGTCTGAGTCACCAGCACTTCAGTCTGTCTAGTCCTGCTCATAGAGAGTGGCTGTGAAGTGCATGGGGGCAGGGTGGTGTCTGTGACCTGTGTAGCCAGTGCTCCTTCTCTAGGGCAGTGGTGGCTTGGACCTACAGTTCTGGAGTGGTTTTGTTGCTCTGAGGTGTGTGTGATGTTTCAGAGGTGTGTGGGTTAAGCTGCAGACAGGACCATCAGTAACAAGCAGGGACCATGATAATGCATTTAATTATTTTGCCAGCAGAGGTTGTCTCACTTGATATGAAACAGGCACATAAAACTCATTGACAAGCAAATGCACGTGAGTTTATTTTTTAAATCTCTCAGTTATGATAGCGAGTCAAAATGTAACTTAAAACTTACCTTCTAAGAGAGTGCAGTTGTGCTTTGTAAATAGGATTAAATTATACTCTGGAGGAAGCTGCCTTAAGCCATAACAGATCCTGGACACCAGGGGCAATGGCCTTTCATCAAACTTTGTAATACTCTGGTTTGCGGGGTTTTTCTCCCTATCTTATTTCTGCCTTCATCTTAACCAATCTCCCAGATAGTTCCCTGGCAGTTGAGAGAGGGATGTGAGAATCTAATTAGAGGTGTACCACTGAATTGCTTATTATTGGCAAGAAACAAATGACTGTAGCATGTGTGTTCTCTGACTACTGAACATTATCTTCTGTCTGAAGTATCTTCAGGATTTGGACTAGAAAATACTTCATATTTTAAGTAGTCCAAGATTTTTTATAATTAATGTATTATTGAATGTATCCTTCTAAACTTTGCTTTGCTTTTAAATGATATTTTGAGACTCTGGGAGCATTAGTTTTGAAAGACTGTCCAGTCCTCCATTACAAGTTGATAGTTTGAAGAAAATACGTATTACCTTTTTGTGTTAATACTGCCACTCTAGTATGTGGAGGGGAAGAATCTTGCCGAAGGCTTTTTACAGGTACAGTTCTGTTTAGTACCTTTTTTTGGAAGCATAACATTTTTGTCAGACGTTAAAATTTAATTTTTGAATGTCTTGATTCAGTTAAGGGTTGCATGCTTTCAGTGCTGCCAATTAGTTGATTTCCTTTGTCGATGTCTGGTTTTTTTTAGGCCCAGTATACAGTTTTGACAAATCTACTTCATCCTGCATTTCTACAAATGCCCTTCTTCCTGACCCATACGAATCAGAAAGGTAGGCTTTTTTCCTTCTCCCAATGTTTCTTTGCTGTTATATATTTAGAGCCTAATTTTGCAAACCTTTCTCATCTAAAATTTTTTAAAAGGTTTGTAAGGGTTTTGTGAAATGGAAGCTGTTAGTGTACATCAGTCAGTGTTTGACTTGATTGACTTTCTTTCCAATTCACACAATAAAATTGCACTCTGGTGGATGAAACACAATGATACATTTTAAGAGATTAAACTAGGGTAATTTCTTAGCATTTCAAAGGCATGTTCAGTCAAGCCCTGGACTCCACTATAGCCCACATATACAAAATGTTCTGACAAAAAATATGCTGTTCCCTGTTTTCTAGATGTGTAACTAGCTTACAGGGTGCTGCATTCAGGGTCTCTTGCTGGGTGGCATGTGTTGTACAAAATTTTCTCCCCTCCCTACAGATGTGGGAAAGCAGCAAGAGTAAATCATCAGCCTGGAGGAAAGTGAGATACTGTTTGTGACAACCCTGTAATGTCAAAAAACATTGCTTAGGAATTGCCTCATGATAAATATTCAGGAATATCTCTTCTGTGGCTATTCCACAATTACACTTTTACCTAGACCTTTAGGAGGCCTTGCTCTGTATATACCTCAACTGTAGTCCTTTCCTGATACTCTGAAGTGTCTAAATAAGTGATTAGTAAAATGCTGACATTGATTTGCATTGAGTCTTTGAATATGTAGCACTTTACCTTCAGAACTCTTGCTCATCTGTGCATGTACATTCCAGCAACCTCAGCTTGGTGGGGACCTCTGGGATTTGTGGTGTGTTATTGAGGGCGTTCCTGAGTTGAAGCCATCATTGAGGAGTAATAGTAGATTGGCACTTGCAAAAAGTAATTTTCAAAGTCACACCCACTTCCCACCAAATTTCAGTTTTGCCAAAATAGAGAGAGTGTATAGAAGAGAGGAAGGGAAGGAGTTCCATTTAGAGATTCCAAATTGTTGTTATTATTAGCTTTATTGTTATACTGAAGTATTAGTCTTTATCCCAGTAGTGTTGTGATAATACTTCTTGAAAATTAAAACTGTAGCCAGTCATTAATTCCATGCCCTCTTCCTCCTGTAGGGTGTATGTGGATGTCTCTCTCATTTCCAGTGCTGGAGAAGGATTGTTTTCAAAAGTAGCAGCAGAAGCCAGTACAGTGATGTCCTTTTACAACGGAGTGCGAATTACACACCAGGAGGTAAAGAAGAGAAAAAAGTCAGTCTGAATTCTCATTGCTCCTTCTGAAGTTTTCTTCTCACAGGATTTTATACCCATCACCTTCCCACTTTTAAAATTGAATGTGATAGAGTTTAATTGAAAGAAAGTGCATGTTGACTTATGTATGGCTAAAAAAAAGGTGGTGGGTTTTTTTTAAATGACACACAGATGAAAAGCCTTAGTTGCATATATTTTGAATGTTGGCTTTGAAACTGCTGACAAAGTTGACCCCACAGACACTGGATTTTTGCCTTGTAAACTAGGTAGACAGCAGAGACTGGGCCCTCAATGGAAATACAATATCCCTGGATGATGAAACAGTCATAGACGTGCCAGAGCCCTACAACCACGCTGCCAAGTACTGTGCCTCGCTGGGGCATAAGGCCAACCATTCTTTCACTCCTAACTGCATCTACGACCCGTGAGTAGAGTGCTGTGTTTTGGGGTAGAAGCTGCAGCCCAACTCTCTGGGCTCACAGATTGTCTCTGGCAGCTGGATGAGGAGCAGTGGTGGGGTGGGAGCAATGAGTTCGGGCACTGAAGGAGTTTCTGCTCACCTAGGCTGAGTTGGAAATGGGCTGGCATTGCAGGTGCTTGATGTCTGTTGGGAGTTACACCATGGAGTATCTTGAAGTTTGCAGCTGTGTTAGTTTTGTCAGGAAATCTATGAAATTCTTCTTGATTCTAAAATGCATAATTACAGCTCTCTAAATCCTATCTTGGCTAGGACTGCGCTGTCCTTTGCTGAGTTACTGATGCTTGACCAGCACCATCAAATGTGCTGTTGTTTTTGAAACTCAGAAAAAATAAACATCTTGCTGCTCTGCACCAGGAAGCTTTTCATGTAACCCTATGCTCATAGCAAGGTATTAACAAACACACCCGTGGAAACATCTATGTAGAAAAATAGTTTTCCTGCATTAAACAAGCCAGGTTCCTTTACTGTGGGACCCTGGGAGAAGATGTACAGAAGTATGTTACCATTGTTAGGTGGTTAACCTGTACTAAGATGAGCCATTTAGCATGCTCTCCAGTCTCTCATAATCTGTACTGTTTTCCTGTCATGCAGATGTTTACCTCTGCAAACCCAAGGCATGTGGCAGTGATTAACTGTTTTATTTTTTATTACAAGCAAGCAATTTTGCAGGACTGTTGAAAAACTTCAGATAATAGAGCTACACAAAACTCCTTTGATATATCAAAATTTTTGCTCTTGTTCTGAAATCTTTATAAGGTTGACTCAGCGCAGTCTGCTCATCTGATATCAGCCTATGCAATGCTACTCTGAACTGTGAGGGACTTCTGAAACTGTGAGTCTGTAAATTGACAGCTGAGCCTAGCAAAGATGCTTCTTTCCCCTAGGTTTGTTCATCCTCGTTTTGGGCCCATCAAGTGTATCCGTACCATCAGGGCTGTGGAGAAGGACGAAGAACTGACAGTGGCTTACGGATACGATCACAACCCCGTTGGGCAGAACGGGCCAGAAGCACCGGAGTGGTACCAGCTGGAACTGAAAGCTTTCCAGGCTGCCCAGCAAAAGTGAAACGGGAGCGCCTTCTCCGTTCAGCAAACTGAAACAGAAACTTGGATCTATGCACTACCTTTATACTGAAAACTGGACAACCAGGGATTGTTCATACTGTTGCATCATAAATTTGCATTCTGTGTTAAGAGATAAGTTTCTTGCATACTAACTAGGTTTGACTGTGTTACTCATAGAAGATTTAAAATTAGCTAGCGTTGCACCAGTCTTATCTGGAGAAATTATTTAATATTCTATATGAGATGTGGTATTCTTTGGTAGCTTCTGCTTTTGCACCATATGCAAAGATGCCAAAAGACTAGACAGAAACTAAAATGGGTATATTGTTCACTTTTAGTCGGCAGACTTAGTGTTGCTCTCTATCTGCCTAGGCATTATTGTGCAACTGCATTTTGCATATATGCCACTTGTGATGATAACAGTAATATTTTGATATTCTCTAATAGTAGCATAATTTTGCCTTTTTAAACCTTTGATCTGAATCTTGCAATAGAGCAGTTTATTTATTAGCATATAGGAGGCTGGGTTTTAACTCCCCTTTCCTCTTGTCTGAACGTTGTTCTTTCTACAAATCCTCTTTTGCAGGAGAAAATCCTTTCTAACTAGTGGAAAGGCTTGTGTGTGTATGTGAGAGTGCTGTGTGTTGGTCTTTGTGGCTCTCTAAATAGTATAGCAACATGTCCAAACATAATATTTATCTAGCCTTTACGGCTGGCTTATTTTATTTAATTTATTATTATGACATGCAAATGAAACTGTTCTTTGCATGAAGATTTTCTGAAAGGAGAGAACAGATTTGCTCGTTGAAGGACTTTCAGAAGTTCATGTTCTGGAAGGCAAGGCATTGCTTGCATTTGTGTCTGTGAGTTGGGTTGTGTATTTCACCTGTTAAAGCAGCCATTTCTCAAGGCAGAAGTTCTGGCAATGAGGTGATTGCATCTCCCATAAATTCTGAGAAAGGAGGTGTATGTATTTGGGGGCAGGCTGTAGTACTTGGTAAAGGAGAGCTGTATCTTTTGTGTGTGTTCAGTTGACAAAGAATATAGCCTTGTAGCCATCTTTTAGTAGTACTGGCTTAAGATACAGTGAAAAATTAATATAGTATGAGGTATCAAAATAAGATTTTTTTTTTTTTTAAAAAAGAAAAGATATGAAAAGATTGTTTTCGAAAGACAAACAATGAATGTAAAAACATCACTCACTGCTCATATTTAGAAACAGCAGTCAATCCATAGCTTTGTTGTAGCCAACAGTGGGGGGTTGTGAATATTCATCTGTAGGGCTGTGTTCTGGGGTTTTTCAGGGGTAGGGAAATTGTTGTGCATTTTTCAGATACTGTACTGGTCTTGCCTAATGCTGTATAAGAGAGAAATAATGTATTGTCTCGGTCTGGATACTGGAGCCTTTCTGGGACTCTTGATGCTCTCTTTTGGGCTTAGCAGCTTAGGGAAAAACTCAAATGCATTTGCAACACTTTCTTTAAATGTTTGTAGTTTAAAGAAGTTTGTATATATGTAACATAAATGATTTGGGAATCAGACCTACCTTTCTATTGCAACACATTTTGGTTGGTTGCTTGAACGGTCAGAGGTGTCTGGCTGTCTGGGGAGCTGGGCAGGGAGGATGTGCTGGGGACCTGCAAGTGGAAGGATGAGGTTGCTGGTTTGTGCAGTCTTGAGAATCCTTGCTTTGGTACCTGAGCAAAGTTAGGAATTACTCATAAGAACCTCTCTAACCTGGGGCTCTGTTTATTCCCTGTAACTGATCACAAACCTTTCCCAGCACCTCACCATTTAAGCTTGCACAGAAGCTACTCTGTGCTTGTCCTGGGGCAAGGGACAGGTAGGCTCAGGGCAATTTGAGGCTTTTAGTGGTGCTCTGAATGTGAGCTGTGGCACCTCCTGTCTCCTCATGCTGGAGACTCAGCTCTGCACCCCATCCAAGGCAGGTGGCTGGCAGGGACTGAGCTGAGTGTGCAGAGACAGAACTGCACCTCACAGGTGAGGGAGAGTTCTCAAAAGTCAGTCAGGAGCACAGTCTCAGCAAATAATCCTCAAAAAGAAATATGCATGACTTGATCTTTCCCTGCCTGCTCACAGGTTGTTACTTAAATCATCAGCCAACTGCAGAAGAGCATTCCACACTGGTAGGGAGCTGTCATGTGCATCTGGTGGATTATTCTGCCAGGACCATGAAGTTTGCAAAACTGAGGCTGAGTTTAAGTGCAGGGAAGGGGGAGAGGGAAGATATGTGACTGAACCCTGCTGGGAATGGATGGTAACTCCTTCCACAGTCTTGATAACCTGCTTTGGACTGCTGGCCTCTCTGTGCTCGCTGGAGAATTGTGCTTAATATGTTCTGATCTCTAGAGCTCCTTTAGCTTCATTCCTGATCAGTCTCTGATTCCTCTGCTATCTCCTCTTTGTGTGGAGTTGCTTATGTTTTGATAGATTTGTCGGTCTTCATATTGCCTGATTTTTGAGATAAATAGAAAATAGGTGCTCTTTACGTGTCAGGCTTGAAGATTGTATCCTAAAATAGGGAAATTCAAGGAAAAAAAAAGGCACTGAAGTATCCTGTGTGTTCTCCAAAAATTTGGTGACAGTCAGGCAGATTCTTTTGCACACTGGTGTAGCCTGGTAGCATGCCACAGCTGTGGCTCTTGTCTCTGTTAGCTCTGCTGTCCTTCTCTCTGCTCTGTAAAATCTGTTGGTCCTTCTATAGCTCCCTTCTTCGGTGACCAACCTTCTATAAAAGTTGTGATTATGAAGCTGCTTTGGCTTGATTCAGGACCAAGCCTTTTAATTCTTCCTTGTTTTCTTTCTCTTTCTGGTCTGTTAGAGTGGAGCCGGCTGGGATGGTTTTTACCACTGGGTAGCAAAAGGGCTCAGTGTGTCCTTCAGAGGTGTGCATTGGCAGCCACTGGTTCAAACACAGGTTAGTTACAGAACTCCAAATAATGCCTTAACTTGGTCAGTGTATTGCAGCTCAGCTTCTGGGGCTCACTAGATAGCAAGACCAGCTTTGCAAAACTATTTATCAAGTAGTATGATGACATATCTGTAGACACGAGACCCACACCAAAGCACGGTTTTAATTTGGGGCAGAGGAAGAAATCATTTTGAAAAAAAATCCGTTTGGGTCTGTGGGATGCAGCTGACTGTTGGTGAATATGCAATAAATAAAGAAGCTCCACTTCTCAAGAGTCTGGCCAAGGACCTGTCCTGTCGGCACAGAAACTGGAAGGAGAGCTGATGCCTGTCAGCTGAGCCTGGGTGAGCAGCTGGCTCTCAGAATACTCGTTGTGATTAGGATAGGAGAACTTGGAATTGCTCTTTCCAGGGAGGGATCAGTTCCCAGTGTCTGCCTTTAGTCTGCAATGCTGCACGTGGCTACTCTGTGATGGGAGGGTTGTTACCTGAGTTCCTTATGAAAAGGAGCCTGTATCAACCTGTATTAGGGGCTGCTGATGGTCTCTTAAAAAAAAAAAATAAATCTGAAGTGGATCTTCCTGCCGTGGCAGCACAGTGTTTTGTCACCAAGAATACGGAAGCTCAGTTTTCTGGAGAAGTGATTAATCTTGGAGACAAGAGAGCATGAGAAGTTAGAGCTGAGAGCTACCTGCTGCTGGGTCACTCCTCTGGATAAGAAGGAAAAGGGCTTAAGCCGTGGAGGGGGTGTCTCAAGTTGAGTTTCAAGCTATAATTTTACTTTTGGGGATCTATTAAAATACCTGGTTTTCCTTCACAAATCTAAAAAGGCTTTTTTTCCTGGGTTTTTTTTTTTTTTTTGTAGGAATTATAAAAACCTACCCTTCATAAAGACCTGCAAGTCTTAACTGTTGAAAAAGTCAAAGGAAATATGTGGATGATGCTCTTCAGCAGTTGGAGTGAGAGCTGTGAGAGCTTTTTGACTTTTTCCACAGTTGCAACGGTACCCACTAGGATGGCCCATGCTTTTAATCACTCCTGGGCAACTCCCCATGCAGGTTTTGGGACCTTTTGGAGGTCAGCTGCTCAGCCGTGCGGGGCTGCATGTTTTGGGAGTGACTGGGCAGCCTTCTCCTCAGCGCAGTCCTTCCAGATGCAGAGCTTGCAGCGTTGCACAGAGTTGGCAGTGGCTGGGGTTTCTTTCCCAGGGTTGTAACCTGTTGCTGGTGTGTAAGCAAGAGCTCCATCAGGGATTTCGCACCCTCTGCCAGGCACTGGAGGAGCAGAATAGCCAACATAACCTGTCTGGTGAGAGAAACCAAGAAATGGTGGAAATTACCACTTTTCTGTTTCCTTCCCAGCTGGCTGCCCTTATCCTTCAGTCAAAACCAGTGCTCACTGCTTGGGTTGCACCAGGGACTGTACAGTGTCACTTCTGTCCCAGAGACCTCTGTGATTTTTGTCCTTTCACTCAATTTGATAGTCTCCTAGGAAAATGCTGCCGTTGCGATGAGGTAACGTGTCGTACAGAGCCGGCTGTCTGCCGCTTTGTTTTCCTGTGGCACAGCAGGATCGCTGGAGCCGCGGGTGCCTGAGGAATTCACCTCCATGCACTTAAGAAAAACCAAATTGTTTTGAAAACAACGTTACTGAAGTGTCTCCTTACATGCTGGGGTGCTGCATTAGACGCCTCTTCCTCACTTTGCGCTGCGCTGTCGTGTGCTGAGAGCATCGGGGCGAGGAGAGCAGGCGTGGGGGCAGCTTTGCCCGTGGGTGTCGGTGGGGCTCCGTGCTCACCCGTGCCCTGGGGTGAACTTGTTCCTTTTGCTTCGTGTACTGGAAACATGAGAACTCTATTTTTTGGACAATGAATTTCTAAGCAGTCTTATAAGGGATTTTTAAATAAAAAAAATAAAATAAAATAAAATAAAAAAGGTGCAAGAATGAGTGCATGTTTACTTGCCCCAGATCAAAGGTTTTGAACACTAAGGTCACTATCTGTTGAATGGACCCTCCTCGTGGCGCTCTTCTGTCTTCGGGCAATGGAAGCTCCTGCTCTTTTCCTCTTACCAGTTTTACTGTAACTATATTTTTTCCCCCTAGGAGAAATATATATACAAAAATCGTAAGCAATTAAACGCTCAAGCCATAAAATCACGAGTGCGGGAAGACCCTCTTCACAAGTTTTAACGTTTGTATGTAAAATGATGTTTGTATGAAATATTTTCATGGTAGAATGAATATTTAAACAAAAAAGTTCCAGTGAGATCTAAACCAAATTTAAAAGGATGTCTTTTTGTAAGACACACGTGTAATTGAATACCAGTAAGTAGATAACTATTTTTTTAAGGGGAGATGCAACAAATGATCCTTAGAATTACAAATGGTCGTTTCTGCTATTTGGGAAAGTATTTATGCAGCATTACAAGCAGCTGCCATAAATAATTGCAATAGCAAGGCTAGTCACATCTTCAAGACATACCTCTCAGCTTGTCCCTTCATGATATTGTACAAACGACCCATCCCTCCTTTCTGCAGATTCCCTCCTAGAAAACTTTTCCTACTGTAACTGTAATGAATTTAACTCTGAGCTAAGATCCAGACTAAAATTGTGTATTACTTAACAGTTTCTGCTGGGCCTTCTGCTATTTTAATACTCCTTAGCCCATAATTACTGGGTGTCTCTGTTCTGAAGAACTAAGTGCTAAAGAATAATCTTTGGGGTGAGCTTATACACGTGTTAGCGGTTAACCCCGGAGTATTTAACTTGTATACAGTACTTGATAGGTGTTTTATGACATTTGTACTCGAACTATGAGCCTTACTGAACATCTGTAGGTTTATTCATGACTTTTAAAAATGGATAACTCTAAGAAAGATGTTTACATGAATGATGATTGCCCTTCCTTTGATGTTATGAATGAGGTTTTTATAGTGTGTTTGGGCGTATGTGCAAGGAAGCAAGAAAAGTGTTTCTGGGGAAAAACAGACTTGACAAACATTTGTAATAAGTGAATTTTAAAGATTGCTTTAATTGCGCTATGAAGGCAATGCAGATATTAAAACATTCAACAAAGAAGTGTTGTCTCTCCTTGTTATTTGCGTGTTGCATTTTTGGGCATCCTCTGACCTCTCCCCTCGCTTGTGTGTGCTGTGTGGCCACGGTTGTTGCTGATGGAGGGGAGCAGGATTTCACACAGTTAGCACATGTCTAGGCCGTGTTATATAAATAGTGAATGAAAAGCAGAACACTCCTGACACCACTGCTTTGGCATTTTTTCCTGGCACCTTTGCTGCTTATTCACTTCTCTGTTTTTCAATGCACATAACATGGGCTTCAGTTGTGTTGTGGTTTGGAAGAATATCCTCCTTGTATATGCTAAAGTGTCTTTAACAATTGTATTTTAAGACGTGAATGTGCACTGGTATGTTTTTCTCTGAGGCAGTTGGATGTGCAGCAGCTGTGCCTTCCAGGCAGTTAAGCTACTCCTCTGTCTCCTAATTCCATGTACACATCCTGCTGGGTGAGTGGTGAGGAAAGGGACGGCACATTCAGTGCTGCCCTGCCTTCCTCAGTGCTTCAGTGCCTGCCTTGCTGTCCTCTGTGATCACACTTGCTGTGATCTTGGCCTCTCATGCCTGTGTGCAAAGGCTGTGCCCTGCCCTCTCTACAGAGGGGATGTTTGGACCCCCTGTAGGGTCAAAGATGCAGAGAGGACTTGTTTGCCCTTGACATTGCCCCTTGAACCTTCACAGTCCTCGAGCTGGAAGGATCAGTGCTTGAGGTGTATTTGCAAGCTGTGTGGGAAATGACACTGGGATTGTGGATGGTGCCATGGGCTGGCTTCACCCAAACTGGCTGTGTTCCAGTCCTACACTGGTGTAATAACCCAGTACACTGTGGAGGTGCAGTGGGTTTATTTAAAAAAATTATACCTAACCTGTGAATTGATTTCTTAAAAATGTTTAAGGGGTAGGTAGGCTTTAGTGCCATGCTTGCTAGGATTTGGCTAGAGGTGTTTGAGTGGGATAGAATCATAGAATCATCCAGGTTGGAGGACACCCTCAAGATCATCCAGTCCAACCATCTCACCCAACACTTCCACTGTAACCTCCAAACCACTAAACAATGCCAGTTGTCTCTTAGACACCTCTGGGAATGGTGATTCCACTACCTCCCCGGGCAAACTTTTCCAGTGCCTGGCCACCCTAATAGTGAAAAAAAAAAAATCTAATCTGAGTCTCCCCTGTCTCAGTTTAAGGCCATTTCCTCTAATCCTCTCACTGCAGGCATGGTAGAAGAGACTGACCCCACCTCACTGTCAGGGAGTTGTAGAGAGCAGTGAGGTCCCCCCTGAATCTCCTCCAGGCTAAACAAACCCAGCTCCCTCAGCCCTTCCTCATAAGACGTGTTTTCTAGACCCTTCACAAGCCTTGTTGCCCTTCTCCGAACACACTCCAGCACCTCAGTGTCCTTTTTAAAGTGAGGGGCCTAAAACTGAACACAGTACTCAAGGTGTGGCCTCGCCAGTGCCGAGTACAGGGGGATGATCACTGCCCTGGTCCTGCTGGCCACACTATTGCTGATCCAGGCCAGGATGCCATTGGCCTTCTTGGCCACCACCTGGGCACACTGCTGGCTCATGTTCTATCAACCAGCACCCCCCAGTCCCTTTCCGTTGACCAGCACAGGTTCTTGTGCTCTTACAAATGGAGAGCAGGCACTGATGTGCCAGGGGAGCCTTTGCCTGGGGGGACCTTAAAGATCATCCAGTTCCACCCCTCTGTCATGGGAAGGGACGCCTTTCACTAGACCAGGTTACTCAAAGCCCCATCCAACTCTTAAATACTTAAGTGTTAAACACTTAAACACTTCCAGGGACAAACTTTCTGGGCAACCTGTACCGGCTTCCCCAACACACAGTATTGCGTGTGTGTGTCGTGTGAAGCAGCACTTAAGGTTGCAGCTGGGGGGAAAAAAACAAAACAAAACAAAACAAAAACAACCAAGTTGCTGTAGAGAAGGGATGGGTGGAGTGGCCGGTCCCGGCAGCTCAGGAGTGCCCGGGGCAGCCCGCGGTCCCGCCCGGGGCCGGGGCGGGGGCGGCCGCTCCCCGCGGAGGGCGAGGCGAGGCGGGCGGAGCAGGATCAGCGCCGTCCCTGCACAGCTCCCGGCCCCTGCACGGCTCCCGGCCGGCACTGCGGAGGCTCTCCCGGCCTCGCCGGGCTCTTTTCGTCGGATAACACTCGGGACTCTTTTCCCCCGGAAGCGGAGCCGGAGTTTTCCCGGTCCCTGCCCTGCGAGTCCCCGCCACAGGTGAGCGCGCAGGGCGGGGCGGCGCCTCCCGGCCGGCGGGACCGGGACGGGACACGGGAGGACACGGGAGGACACGGGACGCGGAGCTGGAGCCGCCCCCGGACGGGACGTTCGGTGACCGGCACTAGCGAGGAGAGCTGGGGCTCTGCCCTGGCGCCTTCCTGGAGAGGTGCGGAGCTTAACTTCCAAATGGAACAGAAGCCAGGCACCCGCCGCGCCTCTCGGGGCAGCAGAAACCCCGCGGGGAAAAGGACAGCGGTGGAGGTGACGGTCCCACCTTCCTCTCCGGAAGCGCCAGGAGCGCTATCCCAAGCACCTGCCAGGCAGCACGCCCAGGGATTTCCCAAAGGGCCGCTCACCTTTGGTCGCTGTCACCGCTGGCTCAGACAGATGAACTCTGTACTCCCGGTACAGGTCCTGCGCACCAGCCGGTGCCCCACGGGTGCTGATGCTCCTGTTCCTTCTCTCTCTCTCCCGCCTAGGAAAAGCTGTTCTTCCTCCCCTGGAAGGCCACAGCGCCGCTCTCCAGCCTCCGTGATTTATGTGTGACTCGGAGCAGAATGGATCGCTATCGATACTTCATCTTCAACCAGAGGAACATGGTGGTGCTGGGGATGTTCCAGATAGCCCTCAGCACGGTGTGCGTCGTCAGCGGGTTCATAGATGGCATTTTCAGAACGGAGTCTCAGCTGGGCAGAACCAGAGCTCCAATTTGGGCTGGGATGGTAAAGTTGTACTATAATTTCTATGCTTCCCCACCCCCCCCCCCCCCGCTATCTTCTAGCACTTATATTGGGAGTGGGAGGGAAGCCAGGATTTCTTGCTAACTCTTCCCTGGTTTTCTGCTTTGAACCCAGTTAAAGTTTCCTTATCATGATATAGGCAGAAGAGTGCAAACAGACTTCCCTCTGAAGGAGCTAAATTAAATTCATTTCTACTCGATAATGTAGGAAATGGGGCACAGTGACAAGTGACAGGGGGGTTGTTGCAGAAGCATAGTGACCACAGGGAAGCCACCAAAGATGAGGAGGGGAACACTTCATCCTCACATCAGGTAGATGAACATCTGGGTGATGATCTGTGTCCCACAGCACAGTGCCCCTAATCCTCTGTACTGCAGTGGAGGTCCCTGCTCCCTGGCATTCAGGACCCTGCTGAGCCACACTGCAAGGAAATTGTGCTAAGGAGCTCTCTTCAGTCCAGAGGCTGCCCGTCTCCTTTCAGTAATTTCTTTCTTTCCTCTGCAAAAGGCGTGTGGACTTGGGAAAGCAGTGCACATTTTTAGCACTTTAAATCAGACTTATTCCATCAGTTTCATTATTTGGCCAGAGCCATAAAGCTCCGGTCAGAGGTAGCAAGGCCATGGGGGAAGCAAGTGGGCAAGATGCACGTCACACATGTCCTGGTGATGCTGCAGAGGAAAACAGAAGAAATGAGCAATTTTCTTCCCATTTCTGACCCAACAGTTACTCTGATCCAAGCCTTGAAAACAAGGACTTTTCATCTGCGCTGTAGTAGTTTATCTTAGGAATCTGATACTGGTCTCCCAGTTACCAACTCCTTTTGTGCTCTGCAGGTGATGGGAGTCCCAGGCGTGCTGGCTTTGTTCTCCTCTCAGAGGAAGAATCCAATCCTTGTAAGCTGGAGGGGCAAATGGGTGGTTGTGTGTGTATGGGGCAGGGGCAAGATGCTGGGGCAGTCAAAAACTATCTGAGTAGGGAGTGAGCTGACTGGTCCTTCTGCAGGATTAAGAGCCCATTTCTTTGAGTTATCTGCAGAAGAGCTGCTGTGTTCATAAGCAAAAGGAGGATGCAGTGTTACCTCACTTTCTGCTGCAGCAGACAGGCACTGGGTCTAATAACAAGCAAAAATCTGTAAAAGCCCTTGGTTTCGAATGCTTTTCTTTTGGTGGTCCTTCATGTTGTTAAGGACTGTTCACACTAAAGTAGGAAACAAAGGCTTGCACTTCCCAGGCAGGTCTCTCCAGCCATGCAAACTCCAAGGGGGGATATTGTATGTAAATACAAGATCTCTAAGACAGAGTCTTGGGGTAGCACCTGTGATTTAGATTTGGCATTTAGCTGTAGCTCACAAATTCGGTATCCTGGAAACCTTTACTGCTTTGTGTTTGGCTTCCTAGTGACTGTTGCTACTAGGTACATTGTTGTGTTATGGGAGGTCAAAGGTTAGTAGTTATAATGCTTGTTAGTACATTTGCAAGAGGATAGCTTTAATTCTTATTCTCCCTAAATTCTCTGTCTAGGTGAATGTACTGATAGGTGCTTCCATAATCTCTTGTGTTGCCATCCTCATCGTAATAGGTTATAGCTCCTTCACACTGAACTATGGTGAAGAGGATGAGCTGAGTTCTGCCCCAGTCCATGTTATCCATACTGTAAGTATTGATATAATGATAATTTCCAGGGAACTAGACACCCTTAATCTGCAAACAGTACCAGGCACAACTTATAGAGAGAACCAGAATTCCAGGAGGTGTGCACACTAGGCCAGGTTAGCTGCTATCGCTTCTGAGTGCAAAAGGCTGTAGACTTAGCCATGAAAAAATACTGGTGCTGCTCATGAAAAGGTGCTGACTGCATTCCTGGCCTGGTTTGGGACAGCGATTGCTAGGCTTGAATCCTTTCCAGCATGCACTTTTAGGTGATAAAGTTACAGCAGTTACAGGTCAGCTGGTTAAACCTGGGTATTATTTCAAGTGTATCCTCCTCAGTAAAGCTGAAGAGAAGGAATGAGTTAGCCCTTTTATGCCTCAAACCTGGCACAAGCAGTGGCTCTCTGTGGGGGTGAAGGCATCCCAGGTGGGTGAAGCTGACCATTAGTTTATTGCAGGACAAATCAAAATGTCAGGCTGCTAAGGTGCAGGGCAGCAAGAAGACATTTCTCATTTTCAGTGTGAAGAAGAGCAGCCATTCCTTGGGTTTCTACTCATGGTTAAAGCTATTTCCAAACCTGATGCCACTGCATAGCATCTCACATTTAAACAGTAGCCTTATATTACTCCTTGTTCTGTTTGAGGATCGTACTTGGCTTGTCCTCCAGAACTCAGAAAGAAAAGCCTTTAATAACACTGACTACGGTCGATCTCCTACGATGCAATCTCAGCATTCTTGCAGTCGTTAGATTATTTTTGGTGGAGAGTTTCACTTTTTGAATGTGGCTTTAATGTCTCCTTTTCTGTTTGCAGAGGTTCATACTCAGTAAGGTGGTCAAGGGTGCTAACATAGCCATGCTGGCTGCGTCTATCTGCAGTGCCTTTTTTGTGCTGGCCATGGCTTACTTGGGGTGCCGGAGCCTCCCACGCTGCTCCTGCTACGACAGCGTGACTGGGATGGTGAGTGAAGAGGCCAGGGCACAAGTTTATTTCTACTGAGGGGGGGTGGGAGGGGGAGAAGCTGGGGAGAAGATGTGTTTTACTTCTATAAACCTAGTCTCAGCTTCACTTCAGTCATCCAGGGCTAATTCTAAGAAATTAAGTGGATGTTAGAAGACGTTTATACTTACTTTTTTTTTTCTTTTACTACCTCTCTCTTATTTACAGTCTAATGTACAACTTAACATAAGTTATCTCTGTTTTCCAAACCTTTTTTGCTACTGTGGCCCCAATTCCTATGAATTCCTCAAAAACTGCTCCTCTCACCCTTAAACCAACAATTGCTCCTGGTACAGCATTTCAAAGACTTACTGGTACTTACACACTGAATTACTTCAAATTCAGTAATAAAAATATCTCCTGTACTGTGTGTGAAGTGTAGGGGGATGATGACATGCCACATTTACTGCTGATTTATAAGGACTCTGCCTCAAGTGATGGGGCAGCTGCTGCAGGTCTCTGCTAAGTGAGCTCAGTAAATACCAGCTACTTCTCTGCTAGAATAATTCTATGCTGTGTTATTAAACATGTAGCTCTGATCATCTGATTTGGTAAGGAAATAATGGGTCCAGGCCACAGGGCAGCTGTCCTTGGCTAAAGACACTGAGTGGGTAACGTGAGGTTGCTGTAAACTTTCAAGCTAAACTTGTTAGGAGGAGTGGACTGCACAGACATTTAAAAAGAATTCAGGTGTATCTTGAACAAATTCACAGATGAGGTATTTGATGGTGCTGTTTCTTTCATAGGAATGGTTGCAACCTACTGAGGACCAAAATCAGGCTGTGGAAATGGTTTGTGCTGTACAAAGTGAGTACCCCAGGGATAAGGAACATTCTGAAAAAGCTTTACATCCCAGGCCAAAATCCTGATAACCAAAAGAGAGGCAAAAGGAACTCAGGATTTTGTGCAGGTGTCTACATCAGGTTTAATGGTTTCCTCTTTCCCTCTCCACGCAGGCTCTGGGGGCAGAATTTTTAACTTCCCAGATCGGTTTCCAGCCCAGGATGTGGATGCAGAGGAAGACACATCCAAACCTCCACCATACACCAGACTGACTTGAGAAAGTGGTTGAACATTTTGTTCAAACGTGGCAAGAGAGATGTAACAAGCTCTTAACCTTTAAAGATGGTTATGCACTTTTCCTTGGCCTCTTGAAAAACACACACAGGAAGAGAGAAGTATTGAATGCCAAACATTCAGCAGAGACCACAGTGCAGAGGAGAAGATCTGCAGGTGGTTTTGGACATTCAGACTTTGTATGGTTAAAATACCTCATTGCCTCTGGAAAGCGTGAGCATTTTTTTCCTCTGGCGTTTGTACTGAAATCATGTTTTATTTCACTAGAACTCATCATGCAATTTGTGTAGCACTGCTAGCCCTAGGCATTTAAATATTAAATACAATTGAATTTTTTTCAAGTGCTGTCTCGATTTCTCCCTCTTACTGAGTGAATTATTTGGATGATACAATCTCTGGAGAAGAATAATGAAGGACCCACTTCATCACTGAGCTTCAGAGCATTCTCCTTTTCTTCTTGGTAGAACTAGGGGCAGGTAAAGTTTTTGATATGAAGCCTTGACAATGCCATTCAGGTAACTCTGTCAGAATGTGGATTCTGAGAGGTGTGCATGTGTCATTACAATTAGTTTAATGCTGAAGTGTAATGCTAGAGTGTGGTAGGAACTGGAGCTGCAGTAGCTCCTCTTACAGAGTCACAAATACTCTGAATTCAGTTCAGGTTTTTCTGTTTCAACTTTGGAGACTGAAAGTTTAAAATAAATGCTTATTTTGAAAAATTAGTTTTCAAACCCAAAGGTATTTAGCTTCAATCTACCTATAAATGACTAGGAATGAGTGCCTGCTTTTAGAGGTTTTCTAATTATATACTTTTTCTTTTCAGTTAAGGTAATATGAGATTAAATTAATACTTAGAATTTTAGGACTATGAATAATATGCTTTCAAGTAGAAGGAGGGAATGTTTATTTGGTTTTTTTTAGCTAGGAAATGGTGGATACTTAAAAGATATGTAAAATTGAGATGGACTGGTGACTAGAATTTACTTGGTGTATAGTAAATGCTTATTACTTTTCAAGGTGAATGATGCCTTCTAGACTGAACTATTTTACAAGATCATTGGTACAGATATATTCTGTGGAAAAATTGTGCTGGTGCCTTGCTAAACTTGATTTGCATCAGAGAAATTGCTCTAAATGCTTAAAACCAAACCACAGCAAGAACACAATAAAATCTTTATTCTCTTAAACCTCTTGTTAGGGAACACAGATGTTATTGTGAGGGAAAGACTTGAAGCACCTGCTCATTTAGCTCTTCAGTTTTAATTTGCATTTGATGCTGTAGTTTCTGATAGTTATCCTGATAGTCCAAATAATCACTCAGATGAAAAAGATGATAGCAACAGTAACCAATGCATAACAGGTAATGTACATAATGGAATAATTAGGGATTAGCAGACAATCCCTTAATATTGGCAGCCTAATCCTATGCATGCCAAACTCACACTTGATCTCCATTTTCCTATATCACTCAATTTTTACCCTTAGGCCTTCATCTTCATTTCCTATAGTTCTACTCCGTTAAGCAGATCATCCTGAAATAGCCAGTTCCATTTGTCAGTCCTCTGTTCTGGTCCAAGGGTAATATTTCTCATGCCCTTCTTCCTTTTGTGTCCTCAGTGAAGTTTATCATTCCATATCATACATTGGTCCAGAATTAGACATGTGATTAAACAGTAAAATGTAACTAGTAATGAGCACTAAATAAGACCACTTGTTTCATCTTCCTTTCTGGACTAGGTTGGGAGTTATACTTAGCCCAGTCAAACTTTTGCTTACAGAAGATTAATTTGTTTTTTGTAGCATATTGCATAGTATTTTTACTTTTTTCACAGGCTGATATATAAGGGATTAGACCTAAGGGACCTAAGCACTGCATTGTTTGGCATAAAACTTTGAGGCTCCAAATAAAATTTAATCCAGGAATTTTAGGACTCTTGGAACATTGGGATTAGATTTTATTTTGAAATAAAGAAACAAAGCTGGGAAGAGCACTGAACAAGTGGGAAGTTGCTGCTCTGTCCCTTCTGAAATGCAGCCAGAGGAAGCACTGCTGCTGCAGTGGTTTTGTACAATAACTCTTTGGCTGAGCACTTCCCCAGGGTGTGTGGAATATAATTAGCACTGGTCTTTGAGAAGAATCACAGTCAGTTCTTCACCTGTAGCAGGACTTTTAACCTCCAGCTAATTCCAAGCTCTGGGAAAAGGAGCTGTGCTCACTGGGCATTCTGGTGTCTCAGGAGAAGTTCATGGAGAGCTTGTGGAAGTCCTTCAATTTATTGCCTTGTGATCTCTGAGCAAGAGAAAGTCCCAGATTCTGCTCCCTCCTCTCTGGGCAGTTCCATGTGTTTTGGGTATGCATAATGACCAGATAAAATACAGAAATAAACATCACAGATCATAGGAACCCATGGAGGGAGTTTCCAAATCTCTAATCTTCAGCTACCTTTGGGTAAGATGCCTTGTTTTATTTAGGGTATAGACACTGGTCTTTTAGAAGACAAATAAGTTTTGACTTTCTTATTGCTGTTTAATTTGCCCTTTAGCCAACATGCTGGATTTCCAAAAAAAAAAAAAAAAAAAAAAAAAAGAAGAGGGATTGGACCTGATGATCTCAGGGGTCCTTTCCAACCCGGCTGATTTTATGATTCTATGATTTTGGGGCCCATTCTGCTAAAACTTATTACAGATCTAGACCAAGGTCTTCTGTTGTAGTTTCTCTAAGGGACCTCTCAGTCCTCTAGAGCAAGCAACTAGAGCTTCCAGTCAGCTTCTGTCATCTCCTGAAGTACATAAAATTCCCATATGTGCTTTATGATTCACTTTTAGGTGAATATCAAGTGTTTATCTTGCCTGCACGTTCTGAGCATGAAGTGGTAGATGACTTATCCCATGATGCAGACTAACACAGCATTTGAACAGGGCTTGGAGAGTAAGTTCCCATCTTGAGAAAGTGCTGTGAGTAGAAGGATAAGTCATGCCCACCAGGAATTACCTCAGATAAGATTTATCTTATTGAATCATATAAAGTGCCTTTTGTGGTCCCAAGAGTAGTTCTTGATTTTTTTTTTTTCTCTAGAGACTGAAATCTTTTTCATCACTAAAGTAAAAATGTCAGGTTTAGATTAGATACTAGGAAGAAAATCTTCACTGTGAGGGTGGTGAGGCACTGGCACAGGTTGCCCAGGGAAGCTATGGATGCCCCATCCCTGGAAGTGTTCAAGGATGGAGCTTTGAGCAACTTGGTCTACCAGAAGGTGTCCCTGCCCATGGCAGGGGGATCACAATGAGATGGTCATTAATGTCACTTCCAAACCATTCTATGGAGACATTTTACACTTTTTATTGTAATCTTGAACAGAAAAATACTTAAACCTGTGTAATGAAGTCCCAGTGGACTCTGGCACCCCTCTGTATGTAAACCAAGTGTCTGTCTTACTGACTTTAACCATTAAGATTATTCACTGCTGGAAGTACAAAGAAAGGTACTCAGATCAAGAGAGCAGCCCCAAGCACCAGCCTCCTTCCCCAGCCCTCCTCAGGTCACATAGTGCTTCCTCTGCTGCCTGGCTTCAGCCAGGGGAGCTATCCCCATCTCTGGGTGCTTGGGCCAGCAGCTTATCTTGGGGCTGCAGGTCCTACTCTGGCAACTGGAGGCTTGACTACATGTCACAGAAAGCCAAAATCTTTCTAGCTTTAGTTCCAAGTACCTTCATGTGTTTGCCTACAGAACCACAGAGTGGTTGGGGTTCAAAGGGGCCTCTGGAGATCATCTTGTCCAATCCCCCTGCTACACCAACCAAAACACAGCTGGTGTCATGTTCACTTGATGGTGTCAGTGCTTGAATTACTTTAATATAGTAATTCACACATTGTAATTCAAAAGGGATGCTGTGCTTTTTTCTCTGGTACAGTGCTTGTCAGCGAGAATCAAAGCACTGAGCATGACTGCTTTCCCCATCCTCAGATGCTCCTGGCATAACTCCAAACCATCTGCAATGAAATGCTGGGGGTTTTCTCCTTGATTAACATAAACTGCTGTTCTTGTACATTAAAAGAAAGCAAGACTCCCTGAGAGGTTATTGTGATCGCTAATAGCTAAAAGCAGCCTGGCTTTATCAGTCTAAAAAGGATTTTGAGTTGCTAAAATGCACTGCTCAGCCTCTGCATCATTTCTGGGTGGAAGTTATGGTCCCATCCAGAAGTACTATTCCATAACTAGCCATTGCAGTATGAGATGGTACATCCTAAACATCATTCAGTAGCGTTTGACTGCTGGTTGAACAGACAGATTAGCTTTTATTGTGAGCTTGCAGAGCACACACGCTACAAGTCCTGCTTTGAATGCTGCGCTGTTGCATCAGCTCAGGTAACTCCTGAGCTGAGGGTGGCCCCTGCCACCACAACTGGTGCAGGTCAGGTCCTCCTGGCACAGCTCTGAGGCACAAACTGAATACCCAGCCCAGCTTTGAAAGCCTTTGATCAGTGACATTTAGTGACAGGCAGAGCTCTGCCAGCATGGCAGATACTCCTTTGGCTGTGAAATAGCCTTAGCACCAGACATTAGTGTGTAAAAGAGAAGTCTGCTCTATGCTACTTCTAAATAAAAATATAAGGAATTGATTCAGCAGCAGCTCTAAGCCCTTGAAGGCCCTTATTTTCTTTTAGAGTCCTTCCAGTGGTGCAACCACAGCATCCCTGTTGCAATACCAGCACCTTAGGTCACTTGCACACACCCAGTTTCAACAGCTCTTTCTAGGAAAGGCGGGTTGGTTTTCCAGAAAAGTGACAGCAGCAGTATGGAAATTGGTGGAAACTGATTTCCAGTTTAATGTCAGTCCCTCTAATTGGTTAGCATTGCAGCAAATACATTCCTGATTGCAGTTTCCAGTGCTATATTTAGTGGCCCGTTCCACATGCCGGTTACGGCGCCTTCCCTGAGCCTGCCCATATTTCTGGGGACATTCCATGGCTTGTGTCACCCCCAGCTTTCACTGGTGAAATTCAGGTGCATTTTTATTTATCATGCATACCCACATCCACAGCACCTCCAGTGGAAAGGGCCTTGTCATTTGTTCCCAGACTTTTCCTCATTGGCAATATCCCAGGAACCAAGCTGACTTGCCCGTTCCCTCCCAGTATGACAAGATTTCCCTTTTTAGGGTGGGCAGGGTGGCTGCTGGAGGGAATGGTCACACACGACAGGGTGGCCCTCTGTGTCGAAGGGTGGGTGTCACAGCAAGTGCACCTCAGCATGATGCCTGCAGAACAGTGAAAGCAAAGTCCAGGGGGAAAAAAACAGAAATTTCAGGTTTCACCTGAGCCCAGAGCTTCCTCTTCACCAAAACAGCCTGCACACATGAGCGCCACACTTCAGTCACACTCACCTTCCTTCACTTCAGAAATGGAAATAACCTGGTGTTTTGAAGAGGAATGATAGATGCCAACGTGACTCCTTGAAGCCAAACATCCACCTCTTGCTTGGTGTGTTGGAAATTGCTGGTCAAACCGGAGCAGCCAGGAGCAGGACACCAGCATCTCGCTTTTGACACGAGTTCGGGACCCTGGTTATGGACACCAAGCACTTTGTGCTCACCCTGTGCCAGCATTATTTGTGTTAAGTCAAAGACAAGACGTTTACGTCAAAAAACTTAATTTTATCTTGAGTAGGCTGAGACTAATGTTGCCCTATTCCCTGATGCACAGAACAAGGCACACAAAATCCCCAGCCAGAGTTAATCACAGGGGCGTAATCAGAAAGTTAATCAGGGGAGCTGATTCTGTAAGCTAATGTTCAACTAAGGGCAAAGAATTTTCTGAAGTCATTTCCCGGACAGAAGGGGCAGGAGGTGCTGGGGAGGAGGGGAAGAGGAGGAATCTTCATTCTAGTGAGAATCAGGGAACCATTTCAGGTACTTTTTTGACAACTAGCCTGTTTGGCACTTTTTTATAGATAATATTTTATATGTTTATATTTATTTATATTTTTATTTTTCATAGATATATGGTTGGTGCAGTTCCTCCCCTGTGATGCTGGGCTACTGGTGCTCAGGGTCAGGGCAGTCTTTACTGGGAACAAATCTCTTTCCCCTTTGCTGGCAAAAGGCAGCAAGAAGCTAGAGGATAAAAAAAAAAAAAATATCACAGCTCTGCATTTTCATAGCCCAGCCTCTTCTAGCATGAAGTACTTAAAAATTGAAGTCTAGCTTCTCTATAGGTCGAAGAACTGGCCTACAGAAGGGAGCCTTAAAAGAGCTGGGAAAGGACAGGAGTAGCAGTAATCAATCAAAATACATTCTGAAAACAGAAAGTGGTATTTGCCTGCAGCTGAGAGGAGGAATAGTCTCTTTCCTGTTTTTTTTTTTCAGTCAGTAGAAACCCCACCTAATATAACTGAAGCACGGCATGCATTTTTTGGAGTCAGTGTGTGTGATTTCTTGAGTCTTAGAATCATAGAACCACAGAATTGTTTCGGTTGGGAAGGACCCTTAAGTCCAACCACTGATCCTTATGGGTCCCTTCCAACCTGAGATATGATTCTGTGATTCTCCAGCACTAACAGTGTGTAAGTATGGGGAAAAGTCCTTGGACTTAAATCTAACCTGAGGAGGGAAAGCCCATCAAAGCAAACAGCATAAACAGCATTTCCCAGCCTGCCATAGCAGCTTCCCTGTAGAGATAGGAACTGCTCTGTAAAGATAGACCCTGCAGCTCTTCAGGTCAGTCTAACCAAAACACACAATTAAACTGCAGAGTTTCACTTGCACTTTCTGAGCTGCTGCAGGAATGTATCTTTTTTTTTTTTTTTTTTTTTAGTTACATCTTCAGCACTACCAGAAACATGTGCATTCTCTTTAATTGGCTTGACATTTATATGTCATCTTAATTTAAAAGAAAATTACTGTGGTTTATAATTCATGTTTCATCTTCTGGCTTCTGTCCACTACTTGTTTCTAAATACACTCACCACTTACTTCTTTAGTCAATATTAGTTGCTGTGTATATAGTGTTTATACTGAAACAATACATGCAAATATTGCTAAAGCCCTTGCCCCCCACTCAGTAACCATGACTTCGGATGATAGGTGGAGTTTTCACTTTCCAAATTCTTGCCCTCAGGGCATCTCATAGCAGCTGCTTCTGTGTCTCTTATTTTGTCTGATGCAGGCAGCCTCCCAACCCTGATTGACCTAAATTTTTGCTACATCCAACAGCTCTTCTCTTACAAAGCCCAAGAGCTGGAGCTTTGAAGCAGATGCCATTGCTGGACTCCCACCTGTGTCATGTACCACACAGGCACCTCACTGCTGTCACAAAAACAGACTTCCAAAGTGCTGCATTATGATGCCAAAGTATGCATAACTATGATGGCCAAAAATACATGCATGTGAATATACATGTTTTCTGGTCATCATTTTATATATATAAAGAGAATATACGTTATATATCTTTATTTATCATCTCCTATCACCATGCATAAAAATGAAATATACCTATTTCATGACAGGCAAAACTACTGAAATTGATTATTTCACTTCAGATGCAATTTGACAAAAGCACCTCTGTAAGCCTTGGAAGCCAAAGGCAAGGGCTGCCAACCTTGTGCTTTCAACAGCAGCATCACAGTGACTCAGATATTAGCTCAGTATGGGAGTTAGTACTTCAAGGTAGTAATGAGGATGCACAGGAACCTGGAAACCCCCTCTGGATAGCACATGCCCTTTTTTTTTAATCTGCAGCTGAATTTTTAGTTGCTGAATCCAGGAGCCCTTTGCTGCTTCTGATTTGTGAGTGCATTAAAAATATCTTGAAGTCAATGGAAAAGCTGTTGCGTGTATTTTAGGGTCAGTTTAATCTTTTTCTTGTTGTGTGTTCTTCCTTAACTAAAGGAAGCACCAAGGGACGGAGGATTATGAAGGACAAGGAGCACCTCAAGCCCACTGAGCATTCCAAAGCGTTTTCTTGGGCAGGAGTGGGCGTGAAGGGTGTGGAATGACCAGGCTTTTATGTAACAGCAGGCAAGAACAAGAACCTGTACCTCCACCTTCTGCAACAGCCCCAAAAGTGCAAGTGCAGGCTCAGCATATAACACACATTCCTGTACTCCACCAACTCCATTTGTAGCCCGGAGCCCTCCTCCTACTCTTTTAGCCACATGCAAAAAGAAATTCTCTTCCATGAACACATATAGGGCTTTTTTTCTTAAACCTTCAGAAAATCCTAGCAGTCCCATCATCCCATGGCCAGGACTTCCAGTTTAACTGCAGTGTTAAAAGACAGCATTTTGCTTGAGCTCCTCTTCTGACAGCTTCACTTTGTAGCACTAAGCCAAGACTCAGATAGGCCACTGGCCACGGGAAGGGAGAGATGTTTTTACAAACACAGCCTCTGCTCTATGACCTGAGATTTAGATGCCCAGAATGCTGTTTTTAAAAGCAAATAACCAAAGATTTTCATTAAGAGGGAGTTTAGCATATTGCCTCATGTCAGACTCTTTTCTGGCTGTGACCTTTCCAAAGGAGCAGTGCAAACAGTACAAAAAATAATAATAAAAAAGGAAGTACTGAGCTAAGATCAGGGTCTTATGACTCTTCATATGCTCACATTCACACTTGTTGCTTCTTCCTGTTTATTTAAATACATGTTTTGTATTTAAATGTGTGTTTGTGCATGCACATGTGTGTATGAAAAATAGAGGCTGTAATCACACAAGGTCCACGTTATTGTGATTTTACCACTGGGATTTTCCATTCTCACAGCTACATCTGTGCAACACTCCACTGTTTTTCAGGGGGCTGATGACATCTGAAGTAGAAAATTTATTTCAAAAGGTGCCTATAAACTGTTAGAAAGACTGTGCTCTTTGGCACTCTGTTAACTTCCTATTGAAAAATATTAATATTAGTAGAAAGAAAAAACATGCACCATTATTTTCTGAAATGAAGATCTGATTATATGATGTGCTGCTCTTGCTCTCAAACACAGAGGCAGGGTTGCTGCTGTCAGCTTGCACTGCAAGCTCTTTGCTGTGCTATAAAGAGAGTTACTTGTTTTAAACAAGCACCTGACGTGAGCTGACTGTACAGAAAGATGGATTATGACGGGCAGATAAAAGGAGAGGGCCCTTGAGCTCTTTGGTGTTGTCAAATATAGTTGCTTTTCCTTGATTCTCTGGGAGCAAGTAACTACCTGAAGATTTTTGTGGGGTTGCTGTTGTTATTTGCAAATGTGTTAGCGAAGTCTGTTTTCAAACTCCATCTCTTAATGGAAACACAGACTGTAAGATCCAAATGCACCCTGCAGGTTTCAAAATAAGATGAAAGCAGACAGGAATCCAAAGAACATGCCCCCTCACCTTACTTTTTTTTTTTAATATGGCCCATTTATTTCAAAGCCAATCTTAATTTTGGGGAAGAGAGAATAGGCTACTTCCTTTTGAACGTTTGATACTGGCAATGCCAACTCTCATACACCTGAGGGCAAAGTGAGTTGCAAGCTCTACTATCCCAAAACAACAACAAGGAGGGAGAGAGGGAGAGTCATAAATCATAGCCTGATTTGGGTTGGAAGGGACCTTAAAAATTGTCTAGTTCCAACCCCTCTACTGTGGGCAGGAACGCTTTTCACTAGACCAGGTTGCTCAGAGCCCCATCCAGCCTGGCCTTGAACAATTCCAGGGATGGGGCATCCACAACTTCTCTGGGCAACCTGTGCCAGTGCCTCACTGCCCTCATAGTGAAGAATTTCCTCCTAGTAAGCACATCACATTTGTTAAATGCAGGCTGGGGAGAGGATTACATTTTGTTGGGGTTTTTGTTTTGATTTTTTTTTAATGGTCATTGGTATTGCTGGGAAATTTGCTTTCCAATAATTTCAAATGATTAGCTAAGGATTCTATCACTCCTGAATCATAGTGGTGATTCAGCAAAGGCAGAAAACATGTCTGTAATACCCACATGGAATGGGACTGAGCACCTCAAGGAGTGCCCCTGAGTGACTAGCAGCTCTTACATGGCCTTCCTTTGGGATCTGGAAATAGCTTACTGAACTACAAGGAGCTGCCTTCAGGAAGCACTTTAACACATATCAGTCTCTGACACGCTGTTTTTTCAGCTGGGAGGCTGTGCAGAGCCCAGGGAGCCCCAGGACATCACTGGAATCCAGCAGCCATTCCTCCTCTCTCTGTGTCTCCTCCCAGCCCTTCAGCTGGGTGGATGAGAGGCCTCCTTTGGGCACTCAGGGTCAACTGACGAATTTTAAAAAGTCCTTCATCCTAAAAACAGTGGAGGTTTTTTGTGAGCCATAGGATAATGAGTTTCTAATGTTACTTACAACTTTAGATTTAAGATTACATGTTGGCGTTGCGTTGATTTGCACAGGAAACCAGGCTGCCATTTTAAAAGGAACGTTACTGTTGCTTTAAAATGACCCAGGGCTCTCCTTTTTATCTGGGAATCGCAGACTGTTTAGTAAAACATCAGTCAATGACCTTGAAAAGTAGGACTTTGGAAAATAAAAGCCCATTGGAACTATACGTTCTGGCGAAAGTGAAAATACTCACAGAGGGCACAAGGAACACGAACTTCCGAGAATTTCTAAAAGCAGGAAGTCAGCAGATGATCACCCGGGGGAACGCTGGTGCAGGGCTACAGTTTAAAGATGGCACTTCTACTGTGTCGTACAGGATGAACCAGGTAACAAGAGTATGATCAGCACATGATCAAATGTTATGGGAGACAAAGACAAAACCAGGTATTTTCGGCTGCAGGGTGATCAAAGCCATAATCGTTGATCAGTTTTGTCTTCATGCAAAGCTGCCATATTTGAGGGGAAACAGTTACTTTTTTCTGCTTTCCCATTTTCCTGATTCCAGGAGGGAGAGCACTCGTGAGGCACAGATGAGGGTGGTGCAGGTCACAGGGAGCAGCAGAGCTGCCTCTGCCTAAACTCTTGTATGAAGTCCCACAGCACACCCTTCCATAAAAGTCAGAGCTTAACTTGTTTTTTAGATCATTAAGCTGTATTTTAGAGCTGAAATTAAAGAGAAAAATATGACTTTCATTAGGGGTTCTCATCTATTTTCACTATATCTGGAATGCTGGTTTTTAAAACTATTGACTTATGAAGATGAAAAAAACCAACGACAAAGGTGGAGGTGTTTCATCTTTAATGACTTTTTGCTTTGGGGAGATTACAGTACACATAAAACCCTCATGGATTTATTTTGATGCTTCTTAGCATCTTGATCACGACGAAGACATGAGACATCAAACCCCACGAAACCCTAATGCACAGCAGGTATATGCATGAGTACTAGGACACAGCCAGAGCCTGTATCTCGACCTCTCGCCCTCCCCAAGTTGCAAACTGCTTCCTCCCTGGGCAGCTTTCTTTTACCAAGGTCCCTTCTGGTCACTCTCAAGGTCCAAACTCACACAGCAAACCATCAAGATACATTAACAAAGAGATAACAAGGAAGTTAAGAGTTTTTATTTCTGAACACGATGAGATTAGAAGAGTAACGGAGAAGATTCCTTTAGGCTCTTGACATACGTTCAAGGGTCAGTAATTCCTAATTTTGTAACCGTTGCATCACTTCCCATTCTTCTGGAATCTGAAATAAATCCCAAACATACTTCTGAATCATCAGGTGGGTGCCTCGGATGCCTCAGATCCACCCGGAGCCATCACAAGGAAGCACTGACAGCAGTCCAAGTGTGGTGGCAGTCTTGTACAAAACTGTCACCCACACATACAGAAACTAGAAACTCTTTTTCCTCCCTCATAGCTTTTTTTAACCATAAGAAATTAGATCATCATTCCTTGTGTAACTATTGAAAACAAGTGATAACAGTTTGTGGCAAAGACAGTTTATTAGGTTTCTGGAATTGTGTCTTGCCCTCCCCCAACACATAGAAAATAACCCGACTTTACAATTTGGTTAAAGTGAAAATGCACATACAAAGTATTCAGTATTTTTGACATCCATTTTGGGGGCAGAATGTCACCACTGAAAGCCAGGAAGCAATACTGAATCCTGCATTACTGACCACATTACTTTTATGGCAAAACCATTAAAACATGCTTTGTGCTGAACATGAAATTACATACTTGAACACCATTTCCACACAATTTTCATGACATGAGGGCCTTTATTTACAGGCTGTGACAACTCAAATAAAGCTTAACAGGAATGCAAATTTAACAGTAACACTGTAGCTACATCATTTCCTTACCTCAACCCCCAACCTGATCAACTGACTTTGAAATTCTGGGGTTATTTTATTAAAAAAGAAAAAAAACCCAAACACAAACCAATAAGCAAAAAAACCCCCCACACTTGTCAACCTCCTTGGTAAACAAATAATTAAGATGGATCCTTCTGAGAAAAAGGATTAAGGACATGAGTGAAAAACAAGCTGTCCAATAGGACTGTAAACCATATTTATTTACAATAGTACACAGATAAATTTAAGATCAATCCTTTCCTTAAAAAAACAATAAGTACACTAGTGTTAAAAAGGTGATTGTTTCTGAAAGGACTGTAAATTCTAGTAAGGTTCAGAGTGAATACAAAAGCTCCCTTTTACAAGTGTTTCCTAAGCAAAAATACTGTCGCAGTTGAAGCAGCTTTATAGTATAACCTTTTGTTTAGATTATTTTTAAACATCTTCATTGTATTAGACCAAATTCAATGCTCTTTCTAAATCGAGAAAAAAGTCAATGCATTTTTATTTTGTCGGTTTAAGTTGCAGTGGAATTACATCTTAACAACTGTAATAGTTTACATAATACTAGTTATCTTGTTTCAGTGATTTGTTTCGAATGTGATCACTAGGGTGGCAGCTTCTGAACTGGCCCTTCCATTTAGTTTCCAGTCAGCAGCACCTGCTACACGTTGCCAATAATAATAATTAAACAAACAAACAAACAAACAAACAAACCCCTTCATTTATACTTCAATTCCTTCAAGAACTAAGTCACAAGACATTGTTTGACATGGCATGTGAATGAAGTCATAGATGGCATTCTATGGCTTACATTTTGCTTTATGCAGTTATGTGCAACTTAGCACCATTTTTATTATGAAACTCGACCTTATTATGAAACTTGACCTTCGACAGAAGTGAAAAAAAAAGTAGCTGGAACTACTAGAACACAGAAGAAGATGGTTCTAGAGCAGTAATTTCCCTCATCTGACCCCTACTAACTCACACTAGCAATGCCAAGGATGCCCCACATACAGCCACGACATTACAAGCAGGTTTTAGCTCAAAAATCTGTAACAGATGATGTACTTGGTAGATTTACTGCATGTTTCAAAACCTACTCTAGTTTGGATTCAGAAATATTTTAAGCAAGTCCCATATTCCTAACATTCCATCCTAGGCATTCCCTTCCCTGAAATATGTTATCAAGTTGGTTTCTCAAGATATTTGAGAAGCACTCATTGTCACTAAAATCCTCCAAAACCCCATCTTTAAAAACCAATATGCTTTTGCCAACTTCACTAAATCTTTTATTTACTTAAGTGCTTTTACTTACCCTGGGACACTCAACTCAAACACAGCACCTTTAGAAATACGTCCTCATTGAAGTTTTAGTAAGGTCAGAGAAGTTATGGACAGTTAAGACCCCAAATTTACCCCAAATCCTGTGCTACAGTACTTTCCATAAGAGGCAATGCATAGTTTAGTACCACATGCTAAATATAAAAAATTAATGAAGTTTTAAGTATCAAATAATAGTCTAGAGGTAGGGATAAGTTGGTCAATTCCCTTACCACTGCCATGAAGAAACAAAGTTCACAGTGGAATGACAGGCCAAACACCAGCAGTTTGCACTTACACTGACAGCCCAAACTTTGACAGTCCTGGTTTTTGTTTTTATAATAAAAAGGTACCTGCTTACTAATTTGCTAGCAGTCACCAAATATTCCTTCATATGCCAAAAATCTCCCCACTTGCTGACCCAAAACCCAAGCTCCCCGGCTGTCAAAAAACCCTCTTTCTCCTACATTATTCCAATCCAAGTAGCAACCAAAAATGTTAGTAAACTGGCCTACTATTTTATAACCTTACCACAAGTGATGAAAAACAACCTCAGGCAGCAAGAGCTCAAGCAGAATTGCTCTGTCAAAACTTCACATGAAAGTTTATGTTCCCATATACTTATAGTGAAACTTCAGTAATTCAGAAAGTACAATTACAAAGTGCAAGAGCATGAGATGGGCACATCTACACCAGGGAAAAAAAACCCAAAAAAATAAAAAAACAAACAGAAAACCACATTAAAGTGCCAAAGGGATTTGCTATAATTGCTACCAAAACCTGGAACTTTGCCAAGATCATAATTCTGAAGCACTTGCAAACAAGACAAGGTGACAGGCAGTGACAGTGGGATCTAACACCAGCAGGACGTGGCAGGTTTTGGTTCAGGCTTTATATGTATCTCGTCACGATCTGGGGGTTGACTAAGCATTAATGGCTTGTGACTTTTAAGCTTGTGAGCCAGTGTCATGAATATGGCCTCCACATGGTCATTGTCATTGGGGTTCTTGGCAGAGGTCTCAAACAAGGGCATGCTGTGGGTATCAGCAAACTTCTGCGCCAGGTCCGTGGGCACCTGAATGGCACTTCTCAGGTCACACTTATTTCCAACCAGAATCCGTGGGATGTCGTTGGCAAGAAGGTGTTGTTTGCACTCCTCTATCCAAGAGGGCAGACTGTGGAAACTGGCAATGTTTGTCATGTCATACACGAACACCACAGCGTGTACATTCCTGTAGTAGTGCTGCACCATGCTCTTCCTGAAGCGCTCCTGGCCTGCAGTATCCCACAGCTGTATCTGCAAAGGGAAAGACAGTGGGAGAAAAACGTGTTTTACTGCTCGTGTTGGAAAACAACACAAATTTACCCATAGCAAGGGGAGTTACATGATCACAGAAGTCTACTCTTCCGAATTAATCGTACTGAAAAGTTTGTGCTGAAGAAAACTGTTGCATTTACATAATTTCTGAAACTTTGGCTTTCAAAGATGCTCACGAATGAGGCCAGGAACAATGATGGCACAACTTGACAAAAAATACAAATTTCTGAAGGTTTGTTGGAGACTGTACTTTTTAGGATTTTTATAAAAACAAATGCTGAAATCTTGGCAATAGCACTTTCATTTGAAAGTAACACAAAATACACGTTACCTCACAGTACAACCCTCAGCTGACACGATTTTTGTTATTGCCAAAAATAATGTCATCTTCCCCAAAGTTTTGTTCGCCTTCTATTATGGTATTACATAAAAGTAGGAAGAAATCAAGCCATGCTTGATAACACCACCACCACCACCAAAAACAGGACAAAGAAATCTGTCCCTGCAGTGGAATATCCACTGGAATAAAACCCTCCCATGAAGAACATCTAACTTCAGCTTATTTAATGCCTAAACTGGGACCACGCTGTGGTTTGTAGTATCAAAATATGCATAAAAGGAAAAAAAACCCAAAGAAAATAATGCATAAACCTTTGCATGTTAGTTTAA
Source organism: Pseudopipra pipra (assembly GCF_036250125.1). Classification (NCBI taxonomy): domain Eukaryota; kingdom Metazoa; phylum Chordata; class Aves; order Passeriformes; family Pipridae; genus Pseudopipra; species Pseudopipra pipra. The sequence continues at coordinate 12,810,961 of NC_087552.1, forward strand.
CATGTGACTATTGTTTCCAATACTAGGGTGTGGCTCTATCACACACATCTGAAAGGCAATTCCCATTCCTTGGAAAAAAGCTGAGTCCTGGCTTCCTGTCTGTCATGCACAGCTGATCCCCGATGGCTGGGGCAGATTGATTAGTATTCAGGCTTTTGAGCAGAAAATGTTTCCTCCCTGGGATGAAAGCTGAGTTCTTCTTGAGACTCAGAACTCAAGGAATATTCAATGTTCTGTAGACAATGAAGGTAAATTTAAAATTCAATCTGTCCTCATGAAAGTTACAGCTGCTATGTAATCATTGAAATTGTTCTCCCATTACCACAGTTCTGCATTCCTTTGATCCAAATGTTTCAGTAAAACTTCTTTTTTAGAAATTGTAAGTGTCCTGAAAGTTGCCTTGTTTACCACTTTTACCAGTTTTTTTTTACATTAAAAAAAAGAGAAGTCCAAGTGCCAAAAAATCTGCTGACAGCAAGGATTTAAGATGCATCACTGAGAGAGAGAAGGATTACAGTATCACATAAAATTGTTTTGAAACAGTAAAAATAGGGTGAAACCCAACAGAAGCAGATGCAAAGTCTTGACAACAGTGACTACCAATGAAGACTTTTCCTTTAAACACAGGGTTCATCAGGTTGGAAAGTATTAAAACAGATGACGATCCAGATACACGAGTCAATCGCAGGATGTTATGAATCACATGTGTGACAGACTGAAGGAAAACCATGTTTCAGATGGTGTGACTTTTCCTGCAATGTTATGTTCAGCCCCAGCCACTCATCCTCAAGAAAAACTCAGACCAGAGCAGTTGGAAAAGGCAGTTGCTGGCTGCCTCAGGGGAACTGAGGATTTACATGAAAACACTGGAACAGCTTGGCTTCTGCAGCCTAGTCCAGTTCTGTGCAGCTTCTGATTCACAGACTTAAAAAGACCCGTGTGCAGCTTCTAAAAGGGTCCTTAAGATTATCAAGAAAAACAAGCCAAGTTGCCCTGCCTGTGATCACAGAAAATGATAATCAGTAGCAATCTGTCTCATTTTAGAGTAAAAACTCGCTTTTTGCCAATGGTATTACACTCCACACACAGTTGGCTCCATCTCCATTGTCTGTTAAGGGAGTTCAGACAATCAGATTAAACACAGGCTCCTAAGTTTGGGTAAGATTCAGTAACAGACCCAGGTGAGAGATACTTCTAGTTCTCTGCACTTGCACAGAAAATGTTCATGAATGTGACAAATTAAAAAAAGAAGAAAGAAGCACAGATTGAAGCAATCCTATGTTCAGACAACGTAATGTTAAAGAATGACTACAGATAAATCTTGGAAAATGCTGTATCAAATTAATTTAAAGAGGGAGCTCATTTCCACAGGCAGCTGTGAGCTTACAATTCTCTCCCCAGCTCATTCACAGAGCAGAAATCAGTCATGCTTCAGTCAAGCAAGTTCCCCAAGTGTATTGCCAGCCTTGGGTAAAGAAGGGGAAATTAAATTAAAGTTTTACATATCTTCCAAGGTAAGCTTAAACTACAGTTCCTCCTAAATTTTATTTACATGCAGCTTTCAAGCTTGAAGGGTGCAAATTAAAAATGTTAATATTGCTGGCAAGGAGTAGTTTGCACTGAGAGGAAAATCCTTTCCCAATATTGAAAACTTCACACTTGGGAAGTTTCTTGTCTCCTCTTTCCAGGTGAACTTGAGGACACTATTCCTCAAATTCCATTTCTGCCCCCCCCCCCAAGTATTTTCTCCACTGAAAAAACAAGACTGAAAACATTCACATTAAGAGATGTGCACTGATGAAGTAACATTAAGGCTACTGTTTCATTATTAGTCCAAGACCATTCATCTTCAAGGGAACATATTTTTTTATAACAGCCTTTTAAAATGTGTATTTTGAAGATCTGGTTTAACAGCATAACTTAGTTAATAAAACTGTGTACAGAATCACTTTAGGGGAGACAAATGGCGTAATATCTATTAAATATATTGACTCAGCTATCACCTCCCACCTTCTGACTCCTTCTTGTGGATCCAGAAAGGCTGTTTTCTAAACAAGGACTCACTTAGCATGCATGGTTTGTAACACACTGCTAAAAACATAACTGGCCTTTGATAAAGATAAAATGGTAAACTATGTCTCCTTTTAAAAGATTTGGGCAAAAAAACTTGGAATAGCTCAAAGGTACAGAACATGATGTTCAGACTTTCTTCCCTGAATTTCATTTGTATCCTTTGCTCTTTTAATGTAGGTCAGTGAAGAGTGACATCATTGTTTTCATCAGTTTTCAACGCGTAGATCAATTGAGGGAGAGGAAAATTCAGAATGCAAAAAATTCATTTGTTGAAAGCTTTAATTTACTCATCACATTTAGGTGTCAATGTTTCATATGAAGCTGTTATCCTGCTGTAAAAGCTATGAAGGAATACATGTGTACCTATGTCCTGGAATTCTACACAATTGCTGTATGGGAGACCCCCGGATGAGAAGAACTGTGCTTGTGTTCCTGCCAATGACACAGCATTTCTCCAGCTGTGAGGGAAACGCTCAGTGCTGTAGCAGCACAAGGAAGACCATCCAGCTGGCTGGGGGAAGGGCAAAGGGAGAAAAGAAGACGTTACTTTATAACCTCCTTCAGTGCAAGAGGAAAAATTCCCTTCAGGGCACAGCATGGACCACAGTAACTCAGCTCATTGAAGCTGCTCTCTCCTGGTTCAACAGGCACTGCTGGAGCTCACTGCCACATGTGAGAAAGGTGAAGATGAGTGAGAGGAGGTGCCAGAAAACCAAAAATTGGTTCAAACTTGACAACACTCAGCATCCCACTAAGAGCTAGAGTCCTGGCCATGATGACAGAGTTTATTCCTTTAAAGCTCAAACAGAACTTCCACAAAAGAACATGTCTCAGAAGAGCCTCCCTCAGGTCTCTGCCTTCCTCAATGAGACGTGGTGTATTCTGCAGGTAATTCTCTCAAGAGTGCAGAAAAACAACCTACCACAACATGTGCAACAAAATGGCAAGATAACCTGTCTGAAGCACCTCAGAGGTGGGGATTAGGCCATGTTCTTTTTCACTTCTCTCCAACAAAGGCCAGGCAGAGGCGATGACAATGCCAGTCAATAAGATGGTGCTGACAAGACAAGACAATATCCCTCGGGAGTTTCTCTCCTCTGTCACGGACAGCAACAGACAAGGGAGTACAGAATTTCAGCTGTCAAAAAAGTTCTAGTCAGTGGTTTTCTAAAGGAAAACAAAGACTCCTATTCATCTTTATTTTTTAGTTTAAAAAGGATCTGAGGTAAAGAACCGCACAAGAGTAGGAAAGCAAACTGGCTTTTCTACTCTTGTATGCCCTCCACAATTTATTCAGTCAGTAAGTAAGCAAGGAAAAACTATAGCTTTCAGCTACATGACTGTAAGCTGTAATTATAAACACCAGGACTACTGTTACTTCCTTTTTCTACACAACTGAACTTTGGTCATGGAAACAAACCCTTATACAGAAGCAGACTTGTGCAGGGGATTCTGTTTAAAACCTGTTACTGCTGGTAAACAAACTGCATTTGTAAGCAGCTAGAAGACTGACCTGCAAATGACTGTCAGGATCACCACCAGCATTTCTCTATCTACCAGGCAGACTAGGTGTGTTTCATATGCTTTTATAATTTGCTTTCCAGCACAAAATGACAAAAGAGCATTTTTTTCCTCCCATCCGATTTTCCACTAAATTTAGTTCTGCAAGAGTAATCTTCAGCTAAACCTATAATCAGAGTGAAAGCACAGTCAAATGCAAGCCAAGCATCCAGCCCGTCGCTGTCCAGTTCTGCACCACATTTGCCCACACTAATACAGCAAACAGAATCCTAAAAATGAAAAGTTGGACCCTATTGCTCGATCCTGAACAGCATTCAATCCCTAACATTTTTAAAGCAAAATGATCATAACAGTGGCACCTACAGAGCTTGAAGGTTCAAGTATGTAACTTGAAGGTTAGAGTAACTGCAACCCTTGCCTAAAGACAAACGCAGAATTTCTGTGATGCAACAAACTGATGATACCACACTAAAACAGAGGTAAGAGATCTACCTAAAGGCCTGTTTTAAAGCGAAATTACTGATTAACACCTGACAAAAGACGCACAAAGGTTTGGCCTATGGTAGGAATTGTTCATCATCACAGAAACCTACACAGAGGATACATCTCCAATAAATCCCAACCACACCAAACAGCTGGAGTGTGACAGGAGGCCTGGAAACTCCTGCAAGGGGCACGGTGCCTGGGATGCCCAGAGCTCAGAGAATCACAGAATCTGCAAGGCTGGAAAAGACCTCTGGGATCATGGAGACCAACCTTTGACCCAACACCACCTTGTCTACTAGACCACGGCACTGAGTGCCATATCCAGTCTCTCCCTAAACACCTCCAGGGACGGTGACTCCACCACCACCCCGTGCAGCACATTCCAATGCCCAATCACCCTTTCCGTGAAGAACTTCTTCCTAATGTCCAACCTAAACCTCCCCTGCCACAGCTTAAGACCGTGCCCTCTTGCCCTCCTATTGCTGCTTGCCTGGGAGAAGAAGCCAACCTCCACCTGGCTACAACCTCCCTTCGGGTAGTTGTAGCGAGCAATAATGTCCTCCCCGAGCCTCCTCTTCTCCAGGCTGAACACCCCCAGCTCCCTCAGCCGCTCCTCACAGGATTTGTGCTCCAGACCCTTCACCAGCCTCGCTGCCCTTCTCTGGACACGCTCCAGCACCTCAACATCCCTTTTATCACCCAAGGGCGCCCAGCCTTGGCGGCTGCCAGGGGCTCTAGGGGCGAGCCGGGCACCCGCACCCTGCACGCCTCCCGCTGCCTGCCCCGCGGTGCCGGGCGCCGTGCCCGGAGCGGGCTGTCGGGGCGGGCCGTGCCCGGAGCGGGCTGTCGGGGCGGGCCGTGCCCGGGCCCGGCTCGGGGAGGGCCCCGCAGTACCTTGATGCGCTCGCCGTCGATGGTGACGGCCCGCTCGCGGAAGTCCACGCCGATGGTGGCCTCGGTGCGCTGCGGGAAGCGGCCGGCGCAGAAGCGGAACGTGAGGCAGGTCTTGCCCACGTTGGAGTCGCCGATCACGATGATCTTGAAGATGCGCGAGCGGGCGGGGGGCAGCGCGCCGGGCAGCGCCCCGGAGCCCGTCAGGCTCAGCTCCAGCGAGGACTCCACGTCTCCCGACGCCGACGCCATCGCGGGCCCCGGGACGGAACGGGACGGGTCGGGAATGGGAATGGGAATGGGACGGGACGGGCGCGCGCCCGGGAAGCGGCAGCCTCCCGGCCTCAGCGCGCGCCGCGTCACGCCACGGCAGCGCGCGCGCGCGACGGTCTCGCGAGAGCGCGGCGGGCGGGGCCTGCGTGCGGCGGCGGCGCCGCCAGGGGGCGCCAGGCACCGGGACCCCGGAATCAGGAACGGGGAACCGGGAATGGGGCTGGGGAGGAACCTGCGGGGTGCGGTGAGAACCCCTGCACCCGTCCGGGCGTCCTGCGCGTCCTTGCAAAACGTGCACTGTGTGAAAACTTTTTCTTAAGACAGGATGTTCCCTGGTATTTGGTCTTCGTGCGCTTTTTCCAAGCCTGTTCATGGAGAAGGGGGATTTAGCCCGTGGAACAGAGAACGGTTAATGAGCAAGCTTTAAGTGATGCCCGTGTGTTGGAAAAACAAATTACTTCTTGGTGGAATTGGTTAAGGTTTAGGACTGGACGTGCTCCAGTGACCTCAGCGGTGGGAAGGTGGCTGGGGGTGAAAATCAGAGAAAACAGAGAAGGTGTATTCACATCCCATCAGAACTTATAACGGTACGGAAATTACAGGGTAAAATGAGGGTGCTGCTCCCAGGATGGAACACAGTCGACACGCTCCACGATGACTCCCCATACAACAATAAGCACCCTCTAAAGGCGGACGGAACAGAGGGTGGAGCAGTGGAAATCCCTCCGGGAAGGGGAACTCAATAGCACCTGTCACCCAAGGGAGATAGGAGAAGATGCCCTGCTGCTGAGCCAACAACTGTGGCGAAATCTCTCTCCTCGGATGAACTTGGTTCATTAAAGCCTGACTGTAACATTAACACACACCTCCCTCCCAGAGTTACCCGCCTCCAAGGCACAACTACCCCCAACTGGGCGTGTGCCCTCTGGTTTTTTTGACTGTACCTTGAAAAGGGAAGCGGGAGAATTTTACACCAGTCAGTAACAAAGGTATTTATGACTAAAGTCACTCAAGCTCCATCTAAACGTAAATAAATAGTATAAAAGTAAGTTGAGAATGGTGGAAAAGTTAGGGAAGACTCCACCAGAACTGCTGGGTGAATCAATTGACGGGCTGAACCTGTCTTCTCATTCTATAGGGACATCCATTGGGTAAGAACCATACTCTATGCATGCTGGATACTTTTACTGGGATTAGAGCTTGTCTGTTTATTGCTTTAAATACATTTTTGCAGTCAGATACTGTCACTGGCAGTCTTCAAACCTTAACCTATCACCGTTTGTATCAATAAAGGGTGTTATTCTGTAAACTGTTAGTGTCAGTCCTTCCCCTGGGCTGGCAGTTACCTGCAGCAGGAACACACTGGAATAAAGTGGGAAGACCCACTGAGGGGTCTCCCTTAGCCCCCTGAAAAGGGCAGTCAAATCACCCCCTCATGCAGTGGGACTGTTCAGTGAAGGGTCCCCATAACGGGACGCTGGCAGACTGGTTGGGCACAAGGGCCTCGGCTTTCCTGGGGCACTGACAGACAAATCAAACACTAAGGGTCGAGGTGACATCAACCCAGGGGGAGGTTAACAAAGCTTGGGATGCAGGATATGCCACTGACAGTGGACACAAAGAATGCAGGATTTATGGGCCACAAGGACATGCAGCAGAACTCCCGAGATAAGGAGAAAACTAATAAACCCAAGTCAGCAACTGTGCTGGAATCAGCTCCGACTGGCTAAAAGGTAATTCCAGCAGGGGGAGATGGGAACCACCGACTCAGGGACCCCCGACCCAAGAAACCCACCCACCCAAGAGAAGAGATAGACTGAGCATGAGGACTAGTTAGCACAAGGAGTGAGAGAGTCATTAACCAACAGAAGATAGAATACTAATTATTAAGTCACATTACTTGTAGCAAATGAACACCAGAGGGTGACCACAACAAACCCACCTTTGTTCAGCAACAAGCTGGGTTTTGAGCCAGATGAGGGAAAAGGCCAATAAAAACCAGATCCTGCAAGATGGGATCATGCTTTTGTTCATGCCAATGTCCTCCCTTACACAGCTGGCTCAGGTGTAAAACTCCCTCCTGCCCCAGGGGAGGTGTTGGGACATTGACAGGGAGGCCTCAAGGTGTTCATCCCTTCTGATAAGGCACAACTGGCTCAACTACAGTGGTGTGAAAAAAGCAGTTATGTCTTAAAAGGGCTCATAAATCATCAAAGACCTCCAAAGTGGCCCCAGACTCACTTCTGGGGCCTTCCACCACAGGACGGTGTTACGTCAGAGAGTGTAAACACCCTCCCTACCTCTCCCCCCCTCACCCAGGGGAGATACCTGGATGTCACCACTTGAACCTGAGTGTGTATTAACCCATTGATCTTTGTGTTTCAGGGGCTTTCCCCACCCCCAGTGGATCAAGACTGTGACCATCACTTCAACCAATGGACATCAAAATTCCAGCAGTCAAGTCTCCACTATCTACTCTTATCCTCTCTTTCTTTCTTTTCCATATATATTTTTTTAAGTGATATCTTTATACTTTTATATTGTTGCATTTCTATAGATAATAACCAATACGGCTACATACCTCCTTTTCATTGCAACCAAACTGTTCTAAAATAAAACCTACATATATATATATATATATGTATATATAAACACACCAGTCATTCAGTGTCTTTTCCCTCCAACCCGCCCCAAGGGATCTATTAACAAGAACCTCAGTCACCCCACCTTCAGGGGCAGGATCATAACATTCAAGCAAGGTCACCCTAGAGCACATTGCACAGAATTGCATCCAGATGGTTCTTGACTATCTCCAGTCAGGGAGACTCCACAACCTCTGTGGACAATCTGTTCCAGTGTGTGGTCACCTACACAGGAAAGAAGATCTTCCTCACATTTGTATGGAACTTCCTGTGCATCAGTTTCTGCCCGTTGCCTCTTGTCTTATTGCTCAGCACCACTGAGAAGAGCCTGGAACCATTCTCTTGACACCCTCCCTTCAGATACTTATAGGCATTGATGAGGTCCCTTCTCAGTTGTCTCCTCTTGAGGCTGAACAGGTCCGGCTCCCTCCGCCTTTCCCTGTAAGAGAGATGCTCCAGTCCCTTAATCATCTTTCTTGGCCTCTGCTGGACCCCCTCCAGGAGCTCCATGTCTCTCTTGTACTGAGGAGCCCAGAACTGGACACAGGATTCCAGGTGAGGCCTCACCAGGGCTGAGTAGAGGGGTGGGATCACCTGCCACGACCTGCTGGGAATGCAGATGGGAAGCAGATGGGAATGCTCTGAGAAGCAGATCTTTGCCAGCCCCTCTGCCTGTGCTGTGCTTCAGGCTGACCCCTCTGCTGCTGCCATTTACAGTAAATGAGCAAGTTCATCCCTGACAAAGAGGACACTCGGATTAAAAGTGACTGATGTATCTCTCAATAAGAAGGGAAGTATGGCATTGCTTTAGCAGTCTGTTAACTCACCAAGGGCATCAGCCTAGGAGACAGGTGAGATGTAGACATCAAGTTTAAGCAATGTCCACCAGCAACATTATTTTAGAGAGCTTAACTCCTACACTGCAAAGCAAATGTAGATTGCAGTAGTTGAGAGAACTGTTACTCGTTGGTGATTCTCTGGCCTGCAAACTGATAGCTGAGCCAGGATTCCTAAGGTTTGGATCACATACCTAATAACAGCCACTGGGAGTCCTCCTCTTTACACTGTTACACACACCTCTGACCACTTGGGGCTTCTTGCCTGCACAAATAACAAATGATCCTGGGATCCTATAGAGCAACTGTCATGTGATTGAAGGGTAGTGCTTTGAGCAGCCTGTTATTACTAATATAAAAACAATAGGCTAGATTAAATAAAAAAAAAAGTTAAAATATCCTGAGTTCAGAGCGATTTCAGTTACAGTGCCCATCTTAGTTTTTGTCACACCCCTTTCCCCTCCCTTGGACCAATCTCTAAGATTGTAGAGATGTTCCTCCAGCCTCTAGTCCTCTTCTGAGACAAGATGCCTCCATTTATGCTGTCAAATAATTCATTCTTTCAAAGAAAGAGGAATAGTTTTGTTCTGTTGTGAAAGTGAGATTAAAAGGAGGTGAGGAGGTTATGCCACCAGTGAGTTGCTACTGTCCCCTGTACAGAATTGATCCCTTTTGCAGCTAGAATGTAAAATGTGTTTGGCTGAGGAGAAGGAGCATGAGCAAACACATCTCTATAGCCCTATGATCAAATAAGTAGAGAAATGCTAGTTCTAGTGGGGGGGGGGGGGGTGCCCTGATTTGGGCTCTGACTAGTGTGATAAAAGGTGAGTTTAAACAGCTGTTCAGCAGGGTCTGCCAACAGCTCATTTAACTGATTTTGGTCTGGGTTATGCCAAGAGGGTAAAAATGAATTATAATTAGATCTGAGCTCTTCAACAGCTTTTAACTTCTTTTATTTCAACGGCCAAGACACACCATCTAGTGGCTGAGGGGCATTCCTAGTCATTACATTATTGTACTCTGCTAGTTATAAACTGACACTCCCAACATTTTGCCAGTGAATTTGCCTCACAATACTGCCAACAGCCACCACAGTTCCTGTTTTGTTGGCTGTGGACAGGCAGAACCTCCTTCACAGGGATCCACTGGAACACAGCTGGGCCCTGAAGCAATGGACGTGCAATAAATAACCTGAGAGTTTAACTTTTGTCCCAGATGTGGACAATACCTGGGTATAGAGAGAAAAGTTCACTTTACTGAGAGACTAAAGTGCTCTTTACTTAAAAGAATTCACAGTTCTTCCAGGGGTCAAAATAAAATCCTGAGTGCAGTTAATGAAGCTCCTCATTCACTTTGGGTTTCTTGGTGGTACTCAGTATTTGCCCTCTCCTCTTGCAGCAGCTTGCCTTAGCTTGAGATAGTAAAGGTACACGTGGGAGTTTTGACTGTCCTTTTTGAAATTCCTCATTACTGCAGTCATGAGACTTTGGCATCAGCCTTAACAAATCAGTAAGATTTGACATAAGGTGACTTCACCCACCCTCCCCACTCCTCCTTCTTCCAGGAAAGCTGTCCCTCAAGAGCAGGAGTTTTGGAGGAAGGTGGCTTCCCATCGAGAGGACAGCACTCACTGCCTCTTTTCTGCGCTTGATTTCCAATTTAATCCTTTGATGGGCTGATCTCGGGAGATCTCAGGAGGCTCTTGGCTTAAGTCACTTTTATGTGAGCTATTTCAGTGTGGTACTCGAAATGTCATCACTTCTGTTACACTTGCAGGGATAAGGATGTTGATTAGATCCTTACATTTCATCCAGCACAGACTATTTCTGGATGCTCCTTTTCCTTTCTGATGTATTTGAAGACCAGCAAATATAATTGAATTTATTTATAGTAACAGAATAAATTAAAAATGTTTCTTTCTATAGAAGCATTTGAAAAAAGGGTTTGGTTTTCTTCTTTTGCAAGGACAAGTACTTTTAATGTGCTCTTCGGATGTGCTCAGTGAATGAATGCACAAGAGCCCAAGTTCACAGTTATTTTTATTTAGCAGATGTCGAATTTTCTAAGAAAAGGGATTCTGAAAATAGTTGCAAGTCTCTGGACTTGTGTTGCATTTTAAGAATAGTTATTTCTGTCTTCCCTTGAAGGCGTATTTTAACATGTTAGTCCCATGAAAATGCAGACTGTTCAATGTCTAAAAATTACATCTACCAGGTTTTAAGTTAAGGAACAAATTAGGGAAAAAAGAGTGAGTCTAAGGTTTTCTCATGTTGCTTGTTATTTTCTGAAGAGATCGAAAAGTTTCCAGGTGTGCCCTACTAATTTAATGACAGGTAGTTTAAAAATGCTTTTAAAGTTTCCGCGGAGATACTGTACCTCTGATTCCTTGTGGGGGCTTTGTCCTTTGGTGTGAGGCCCCACATCCTCCATTTTTGCAGGAAAAAGTCCTGTGGTTTTGCAAGGAAAAGTTCTACTATTGCAAGACTTGACTTTGCAAGTCTAAGAAGAGTTTGACCTCCCACTAACATATTTCTTTATGATAAAATACAGGTGGCAGAAATGTTGGAGGCACAAAGGACAGCTTTTCGGGAGACAGGATTCAAGGACCCTGTATGTCAGACTGAAAAAGCAAGTATTAACATACCCTGTTGAAATCATGAGGTCAAATGTCTCATCTATCTTTGCACTGAAATGAAGCTTTGACACAGCTGCTTTTACCACCAGTTACCAGAGTGCGACTTTCTCATTCACTCCCATGCCCTTGTTCTCATCAAAACTATAAACTGAAAAACCTTAAGAAAAGGAAAAGAAGTAAAGGCTTTCCCATTTCTAGCCTGTGCTTGGATTTTATCCTCATTGAGTGCTTGATGGTAGACTGGGGCTTTAATGTGGAGATCAGTGTGTGTTTTAGGTTGTCTGGATGATAATAGGCCTCATCCAGCAGACATGTCATCATTGTATTTGTCTGACACAAATGCAAATCCTCTGCATGAGAACCCTCTGCTCTGCCAAACATGGGCAGAGAAACTCTGGATCCTTAATGTTAAAGGCAGCAACCTCAGCTTTATGAGTGGTATTTCTGTAGGAGCACCCACTTGACATCCCTACTCGTAAGAATGGGAGTGGCTGTGGGATTGCATCCAGTGCTTGAAACGCTGCTTGGCCATCTGGGTCTGTACAGAAATGTAAGGTCGTGCAGCCCTGGGATGGCAGTGGCTGGAAGAACGAGCCCTTGGCCTGTCTGGGTAGCTGAGGGGACAACTGACTGACTTCTGCGTCGAGTTTGTCACAGAAACCCAGGCTCTCCAAACCTGTAGTGACGCTGCCTGCACATCCTTGGTCCAGTGCTGAGTGTGCCCTCTGCCTTGTTGGGCTGGCTTATCCAAGGGGGGAGGTCAGAAAAAACAGGGAGCACCTTGCCAGCAGGGCTGCAGAGAGCACTAGCGAGCAGCAAAGCTGCTCTGAAGCGTTTTGATCTGCCAAGCCAGTCTTAAACTAAAAGCCATGTCCCTGCTTTCTCTCTCCCCGCAGTCATACACACTGTGCTTAAGGTCTGTCTGCATGTCCCAAGGCAGCACTGCAGGAAGGTTCACCAAATGTCACAGAGCTTCTATATTTACCTGTCTTTATCAAGGCCCCCAGTCAATCATTCCAGGCAGCAAACAAATCCAGTTGTGATCCCCCAGCGATTTGCCTTGGGGCCCTTGACTCCCAAGACTGCTTGAGGCGAGGATACACCGTGCGTTTTGTTTTCTGGCAACAGGTTTTTCTTCAAACAGTATGATCTCAGGGTGTGGGTTTGTTACTTGCTTCTGCAAGAATAAGCTTTCCTTCTTTTCCCAGGCTCTTACTTGTCATCAAGGGCATAGTCCTACTGCGATTTCAATTAAAACGTTGAATAAAAAAAAACCACTGTCGTGGATTAACCCCAGCCAGCAACCAAATACAAGGGGTTTTTATTGTATGCAGAGTATACTGAACAAATAAATATAAATACTGCTTGTATTTATCCCAGTGGCTTAATGCTTGGCAACAGCTGGTGCATCGGCCTGGCACTGAGATCGGTTTGCTCCCTCAGTTTCAACCCAGTTGCCACACAAGGCTTATCCTCTCTTTAAGTATCTAAGTAAATTTAGGTCACCCTACGTTGTTCACATAGCACACATACAATTTGTGTACCTGTCTATAATTTATAAAAGGCAGGATGGCAATCAAGCCAGATTTGGTACGCTCCCAAGTTGTTCATTCATGCTTTTGTCTGAAAACCAGTGTCTCATATCCTTTTGTGCTCTCTGCTGGTGGAGATTTTCCCTTACTGGCACGCACTGCCTTGTGCAGTTATTTTTTTCTCCCTTCTGTCAAGGGAGGCAGAAATCCAGCAACCTCAGCAGCAGAGGGAGTTGTGGGGATAAGAGATCAGCTGCCCAGTGGTCCTTGTCACCTAAACCCTTCTCTGGTCTGTGTGGCATTCCCAATCCCCTCTCCATGGTTTTGACTGGAGCGGAGAACACAGAATAAAACTGAGAAAAGACAGTGGCAATGGGAGAGCTGGACGAGACTTGCACTCCCCCATCTCCCCGTGATTCCCTGGTGCCAGAAGGATATCCATGGGTTTTCCCAGTTTGAAAGTCCTCAGGGGTCACCTGGACCAGACTACATAAAAAAGGGGGGTTGTTTGCCTAGGAGTGAGAGGAACTAAAAATTATGTCTTCTCTATCCTCCTTTGCTTTCTGTATTGTAGTTTGGAGCACGGGGGAATTCAGGAAGGAGGCCATACCCTAGGGGTCAGTGCCTTTGAACTGCACGGAGAGGATTCAGGTGGGTGAGGTGCCTTTCAGGACAGCCCCTGCTGCTGCTGTACAGAATATATGGCTGTATAACGAGATCTCAGCCAGTTTTGCCAAAAAATATAAAAGTCTAATTGAAGGGGGTAATCATTCTCCACCATCAGTGTCCTGCAATACAGAATGTAAGGAACGTGGTGAAAAGATGCTCATCAGAGGACAACATAAGAATTCAAAAGCACAGACAAGTTCACTCTGCAATGAAGCAAAGATTGTTTTTTTTCCAGCTCAAGCAGTTACATTTCATTAAGACATTTACTGATACTGCAAGTGAAGCGAGATGAAAAGTTATGAACATTTGGTGATTCCTATGAAGAAAAAAAGTGTCTGAAATGCATGATGTAGACAGCCAGAAGCCAACATTTTCCTAAAAAAATTATAAAAATACTTGCAGATTATAAACATAACTGCAAGAAAAAATAGCAGCTAACTAATAAAAGCAGCTTAATATATTATGAGTACATGGTGTAAAGTTTCATATTTTTGCAATAAAATCATACAATATATATGCAGTGGAACAGAGCTGTTCCTGCTCTCAGGGGCTGACAGACATCCCTGTAGTGCTCTCAAAGGCTGGAGCCATGGCTCATGGTTTTGAGTTCAGGAGAAAGTGCCAGACACTGAACAAGCCCTCAAAGCCCCACAACTTGCACTTACCATGGAAACGCCAGTCTTGCATGATCCACTCAGCAGCCACATCATTGCTCACACTTTATTTTCCCCTAAATAAATAGCTTTTACACATCCCCTGGGTTCACTGCATGAAGGCAAGATGGGAATAAAGTTAAGAGCAAAGTCTACTTTTGGAGTACTGCAATAGCTTCATCTGTAGCACAGGTGAGGCAGAGACTGAGGGTGATTCCTCTTCCCTGCTTCACAACAGCTTAGGCACTGCAGAAATCACGCAATCCAAAATGAGAACATTACTTTTGTACGTATTCCTTCAAAAAATTAAAAAGATTAAGAGTCCAGAACTCTGACACTGCTTTTCCAACTGTTCAACAATGGGTTAATCAATTGGGTTTTGTTTTTAGAGCAGTTTTTATTCACCTCCAGTAGGACCTATGGAGGTTTCGTAGGTGGAGGAAGGCACTTAGCATGCAACCTTGCAGCATTTTAAGGGACAGAGGGACTGCAGAAAGACGTTGTCTTTCTGCTACTGCATGAGGGACCTTCAGAACAGTTTCCAGAAGCATAATGAATGACAAGGCAGGAAGATCCTGATGGAGTGGAGGGGTACTGATGAAAGGTCAGAACTGAGAGATTTATGCAGATAAAATAATGCATGAACTGCCAGGCTACCCTGGCTCCTCATAAATCTTCTGTGCTTCAAGTCCTCTTGTAGATAACCGCGAGGTGCTGTTCCCAGAAATGGAAGGGTGTGGTCTCAAAGTATTAAAAGTTCAAGGCAGGTGGTTTCCCAGCAGGAATGCCCCTTCCCTCCCCAGAACAGTGAAGTTACTGAGGACATGGATAAGGAAGGGATGCTATTTTTTAGGGGATGCTGTTTTTCAGAAGGGTACGAGGTGTCCAAAGGAACCTTGACTGCAACAAGCTCCTTTCCCATCCAAAGGGGTGACTATGAGGATACTGCTGTAATCACTTCAGTATCACACCCACCTTCCCTGCAGGCATCCACAACCAAACGCAGACCCTGCAAGCGCTGGAGTCCTTGTGCTCACTGCAGACAGTGTTAACCAGAGCTGTTATTCACTGCACACAATTGTTAACAAACGTTTTTTTCAGGTAATGTTAACTGTCCAGTCCACAACACATTATAGGTTCTTATACTGCTGTGTCAGCAGTTTGCTGGCTACTTTTGCCCCAGTTTGTCAGCATTACCATATTATTTTGCCTGATAATTGCTTACAATCACAAGACATTCAGGGACACTGGGTCAGGAAAACTTCGGGATCAGGAGGACTTACGGGTGGGGAAGAGAAAGCTACATTTTATTATTTCATCCCCCAAACCCTTATCTGAGGAAAACAGCAAATGCTTCTTCAGTCAGCTTGCTTCTGAACACCTCTTTTTCAAACCCCCAGGCTCTTTGTAGCCTGAAAAAAGCAAAGGATCTTTTTCTTTGTAGCTACAATTAGTTTCTAGGCTAGGACAGACAGCTTCCTGCCGAGGTGGTTCTTCTGCAGCCTGACTTCAAAAAGAATCACATCCTTTCCCTACTGACCTTTCTTCCTTTTGCGAGACCCACACCCCAATTAACAACCCATCAGCATGGAAGGAGACAATGGGGAATTAAGGGAATGAGCCAAGGGATCGTTTATTACAGAGCTGGTGGGCATCTAAGGAGGATGCTGGACCCTACAAGGAAACACTAGTACTCATTTACAAACAGAACTCAGCATTTTTATTCTTTGATTGACTTCCTGCCAGTTTTGATATTTGCTACCACCAGAGAAGAGCGTAAAAACACAGTACAACATTGTTAACCAGTTAGGAAGGCTGGAAGGGAAAGCAAATCCCGGTACAACAGCAAGTGGCTTGGTGGAGTTTATCATTAAGATTTTTTTTTTTTTTTTAACGGATCAGCAATGAAGCAATAAATATGCTGCTGCACTGAACCAACAACAGGACTTTCACTAAGTTCGTGGTTTATTGCATTACAGTTTAAAACTAAATGTTATCCATCATCATACATTCACCGACCAGATAAATGACACTTTTTCATGTGTTATATGCTAAATGGCTAAAATTATGCAGTAGCTGAACTAGACTAGGACTAGTAGAGGTAGATATTGAATGGGCAGTGCCAGGCAGAAATATTTTGCAAAAGTACTTTTTTGTGTCTCATTATGAACAATGAACAGGTGTAACACTTTCAATTAAAACAAACATCTTAGGGAAGCTATTCTAAGATGCTTTGGATTTTTCAGTAATATTTCTCTTGCAATACTCTTACAAACCCTTTGATATGGTCCCTAGTAAACTGGACAATCTTTGTCCTCCACATTTTCTGCCACGATTTATGTGAATACTAACATACAAAGCTAGAGTCTTTGCAAACATACTACTCTTTGCTTGTACCACTCTAAAAGTAATACACATTTACAGCTTCCTTGGCATGGGAAGACAGCATTTATAGTATTTACAGCTTCGGTCATCTTTCTAGTAGTTAAAAAGCTATTTCATATTTAATCTAAAATGGGATTTCTATTATGCCACCTCGTTATAATTCACTTCAGTCTCCCTTTGCTGAGCTGCTCTATCAGTTGCTCCTTGCCATTCTCACTGCTGACTGTGTGTATGCTCCTGGGAAGAAGAGTCTCTGCCTGACACAGCCATTAAAACTGGTGTTTGCAGACTGCAGCTTTAATGTCCAGGAAATAGAGTCATGACAGCATGACCACAGGTTTTGTAAAAGAATACACCTTTCACTCCTCACCATATCACAGAACAGTTCACTACTGGAATGCTCCTGGAAGCAAGAGTCTTTCCCCAAGCTCAGCAATCATTTTCCTCCATCTGGAACTTCAGCTTTCATTAAAGAGCTTAAAGACTTCTCAATTCATTTACTAATAGACTGTCTAATTATACTACATTTGCACTGTTTTCCTGCACAGAATCCTAAAGCAGTGTGTTATCGCACAAGCATAACTCTTACTTCCACATAGTTCAAGCTATTATAAATTACCACGTAGGTCCAAATGGCATTTTTAAAGCAAAATTCCTTAGGGAAAAAAGATTTCAAAGCCAGCTAGTTACCCCGTACAGAACACTTAGAAACTAACAGTCAAAGCAATCAGAAAAAGGGAAAAATAAGATTTTAATTTAGGTGTATTGAGCTGGATTGTGATATCCAGTGGTTTTGTTGGCATGAGTGGCACATGTTCAAAGCACAACTGTGGTGACACAATGCGAGCACTGCAGGAACGATGGCACCGCTGCTCCAACCCTCGAAGGCATCACGTTAAACAAAAATCTTCAGTGTTCTTATTTGAACTTGCTCACGTGATGCTGAAATTGTATTTGCGCCTCTGGTTTTTCAGGCCTGATCTCACCCTAAACCTCACCTGTGTTTTCTTCTAGGAAGACACTGACAATTCAATCTGGCTGAAGGAAGGTGCTGCACCAGCTTCCAGGATCTACTGTTACAGCTGTAGCTCCTCCAGACCTGGCAAACCCATATGTTAAAGGAAGATTTAACAGGGTAATTATACACACCTCATCAAGCCCTAGAGAGGCCCTGGGAAATGTGGAATTTTTTCCCCATGCCAGGGGAAAAATCTGAGTGGCAAACTTCCTTCCTGACACAGCAGACATCAGGACGTGACTCCTCCCTATGACCATGGAAGTACCAATACCTCTACTGAAAGAAACCCCCATAAATGCAGAATATAGAAGCTTTTAAGGCATTTAAGATGCAAAGGAATGAGCTGCTGAATAGATAACTTTGGGACAATTTTACCTGTTTGTTCACATGCATGCCTGTATCCTCTGTTCTCCACAGGGAGGAAGCGAGTACCTCACGCACCATCATGGGGCGAATGACCACTCTCAGCTATTTACAATTTAGGCCCACTTCTGACTCTGGCATTGCTTCATGCAACATATATTTGCACCATCTACAGTCTCTTATCTAGGGAAAATCTGTTGTTTGAATTCCTCCCCCCCTCCCCCGGGAGATATCCACAGCATGTCATCACCAGTGGCTCCACTGATGGTGAAAGCATCTTTCTCCAGCAAGATTCGTGCATCAAAACAAATCATGACTCATGAGTAAGCCAACACTGACCATGAATGCAATCCCTGCTCACCTGCGTTGTCAGCCAAGCATCGATAATCACAATTTTGGATCTCAGCACGCAAAGGAAAGCTTTCACTGCAGCACAACACTCTGTGCTACCACTTCACAAGACTCATTGCATTGGATTGTAACTTCATTTCCAGCTCTTAAAACTCTTCCTCAGAAGCTAGCCTTGCATCTAACAGGAGAGAGATGAAAATGAAGGAATTCCTTTGTCAATTAAAGAACCTTCGTCTTTAGGTGAACTCTTGGCTTAGTTTCCTTTCCTGGGATTGCAGTCTTCTGGAAGGGGATGAGGAACCTCTTTAATCCAAAAGCATCATCTCTGAAGCACTAATAGATGGCTTCAAGCAAGGTTATGAAGTAGTATCCTTGGGGAAAATCACGACAGATGGGTAGATGGAGGCTTTTGGAAGGCCCACTGAAATATCCTTTCCCACATTTGCATAATGACAGATAACAAGTAACTTCTTGATTCTAGTTCATCCATTTCAACGCAAAAACAGGCAGTGAAAAAGTAAAAGAAATAATCCCATTTATAGGCAGCACCCAAAAAACAGTATTTGGAAAAAACAGAATTTGCTTGATGCAATTCACAATCTGTTAAGAGTGAACACTCATCTGCCTCCAGCTAAGCATCAGAAGCCAAGGAAACGGCAGCAATACTCAGAGGCAAGGCCAAAAGCTCGCAGCTTGTGTAGGCAAGACTGAACCATCTTCAGTAGTTGCAGAAGACATGCAGTCCAAGTATCTCAGGCTGCAGAAATGACTGAGATTAAGACATACATACCAGACTCAAGTAAAGGCTCTGTAGGTATTCTAGTCCCTAAAAGCCCAGCAGGTTAAATATACAAATACAGCAACACAACTTACATTTCCGACAGAAACTACACTGCAAACATACACAAGGATAGTCTAACCATGAAAAGAAAGTGGAGCTGAATATACAACAAAAATCTGTTCTTCTGACAGTTAAAAAACTACAAATCCCAATAAGTCTTCCAGGATTTCTTAACTGTACATGTCAATATCGCTGAATCCCATGATGTGGAAGAGGAAGGCTGTGTATCCACATGACAGATACTCTGTAACTCAACTTCTGCAGCAAAGAAGGCACTCACTTTGTAAGCTGTAGTTTATTTCTGCTCTGTTTTATATGATGAACCTACAAAAGAAAACATTTGAGCACTTATCTATATTATTAACACAGTAGACTCGTAGATTGAAGCTTGACTTGGGAAACAAAATTCAACCTAACATTGGTGGAACTTAAAAGCCAAGTAACAAAGCATTCTGTGTTATAGGACTTCCCAGACATTCAGTATTTACATATAATGCATTTGCATTTTATACTTGATGATCACCCATCAGGAGTGACATTGTTAGCATGACTGGACAGCACAGTAAGCCAACCCTGAGCTGCACTCTAGCAAACCCATTCATTTTCAAAGTACAACATAGATTGGTTTAAATATTCACACAATTGTTTTTCAAAACGTTTTATTGCATTATATTTGGTACCTTATGTTTGACAAAGGAAATTACATTTGTAACTGCAGGAATAAGAAGCTGGTCTGTTATTGAAAAAAAATTTTGGGCCCCTTAAAAGTTACAAAGTCTTGGGCTTGCCTGAAACAACTGAGCAAGAAATATATTCTTAAGAAATGTAGGGCTTCAAGTATTACAAACCTGTGACACTGTGGAAAAGTTCCAGAGGTATCTAAACTGCAGCACTTTTTTATTTTTTTTTTTCTGCATAACATGAACAAGGCCTGCTGAGGTTTTAATCTATTAGTCTCTTGATCAGTCAAAATGGTAGTCAGGAGTTTTCCTCTTTGCAACTTCAAGCCATAGTATGTTCTCATTTTGTTTTCACTCTACGTGAAAAATGCATGCGATCTTTCTAATTAGTTGGTGCCACATCACAGTGCATAATTTTTATTTGGTTCTTGCATTACAGTTTTAAAAAGTTTGGCCAACCCACGCTGATAAGTTCACCTCAAGAACAGCAACGTTGATTCTCCCCTCCCCACCTCCCCCCCCTCCCCACCAAGTTTAATCCCAGGAGAGACCGTTTTAACTGGTTCCTTCAGTTAAAAACTGTGGTGCAAGAACACCAAACCGATCGTGTACAGTGAATTTCAGAGACACAACAAGCTTATTGAACACACTATGTTTCTTAATTCTGCTTGATATCCTGTATGTCCAAGCACCCCCAACATAGCACGTATGTTGCAGGTTTCTCTGTATATTCTGATTCGCATTGCATACTTCCTATGGACACAATCATCCCCCGTATCAAAATCAGTCAGATGCTAAAGCCCCATCAACTCTTTGTGCTCAGTGAAAGAATCCAGTGCTAAAACAGCAGTTTTGCTGTCTGAGATAACAGTAATCTCACAAGACAAATTTAAAGTTAATATTTCTGCCACACACCTGCTCTGAGGGACACACACCCCTTCAGGTCTCATATAAATTAGTTTAAAAACATGGGTGGGTAGGTAGGTAGGGAGAAGGGTTGTTGTTTTTTTTTTTTTCCTTTTTCAATTTTAGCAGCTTTTAATTTTTAAGAAACCGAACAACCTATAACCAGTAATATGTTAGATATTTCATATATATATTTGTCAGCAGGATAAAAAAAAAAAAGTAAAACTATTTGAAGGCAACCAGGTTGGTTTTTTTTTTCCTTCTGTTCTTTTGTGTAAGTTAGAACAATTCAGCAGGTGCGTGACAAAAATATTATACACCAGATATGGTCCAACGTCATTTTTTTCCAATAAAGTTGTTCATATTTCATTGGCCAGTTCTTCAGGTTCTGCAGAGCTGTCTCCATTAACTGTGATCTTCATATCCTCTTCATATCCAGGGGGCATGAAAGCCAAAGCATAAGGGAAAAGCTTATGACAATTTGCTCTGTACGTTTCAGATGCTTCTTTACAGTCTCCAAGGCTACCGTCACATAAAGCTTCTAATACCTCCATACAAGTCTAATTAAAGAGAAAAATAAAGAAAGGTTACATTTTTTTCAAACATTCAGCTGAACACTCACAAACCAGAAATACAATACTACAAAGAAAACAAACTCCAAGTATTTTTTACAGGTTTCAAACAGCAGTTTTGCTGTATGAGATAAGAGCAAACTCACAAGACAAGTTTAAAGTAGTATTTCTGCCACACACCTGCCCCTATTCAACATCAAATGCCATTTTAATTAGACACAGCATGAAATACAGGGTAGTCTGATTTAAAGAATGCGATTTAAAAAGAGATCCGAAAACCAGTTAGAAATCTTGACTGGAAAATGAAAACACTCATTTGTCACCTGTTCCTTTTTTTCCTAAAAAATTTTTTTTCTTACTAGTTGGCAACCAAGAACCCCACCAGTTGGGGGATACACTGACTGTTTCAACAATACATAATGTACCTTTAGTGTTTGCAAATAAAGCAATGAATACAGAACATATACTATAATTTCCTAGTAATGACTTCTGTGAACTGTGGAATATAAATAAGATGTGAAAACAGCATTAGCTGAATAACCATAATTAGATGTGAAAACATTTCTGGTAGGGAAAACCCCCCACATTTTTACACTTAAGGTCATGTGAGTTGCTGAAGTGTGCCTGTAACTAGTGAATCAAATCAAAGTACTCTGATATTACCACATCCTTCAGATATATGCAGTTCCCTATCCATTTTTATTCGTGATTTAGAAGAGAAAAAGGAGATTTCCTGTGGGTTTTTTTTTTCCCAACCTGCACTGCAAACATCAGAAACCAACCTACTGAGCCTCACTAAAGCCTGTCAGCATTTAACATCTGCCTGTGCTGTGTGTGCAAGCATTAGCATAGTAAGTCAGTCTTTTCTCACTCCTATAACATTTGGTATAGCTTTCATTTCTTCTGTGTATTGAGATTAACTGCTCTGTCCTCCTGCTGTGGGGTTATGAAGTTCTCTTCAACAACCCCTTTTGCTCACATTTGCTCTTTGCTGGTCTTTACTAAAATGAAATGTAATAAATTTGATCTCATTGCACACAAAAATGCCTTTCAGCAAATGCCCTGATTCTCAATTTTTAGGGCACTTCCAATTTCCCTTCTAAAAGTTTAGCAGAACTCCAACTCTTACTTTATGTTGGCACCCAGAATTCACCATTTTCAGTTTTATCACAGTGCAGCATACAGCCTGTTTATACACTCTGAGCTGCTAAATGCTTCCTCTAGTCCTACCAAGTTAACACCTCCACAATGACCAGGCATTTTTTATTACATTTTAATCTCTCCCCAGTCCAATTCCCAGAATCCCACTCCCAGGCAAAAAAACACCAAAAAGAAGGCTGTTAACGCTAAATTAATTTTTGTTTTCTAAATCTATTGATAACCTGGCTTAAGCTCTTTGAGATCACTCAAACAGTAAAGAAAAAAAAGCTATTCCAAAAAACAACACCCAAACAAGACAAGTTTATGAAAACTGCTAAATATGTACTTCGGATTTAAAACACACAAGTTTGTGTCCCATACCAATCAGCTAGCATAGAGAAAGGATCTGAATCTTTAACATCCTAAACAAGTTTATAAATCTCAGCAATTTGCTTTTTATTGTCTCTTTTTCCCTTTTCTGTCTGGTCCGAAAATTCCACTATGAACTTAAAATCCTTCACAAAAAACTGAAGTTCTATTGAACCCAGTCTATTTCCAAAGAGACGTTTTTTGGAAAATATCGATTTTTGCTCACGGAAGAACAATTTTATAGTAAAGTTCACCAATTTTACTTGCAATACATCTAAAAAATTCCTGAGTGCAGAGAAAAAGAGGACAATAAAGAAATAAGTTTGCACAGCCTGCCAAAGAATCTCTCTAATAAAATGTGCTGGACACTCTCACATGATACAAAGAAAACAGTTTGTCTGGGATACAAAAATAGTTTAGCAAAAGCTTAAAAAAAAACCCTTAGAGGACATTTTATTCCTTCTCTGTTTTGCCAGGTAACTATGTGGTCAAAGGAAGAAAAAAGACCATGTTTATTAATTTTTATAAGAAACATATGAAAATACAAAAAATTACCTTTCTAAAATACTGTAAATTGCAAGTCACAACTGACAGTCCTCCCAGATGAACGTGGGGCAGTGGTACAGGGAGATTATTCCATGACCACCAGAATGGAGCAAAGATTCAAAATTTGGGAAGCTTTTCGTTAAACTACACACTAAGGCTAAAATGTGCATATGCAACTTTTACTAAACCTCAGGTAATTCCCACAGCTTGCAGAGAGTTGACTATGGAAAGCCTTCCAAGAGTCTGGGCCACTCCTAAGTCAATCTTTTTCTTGTGAACAGTCACCTGTGTGACAGCCAAAGCTCAGACAGACTACTGTCTTTTCTTACAGGAGAGCTTAGCATCTTTTGCCACGTGAATTCTCTTGTGTTTAATAAGTTTTCCCACTACCTGTGGCAATAACATGGTTTCTGCTGTTGCTACTTTCATATTATCACAAAACTAAATTAATTTAGAAGTGTGAAAAGGATGTTAAACATTTAAGTTCAGATGAACCTGACACCCCTCTCTCTCACAACTCAACCTCCTTACCATAAGGCACAGCAACCATTTCAGCTTCCTCTTACCTCCAAAATTTGCATGAAGCTCCCACAGATACACCAGAAATTGTTTACAATTTATTAATATGTTACCTGAAGATTTCTGTTAATAAGGGATTCATCCAGGGTCATTGCCAGCTCCACTGCCCTTTTCTGACTGGAAGGATCTAAATAGTACATCATTTTGGCAGCTACAGGAGGAAAAATAAGACTCATCACCAAGTCGATGACCAGAAGTGTCTTATATACAAACATAAAGTACATCTAATAGGACTAAGAGGGGGACTGAACTCTCCAGCAGGAGTTCAGAATGGAACCACTTGGAGCACAAAGCTTGACACCTACTCGGGTAGACAAAGCACTAAAACATTCAGCAGACATCAGAAATTACAACAGATAGGGCAGAGAGGTCCAAACATTTGTACTACAGCAGCACAAAGATAAAATTAAAGAAAACCAGAGACAACTTGGCAATCATGTCAGAAGAACTGAAACTGAGAGCAGAAAAGCACTCCTGAGGGAAAGATTGTAACATCACCTGGGCTGAGACTGAGATACCACTGCCAGGTAATCACAGAAAATACAGAGGTAGGGCAGAACAAGGATAAAGGCAAAGTACCTGATAACCTATGTGGCAGTGAGTCATAATTCTTTTTAAGAAAAGCTTCATTGAAGTTCTTTGGATTAGTTGCTCCAAAAAGCCGATTCATTTCTTGGTTTAACACTGTTCTAACAGCATCAGGCAGATCCTTACTTTCAGATACTGCTCAATTGGAAAAAAGAAGTTAACTGAGGTGGGCACAGGTAATCACAGTAAAATATACTTTATGTATTTAATATTTTTCATGTTTACATTATTAACATAATTGGAAAGGATCTCGAAGGAAGATGCATGAAATTTGAAAAGGTAAATAACTGGATCTGGTTGGAAAAAGCTTAACTATGACAGTTTTCTGATGCTTAGAAAAAGCCAAAGCTTTTTTACACTCATACAGTCCCACCCTTACTAATTCAAATCTATGAGGCTCAAAGACTGTTGTCATACAAGCCTGTTCTGTATCTAGTTTATAGCCCCCATCAGAAAGGGTGACCTCTGGGGCAAGGGAAGGGGCAGAATCTGTCCAACCTTTTACCAAAAAGGACAGAATTCAAAGCCTTCTCCTTGCACGCTGACACAGGCTGCCAGCAGAAAAGCAAGGCTCCTCACTGTACAGTTCCACTTCTTCATTCCCTCGCTCTTTCAGGCTTCACCATACTACTCACAGTCCTGAAAAGACCTACTAATACTGGAATAACTCCTAAATCCAGCTGCAGTCATAACAAACATGCTTAGTTTTAGCATGAACCAGCTGTTTAAAGGGCTTTCTAATATGTGTATTAAATATTTTGAATTATTGCCTGTAAACTAAAAATCAGTGATTGTATGCTGGCTCAGCATCACCTGGAAGTGTGTACAGATGAAGTCCTACCAAACAGACACATACCACTGCTGAAGAGATGAATCATACACTCGTGAAGCCAAGGATGACTAGAATCAATAGCAAAGGCTCTCTTCACAGATTGAAGCATCAGAAGGAACTTCTCTGGAAAAAAAAAAAAAAGTGTTGGGAAATTTCAAAAACCTGTGGTGGGAACACTACATTGTGTTGCAGGAGTATTTAGTGTTTGAAATTGGAACGATCAGAAGAAATTATAGCTAAGTGTACTGCAACAGCTGTTTTTTCTAACATGCAAGTATTTAATCAGCCAATTAAGTGGATAATCATCAAATGTTCACACTTTGGTTTGTCACAGACTGCTTGTGGCTGGGGTGTCAGTCCAATGAATAGTTCTGTGTCTCAAGAGGGACTGGCTCCTCACATCCAATGAATAATTTCTGCTTAAGTTCTAATATACAGCTTTACGAATCACAAATTTCTTGCTCTCATTAGTTTTCTCACCTACCTTTTCGAAAATAAATCTCGAAGGCAAAAAGATGCGTCTCTATTTTGTTCTTCACTAAATTCTTCAGGGGTGTTAAAAATTTAATGGCTTCTTCCAAAGGTGCTTCAACCTACGGATTCAAGGAAGTGACACACAACCAGGTCAAAGTTTAAACCTACTCTATAGCAACAAAAATTAGCTATTCTTGAGACAGAGAGTTACTCTCCTAAGTCAGTGCATAAGATGCTTAGAACCTCTTCTGTTACAAATTCTGCATATTTCACTCAATAAACATAGACTAAAAAGTCTAAAAATTTGCTTTGTGATGGTTACAAATCACGTTTTCCTACAGAGATAAAAGTCTTTGCCTTCTATCAGACATCAGTGGTGAACACAGCTGGAGCTGAACCTGCTCTGAAATGGGCAGTAGGGCTGTCCATGACAACCTACACACATAGGCCTGAGTTGATGGTAAATGACTAATAAATTACCATGACATTCTGCTGACATGAACTCCAGACAGGTTCCTAAGAGCTGCTAGGTCATGGCAACATTCCCAGCCAAGATACAAACAGCAAGCTTGAAGCAACTAGATATTGACCGAGGTCTCCTGGTCTTACCCAGTGTAATCCAGTAAACAGGCAGAGTGAACACAAATTAATTCTAGGCAAGGATTCTTAATAGGCTCTTCCATCTAGACATTCAGGATTAGTCAAACAAGAACTGTCTATTGTCCTTCCTGTTTTTGTTTTTATGAACATAAGCCACTCTCTAAGAAGCAGATAAATTTGTTGTGTGTCAGTAACAACATAGTAATGTTGAAGTGATACACTTGATGGCAAATAACTGAGTTGAAGACAAGGACAAACACCTTCCTGCTAAACATATACTACAGCACCTTTCATAAAAACAACTGCATTATTTCTGTGTGCTGTTGATTTTACACATGTCACTGTGCACATCAACTATTTGGAACCCACAATAAACAGATTTCAAAGCTATGCCTCTAATGCCAAAGTTATACACCTAAACAAGTCCGGGGCAACTGTTTCAGGAAAACTGTTTGCAAGTGATCAACTATGTCAGAAATGGTCCTCTGGCACTAGGAACCAACTGCTTTTGGAAGTGTCGTGATTCCGATACTAACTTAGGAATAGAATTATATTATACAGACACCTACATCTTAAATACATAACCAGTTTTGCCAAAGGAATGCATTATACAGCTGCAACTATTCCCTATAATCTTGGGGACTGCTTAGTTTTTTCTGGGCTATCCCATGACGTCCCTCTACTCCAGAACTCAATTTCAATACACACCACTGAGACCATTTCAATCTTAACCAGCAGTGCAATTAGTTCTGCTTCTTGCAGCCAGTGAGCTAAACATTAGGAATACCAAAAATATTCTTAAATAACTAGTGCAGTTTAAGTCACTTGCTTCCTGGCTACGGAGTGAATTTCACTGTCTCAACCTTCAAATACCACCTCAAGTGCAAATAATACTCATTGTATGTGTAAAGTGAACATGATGAATACTGTATCTATCAGAACTTGGATACTATTCTACTATTGCTATAAATCAATTTTTCCAGTCTCTGTATTTTCCTTATCTTCCCCCACATTTTTCGAGTGTCTTCCTGCTCCTTACAGGTGTAAGTTTTAGCAAAAACAATAGCCTTCTGGGTCACCTCCCCTTCCCATATTTCTACAGCTCTTAATCCAGATCTCAAAATCTTTCTCAGTCTAGTGTACTACTATGTACTACTACAGCTGCTTTATCCCTTTTTTTTTTCCCAATCAAAACAAATGCAAACAAATCCTGTTAAAGCCTTCAATGCTTCAATGGCTCTTCTTCCACAGGCTGACTATGCTTAATAAACAAAAAAATATTAGGGGACATAAAAGAGCAAATGATAATCACCTTACATATAGAACAGAAAGACTTCCATCTGACCAACCAGAAGTAGGGTATAATCAACAAGTTAGTGCAATACACACATGAAAATAGTTCCACCTGTAGCTAATGTTTAGGACTTCAACAGGTGCCTGTCAGAACTAGGCACAAAAGCCATGATTTCCACCATGCTGACAGTATATGTAACAAACTACCCCTAGAAAAGAATTCTTTTTAACATGCTGCCTGTGAAGAGAAGCCACACCAAAAAAAAATAAACAAGTTATCTGAGTGGCTTTCTATTTTTATCTGTGCTCACTGCAACTTCTGTAGCAATTTCTATGACTTCATTATTACATTAGTAAGCACCTTTGCCAGTTTCTCAGGGATAAGTTCTTCTTTAGGTCCTCCAATTTCTTCATCATCATCATCTTTCTTCTTTTTCTGATTCCTCTGTTGCTTCTCCTTCTCAGCATTCTTCTTTTCCTCCTCCAGCTGGGCTTTCTTCTGTGCTCTTCTCTGCTTATTTCGTAGCTTCTTTAGCTCCTTGTCAGACATATTCGCTGTACACACACAGAGGGCAAAACCAGACAACATTGATGTCTAATATTAACAGTCTCCACCAGTTGTCAAGACACCACCACCTTCTTTAAACCATATCTACTAACAAGCAGCGCTGCCATTACCTCTGTAGAAGCTTATTACTATCAATAATTACTTTACAGTCTGTGCTTCTGCTCCACAACTCACAAATTCCTTAGTGGAATCAGGGAGTTGGAATTAGAACCACATGCTGAAGGTGGGACAGAGTAATTACTGCACGACTCCACAAATCCAGCACCAGGAGTAAAAGTGCACAGCAATACTCACTGATTTCTCCCTGAGGCATTACACATGTTTAATGTAGTAATTAAATGGCCTAACAAAAATAAGGTGAAATAGCTCCACTTTGGCATAGACAATTTCAGCTTTGCTTCTGATGCCCTACAGACGTATTTGATTCATATTCAAATCCTCTCTTCCCTCCAATTAGAATA
Source organism: Pseudopipra pipra (assembly GCF_036250125.1). Taxonomy (NCBI): domain Eukaryota; kingdom Metazoa; phylum Chordata; class Aves; order Passeriformes; family Pipridae; genus Pseudopipra; species Pseudopipra pipra. The sequence goes on from NC_087552.1 coordinate 12,839,738, forward strand.
GGGAGAGTTAATTTAAAACACATCAGAAGTGGCTGCAATAAATTCTATTACACTTCCACCTGTCTTAATTTGAACTGAAAGCCACACAAATTAACTGAGATAAAAAAATACTAAAAGTTGACAAATTCCTCTTGAAGGACTGATGAGCCTCTATTCATACCGTTTGAGGTACCCCAAGCCACTTAAGTTGCTCTCAAATCAGAGATGAGGGGAAAAAATATATCAACGGATTTTAAAGTAATTTTTACATCACGAGCCAGATGATAAAATTTAAGTTGCTACCTAGCGAAATTTTTGCATATTCTTAAAATGCTCAGAATGATACCACCAGGCATATTGGCTTCCATCTGTTATTTCAGACCAATCACCATGAGAATTCCATGTTTTCACAGCCACTCCATAACACAAGCACATTTGTACTTAAGAATTACAACTCTCACTACAAACCCATCATTGTTTTACAATAACCAAGATAAAAACATGTATTAGTTTAACTTTCAGCAGAACATCTACTTTCACATGCAGTCAAAGTTACAATTTACCCGCTTTGAGTTGTGTAAAACTTTTATTTTTGGCTACTGCAGTTTACAACTCCAAGAATGCTAGATCTTCATAAAATATCCACTAACTAGTGAAACTGCACAATTAATAAATCCTGAGGGTTGCATACCTGTATCAGCCTCGTGTTCTTTATTTTCATCTGTCAAGGGATTATCATGAAGTTTCAAATATATCTCTATGGCAATTCGTGCTGCTTTGAAGTAGAACGGATGCTGTCGAAGCACATCTTCTAGTTTTAACAAGTCCACATAAGACCTAAGGGTGATCTTCCTCATACAGTAAGTGTGGAAGTCAAACTGGTCGTCCGTGATTTCTACAAAATGCTAACACAGCGTAACACGGCATTATTTAGTCAGTATTAACAAGCAGGTACTAACCTGGGCTTTTAAAAGACACTCTCCCCAAAGGAATCGTTTAGTAAAACTCTGCTGTTTGACAAATACAACCTAACTGTCAGAAAGGTTAACAAAACCCTCCAAAAATAAAGTCATGGTGAAAAGAACAGAAAGCACCTTAGGTCAAAAACAAAATTCACCCATTTGACAGCCTCTTAACAGCAACTACCCTCTGACAATTAGCAGTTTAAGGGGAAAAGGTCCTACTTTCACTGTATATAAACTTCACTAATTCTTTTTCAATGAAAAGTATAATTTTGACTTCCACTAAATATCATGGCAATGAATTCCACACTTAAACAATGCGTAGTGTGACAAAGTATTTCCTTTTGCTCAAGCTCTGCTTTCCTCGTCATCACCTGATATCCCTTTTTGTTTGAGAAGCAGTGAAAAGTCGTGCCCCTCTTGAACTTCTACACGTATTTATGATCTCATACGACTTCAGCCTAAACTCAGCTGTTGTTTGTCAAAGCTGAGGCTAAAACAGTGAGCATGACAAGCTAATTACAGTCTCTTTGTTTTGAAGTTACTCCATGCATATTTTACCAGCACGTTTTTAAGGAGGTGTGATACTGAGACATAAACAGTATGACAGTCACATGATTGAATAAAAGTATTTCTATAGTAACTTAATTCCCCACTTGTCTTTTTGACTGCTGCTCCACACAAACACAGAAGTTGTTGCAGTTTTGTCTATAATGGTGTTAGGATTTCTTTCCTGAGCAGCAATAATTAATGCAAGACCTTTTACTACTTATGCATAGGCATTTTTCTTGCCCCTCATTCACTGACTACACCACTGAACATTATGTTTCATGGGCCACTTTTAGTATTGAGACAGCACAGGTGCTGTCCTTGCACTATTCAGTCCTTTTCTGTGATCATTTATCAACATATGAAGCAATGGAGACTCTACAGATACCTTAATGATCTCCATGGTATATCCCTTCTCTTGCAAAAATTGATTATTTATTCCTACTCTGTTTTCCAAGCCATGAATTAACTATTAAATCCATAAGATCAACTTCCTACTTTTTCTGAGACAGTTTAGATCCTTTATGGTGTGAAGGATGACATCAAAAGTGTTTCTGAAATCCAGAACATATTTTAACAACTAGACTGCCCTAAACATGACTGGCACCACTAAAGGATTTAAGAGGCGCTGCTTTTTCTTACAGAACACCAAAGCTTTGTTGATGGTTTCTGAATTCAACATATTTGTCTATTTTATTTTTGAACTTTACAACACCTTCAATCAATTAATCCAATAAAAAAGTAAACATAGTGACTTAATTCCTTAGAAATTTTCTTTTGGTTTGTTTGTTTGTTTTTTAGGATGGCCTAAATTAACACTTTATTTCAGCTTTGCTAAGCTCTTCTGGTAACCAAGACAATTTACAATAGACATATTCTTTTACAAGAATCTAACTTATTTAAAGGATTTCTGTGAACAAAACACGGTCCTGGCAAATCACAGAATGGTTTGGGTTGGAAGGGACCTAAAGGTCAGCTATTTCCAACCCTCTGCCACAGGCAGGGACACCTTTCACTAGGCCAGGTTACTTTGATAATTTGCTCTGAGAATATTCCACAGGCAATATTCCACAGAGAATATTTCTCTGCAGAAAAGCAGCCGTGCTGAAACCTCCCAAAGCCTCTCTATTTGCAAAGAGGCACAGCTTCCTACTAAGTTCTGCTCTTTCAGCACTTCATTTACACCCTCAGCTGTCTGGTCTTTTTCTAGACCCTAATGTGCTTTAAAAAACCCAAACCCATACTTTTTTTTTTTTGAAGTTGTGGATCCAAATTGTGTTGTTTGCCTTACTATGGATCCGCATTTAATATGCGAGTATTCCCCCTCTTTTAAACACAATTTCTACTTTAAGAAGTTGTTATATTTCCAATAGCTTCTTTAAAACTGTAGCTTAATTTTATTTTTTTTTTTTTAAGGAGAAGATACTCAATATTTTTGATAGTTTTTTTAAAGTTAACGTCTACCACTAAAGCAGTGCTTAAACAGTAACTAAAATGATGTTTTTTTCCTTTACTTCATGAATGGGCTTGTCAGCTCAGTCATGTTATTTCTGGACTTAAAGTACACTTAGTTTTTATTTTTACCCAAATACGTATTTTTTATGTACACTGCCAATATTTCTCAGAGCTTTCCTCTCTCTTCTGGATCTTCAAATAACTTCAAAAAATCTCTTCATAACACACAGTTTACAACGGCACTTTTAGGAGGAAATGTAAACTTATCAACTTGCCAGTAACCAACACGAAACAAAATCTCTCCTGGAGCTACATGAAGTGTACTTTTACTGCTCAGAAAAGAAACATATCAGCACAGTGAACTTTAGCCAGTGTTTTCCAACCCAGGCAGTTTAACTGGATACGTACTCTCTCAATTTCATGGCATTTTTTAAGTGCTTCTCCGAATTTGTTCATCGCCTTGTAAGCTTGTGCACACTCTGTCTGAAACCACATGCACTGCATTTCATTCAAGTTCTCTACTGCCGAGGTTCCTTCCTAAAAGCAAAAACAGCATTGCATAAAAAATAAATCTCTCATTCCATTTGTTGGCTGCTTTTTCCTTTTTATCTTGTCCTAATTAAAAGTACAAATAAGGATGCTATCCAAAGAAATGCTCAATCTCAGAACTGGAGTCCTGAAAGTCGGAAATGCCACAGCTAAGATGGACTTGCTTTGTTCATCAATTTAAGAAAAATATAAAAACCTGTGTTACATTTACTAGAAGAGTCAGAAAGAAACAATGAAGAGCCAGGTAGTGACCATTTAACTGTGATGGTTCCTCAGCTTCAGGATAGCTGAGACCTTCATTCAGTATTTTTAACACTATGTGCACACAAGTAACACTGTGGCATGAAAAAAAATAGCAGGAAAGTTCTAGCACATGGCAAAAGACTGACAGCTGCAGGAAATCCTGCAGGAATTTTTTTTTTTCTTAACTAAAGCTGCCATCTGTACCTTCCAGAGAACTGCTGATTCAGCTAAGTGTACTAACTCACAGCAGTAGTAGATGATTTCTTATGCCATCAGTACTAGGGAACAGTGGCAAGGCAAAAGGAATACTGTTAACTCAAGACACCTTCTGGTTCAAAAAAGGAGATTACAGTTGTCTTTCAAATCTGGTATTTATATATACTTGCACAGATCTGGAGAACTTAGCAATGAAAGAGAAAGGCAGCGTTCAAAACAGCCTGATTTAGGCAGCTAGAAGTGAGAAAAAAATGTCAGTTCCATTTGCATTATGGTTACTTTAGGTCTCCTTTAACTGTTTTTTAATTAAGAAGCTTGTATTTGAGCACTAGGCATAAGATCAAAGAGATAAAAAGATTACATAGAGCAATATCATCAAATTATACTTATCAAGTTCAGTTTTGGGTAACTGGTATGCTTGCTTTTTTGACATCATCTTAAAGCTGCTTAAGGCATTGAGGGAGGGCAAATCAACTAAATTCATATCAGATTTGCAAAAAAAAACCCCACATTAAGTTACTGAGTTTATATAAAACAGAACTTCCCCTGCCCTCATGTTTGCCTGCACACATTTCACAAAGACCCTCCAGATTTCCCCTTATAAAAACTGCTCCCCCTCCTCTCCATTCAACCCAACTTATTCCAGGTTTCTCTTGCTCTTCAAGAGAGGAGAAAAATGGGACAACAAACAGAAAAGGCTTTACCTTTGAAGGCAGATCCCAAGAGCTTGTTACCTGTCTCCCACAGACAACATAAATGATATTACCTGTATCCTAAAACTATCACTTGATAAATAGTCTGGGAAGACTTCACTGAGCTGCTTTGACTTTCAGTTATGAAAGAATAACATCAAGTGAAGTAAATTTAAACGAAGTAACTAACCTGTGTGACCATCAAACCTATCAAAATGGGTTACTGTAGGGACAAAAGTGATGTATGAAATTAAGCAATCTGCACAAGGCAAAACTTTTTCTACCAGATAACTGGTCATGTGTAAGCAGATGGAAAAATAAAAAAAGATATAACATGCAGCTTCCCTCCACCACAGTTAAACATGGCCTTAGGGATGAAAGTTTGTTCACGCAAGAAAGACATCTCAGAAAGCCTTTCACCTGGTAGTCACACAAAAATTATGTTCCAAGAGAAGTTTGAATTCTCTAACTTACCATCATTAGAAAAAAAAAAGCTTAACAGAGATACGGACAATTTTACCAGATCTTTCAAGTATCCTACAGAATCAACATTAAACCCAAAGATTACTGTGAAAAAATTATTTACTGAGAAGTTCTCTCTAAAACAAAAATGCTGTATTTTTCCTACCTAGCAAAAATAATCAAATCCAAGCTTTATAGACCCTTCAATTAATGCTATGGATCATGCCTATCCTAGAATAATTCAAACCCTGCTATGGACTACCACAAGTGAAGCAAGAAAACACAGGTGCTCTGAAACAGAACTTAAACATTACAGTAAAGGTCAGTGCAAAGTTAAAACACAAAGTCATTCCACAAGGGATTAGGCCCAGGTTATCCAAAAGAGCCGTAGCTAAAAGCAACAAACCCGTGTAAACTTAGAACACATTTCTTCTGCTTCTTTAATGGAGTTTGCTTTCAACATGTATTTTGCACATTTGGAGTTGATAAATCTGTCTGCTGTGTCCAAAGCCTGAGCCTCATCCATCCACCTTGCAGCTTCTTTAATATTTCCAGCATGCTAAAGAGATGGAAATTTGAGTCAGATTCAGTAATTATAAAACATGCACATTTTATCTATTTGCTGTTTAACATAAATTGGTTAACTTTCAGGACATTTTTTAATAAATAGCTTTCTTCAAAAGCAACAGATTTTTAAATTAAAAAAAGCAGTAAAATCACTTTCCCTCCTTATTGAATTATTGGTCTTTTAGCACTAGATGTTTTTCCTGAAAATGCTTAAAGGACTGCTTTGGATAATCCCATTCTGATACAATATCATAGTGTAGCTGGGAAACTGTTTCTAAGTAGTTAAATAATCCATGGTAAGAACAGATGAAAGACTCAAATTTATCAGTGCTTTATAAACTGAGAATTTACATTTTGCTGTACATTTGTCCTTTATTTACTTAAAAACCTTCACAGGGGCTTATTGATATGGAGCAAAAAAAAGCCCCCAGGTAGCTAAACAATATCCTTATCTAGAAACTCACTAAAACTCACATTCATAACAAATGAATAACCTCTGGTCACTAAGGATAAGCCACACTTACCTTATAGATTTTTGCCTTCACAAGGAAGAGTTCTATCAAAGTGGGAGTACTTTCTATAGCAGCATTTATATATTCTAGAGCCAGGGATGGCTGTCCAATTTTATCATAATGTTGAGCCAAATAATACTGGACCCAGAGTAAAGTGGTTGGAGGTTCTTCTTTGCCATCATCTGGAGGGAGTAGAACAGAGAGAGGCTCTTTTGTTCAGTTTATTAAAACAACATGCCAGAAGCAGAGTGCTATAAATACACACACTGAAGTTAATTCTGCCACTATATCAGGCTGTCACACCAGACCTGGGAGTGCTTCCAACCAGCTGGGTCCAGGTAAGTACATTAGCTTCTAAGTCTATGCAAGACTTGAGCATATCCTGTTCCCTTGTCATTCTGTGGTTTTAAGGGAAAGGGAGTTAGTGGGTCAGAAGGGAGCTGCATTTTGTTCCAAGTATTCCCTTAGTCGGGGTAATCGATGTGCAGAACTTCCAAGAACAGAAAATCCAGCCTCCAACAAAAGCTCAAAAACTACCTCTCCGTGAAGGTTGTGCTATCAGTGCATATTCTTTTTTGTTTGACGTTCTGTAATTAAAGATTTGATGTAGCTTTCAAATTTCAGTTTCCTCAACAGTGATAAACTCAAGTCTTTAAAAGAGAATATCTGAAGTCAAAACTGCAAAGAGATGACCAAATTCATGGATCCGGGGAAAAAAGTTCAGAACAAGTGACTACATTTTGAATACAGACTTTACATTTGACAGCTATGGTAGAGTTCCATGTTAGGGGGAAAAAGGAAAAAAAATCATCTCTATTTCTTCACTCCCCACTAGTTCCCCACCTCTGAATGGACACAATGCTTACACCAGGCATTACTTCCATGGAGTACAACAGTCTTGGCACTCACCATTTGGGTTAAATAACCTGCAGCTTCTTAGAGAGGTTTCATAACCTATCACGAGCTCTTCTATGATTGCCACCTACACATGCAAGACAAGACACACAAAAAATAATCTGTGGGCCAGATGGTATTTTATTTCAACCTCAGCTACTTGGTGTTACCCAAATTAGTTATTTTTGGTAAGAAAATTCTGCAATATCCTGAATTACATTACATATGGGAACAATATGTATACTCAAACTCACATCTATTTTCAACAAATTAAGACCAAGCCTCCTTTGGTGAACATTTACACAGCTTAGAATAGTAAATCTGAGTTTTCTACATTTACCAAGTAGGCACAAGACTATGCTTGCTTGATGTATGCATGTACTTCATTTTTTTTTTTAGCTATACCAGGCTGTAACATGCAGCAGTGCTGATGGAGTGAACACTGAAGAAAAGTCTCCTTTACGTCTTCAATGCACCACAGTTACCATGTAGAACAGGTAAAAAGTGGTTAAAAACACTCACCTTCTCCTTGTCTTTATATAATGACCTCAAAGTATTGAAGACTGGTGGGCAACCTTTGCTGAAATTCATCCTTAGAAACTTGTCCAGACATTCCTTAAACTTTTCACCTTGAGAGGAAAAAGACCTGTTGATTTTGTTTTACCAGACATTACTCATCAATTGCAGACTGCTTATGCTGTTAAAACAGCATCTCAGAAACACAAGTGTTGATCACTACCTGCTCAGCAAAAATGCACTTACCAGACAAAAAGTTTAATGGTAATCTTCTTGGAACTAGTCCCCTTGGGTATTTAGTCCAGGCCTCTTCATAGATCTTTAGCCTCTCCATCATATTAGCTGCAAGAGAATTTTCCAGTTTACTTTTCCCTTCCTTTTTGGCAAGAAGGGAAAGGGGGGCAAGGAAAGTGATTTGTATCTGGCTAAAAATAGGATCAGGATACATATATCAACTAAAAGCTCCATGCTTCCTAAAGAACATCAATTTCCTCTTTACTGTGTTTAAAACTGATGCACTAAATGATTCCAAGGTACTCAGTATCTGTTAATTCCTCTTCCCAAGACTAACTGCTTAATCTCTCATCTTTGAGTTCCTGCCTTATCACTGTGCTAAAATCTTTGAAGAAAGCCCTTCAGTTGTATTAGCTACAACATAAGATAACAGACAGTAAAGTAAAACTCTAAATTAAAACTGTCTTCTAGGAAATAATTCTATTCTTTCAACCACACACAAAGACTACTGCATTTTTTTGATTCTATGATTTTAGATAAGACAAGGGTAACAACAATACCAGAAATATTTCCAGTCTTTCTTAAAAAAAACCCCAGCATTATGACAACATGTACACACTATGACTAAAAGGGAAAACTTAAATGAGGACTTTTAAAATAACAGTTTTAATATTTAAAGCAATACAAGTTTTTCATACATATATAAATTTCAAACATGCAGAAAAAGCTTAATTACTACAAGATATCAAATAATTACCTGGCTTAAGTGCCTTTTCTAGGCCTTTGTAGTAAGCCCAGTTTTCAGGATTTCTTTCTTGCAGTCCTTTGTAGACTTCAACTGCTTCTTCAAGTCTGCCAAGCTGAAGCAGGAGTTCTCCTGTGTGAAATTCAAGAAGTTTTAAATTAAGGTAACAAGATACTGAAGCAGTCTAACATTAATCACTCTACAGGAAGACACCAGATAAACTTAACTCCCTGTAGATTCTAAATTCTTTGAAAAAATGACCACAATGGCATTACAAACTAGCTGACAGATATGCTTTTACTTTGACAACAGCTGCAATTACAATAAGATTTTACAACTCAGCCCATAACTCCTGAAATTTACTTGAAAATTTACTGTTAAAAGCAAGATGCACGTGGGTCTTTTTCTCACTTACTGAAGTGACTGGTTACTTTAAGTGCAGTTTTTACCACAGAAGGCAACTAAAAGCAGTACACTATTTAGCATCTTGAAAACCAAACTGAAACTGCAGAGTTGCAAATAAAAGAATGGTTCTTCAGTCTGGTATTTCATAAAACTAACTTCAGTGTTTTTAATCAAGCCACTGATTTGATGAATGGATTCTCAAGATTCTGCAAACAAGTTTCCTTTTAATGATGCTTGAACAGAAGATAAAACTGTTAAAAATAAAGTCTAGGTCTAACAACTGTGTAAAGCATCTTTGCTAATGCTGGAATTGCAGGAGTCAATTTCCCATTTTGTATTTTACATATTTTACAAAAAAAAAAAAAATGGAAAACCCCCATATTTTATGAAGTTTTGCTACTGGCAGATGTTAGGCACAAACAGGTCACACGCCACAGGTGAACAGTGTCATTCTGCATTAAGGTAAGATTTCCTCATCTGGTTTCAAGAGGAAAATGCAACTCAGCATTGCCTCTCTTCTTCCCTGCATCACACAACTGACATGCAATTTTGCCATGAGATGCTGCTTCCCATAGTTTGGATAACTCAAGGAATACACACAGAATCTAATGCCCAGGAAAACATCAGTAGTCCACCCACTGAGAAGGAATTGGGAAAATAAACCTGAATTCTTTCTTCAAGGTGCAAGCTAATTTTTTTCTAACAGTGGCAAATGTCAATACAATATTCAGTGTTTGTCAGTTGTATTTCATTCACAATGGCTTTTACACATGCATTTAAAATTTGTACACAGCACTTATTTATTAGCAGTAGCATATGCAGCAGCTAAGCCAGACCAAACAATACAATGGGAGCTGTGCCCCAAAAAATTAATTTGTTGACCCTGTTGAAAACACACAGATTGCAAAGAGTATTTCCATTCTTTTTTTTTCTGGTAACTTACTTGGAGGTTGTGTGTTTTGGTTTGGTTTTTGGTGCGGGGTTTACTTTTCTTTTTTATGCAGTCCTACTTGAAAATCCTATTTCACTACCAGCCTTGGACCTTTAAACACTTAAAAACACCAAGTATGCCAAAAGATCTTTCAGGTAAGTCATAAAAACACACTCCCACGCCCAAAAGTCCTGCTACTATGTTTCAAAACTGGTCTGTGATAGTGTAATTTCTACATCCATATCCTTTAATATGCAAATCAAATAATATATTTGCACCCACGGAGAGTCATCTGCAAACATTTTCCTTGAGGAAGTACCACACATCTCCCATAATACTACCACTACTAAATTCCTAGGTTCATTTTGCAGGACAGTGAGATTACCATTAGCAGAAACAGGGAATTAGCTACAACATCTGTACGAATAATATGAGGGAATAAAAAATGTCTTCTCTTTGCTTCAAGCAATCATCCAAACAGAAGTTTCACAGAAAGACTGTACAAGCAGTAAAGGAAGAAAACATGCTTGAAGAAAGTGCACCTGTTAACAGAGCTGTGAGAATGAACTATCACTCTGCAATTCCAGCTATGCAATATAAGATACACTATTACACTGATCTGCTATAGTATTACACACTAAGTTTATAATAATAGAACAGCAGAAGCCTATAGATGGCAACCCAACAACGAGACAATCTCTATATTCTGCAAGGGTGACTGAGTAAAACTAAAAGCCTTCTACTGTGCCAAAGATGATTCTTCCCCTTCAGCAAGTGGCATCCCTGTCAGGACCACTAGGAAAGCTGTAACAGAATGGGTCTGGGTACACTAGTCTAAAAGAACTTCAGGACACCAGTTCAGGATCATCTGTCTGAAACACCTGTTGGATTACAAGTTTTGGTCTGTTGATGCTCTGTTGATGTCTCACATCATGACCTGGGAGAAGAGCATGACCGGGACTCAACAGCTGCAAGACAAGCAGTCCTTTACAACAGCAAAATTAAATAAGTTAATCTAAAACCAAATCAAAGCTGAAGTTACAAAAGATGGGGAAATCTGACAGTACAGACAGCCCGCTGTGTGCTATGTATTGAAACGTATCTTCACAAAGTAATTACCTTTAGTTTCCTCGACAGCCAGTTTATCACAAATCTGCTTTTCATAGGTACAAAGATGCTCCAAGGCTTCTTTATATAGTCCTGCCTCCCGGAGGACTTGATTTTGATAGAGCAGCAGCTCACTGTACTCATAGTCCACTTTATCAGGTGATGTCTACACAGGAAAGCAAAACACAGGAGACAGTTCAGCCTTCTGATTCCAGAATTTGGGGTCAGATTCATTTGACTGAAGAAACTGCACAAAGTTTTCCCATCATGAAAGGAAGCAGTAATCCACACAGGAATTTCATGTTCTCCTCTTACCTGCTGTGTCTTCCTGAATTCCTCTAAAATTTTTGCTGCCATTTCATAGTCTTCCAGCAGATGGTAAGCGATGGCATAACCAATCCACGATGCTCGCTGTGCAGGTCGGAGCTGCAGCAACTGGTATCTCGTTTCCTGCAAAAAAGTAGCTACTAATTTTCCTGACTTTATTTTGATACTCTGTAGAATCCATTAGGCAGTAATCTGTCTTCAGTATTCTAGTATTTAAGGAGGTCACTAAAAGTTAGTTTTCCACATGCATTTTTTTTAACCAAAAGAAAGAATAATCTTTAAACTACGATGGTCTTCACCAAATAAAAAAACAAAACAGCACACAAAATAACACATCATGTCCAGTTGAATCCAGATGAGTCAGACTAACTTTGTTAATGTAAGACACACAAGCTTTTCCTGTCTTACTGCTTATGAACAGAAGGTAATTAAGGATACTTTGGGTTGAGTTGCAGGAACATTTACTGGTGTTTCAAATTCACCTTGAAAGTATGTATGTATTAAATCCTTAAAAGTGTTGTTAGGCAACATAGGTCACACAAACACGTCCCTGTCCTTTGGCAAGAAGAAAATTACAGCTGGAAAATGCATCAGATTTGCTTGGTATCACACAGTTTTAATCTGACAAAAAAGTTATTACTTGTTTTGTTACAGACTCCTGAAAGGCATCTTCAAGTAATTTAAAATAAAGGAAAAAAGTAACTATCTACTGAAAAAGCCCAAACTTTCAGAAGTAGGAATTAACAAAGATTTAAAACTAGTTACAGCACTTTGACTAGAATGATGATCAGTCAAAATATTACAAAGTAGAAGAGGGTGGAAGTTAAAGCAAAATAAAAAACCCAACCCAAAACACAAGGTTATTCCCAGTTTTGAGAGTAAATTCACGTTCTTCAGAAACCAGCATATGAACCAGTCATGCATTACTGGGTTCTAAGCATCTTAACATTTAATTCTTAAAGCATTCTATAACCACATGTTACTTGTGAATACAAATTTTGTAATTGCTAAACATGTATTTATCCAGAGGCCAAGAGAACACACATTTGCAAATGTATTTGGCACCTATGCTAAGTGTTAGCTATCTTGTCTCAGCAAGAGAGGAATCACATTTCTGAATTATTAATATGAAAAAAAGTAGTGATTAAAAATTGTCCTGACTCAGGAATAAGTTCACTGAGGACCTGTACTAGCTGATGGTTCCACACAGCTCTGGGAACAGAATTTGCTCTTGGCATACCTGTAATGTAAACATGAACATTATCCTAATTTGAAAAGGAAATAATCTATTAAGAGACCAACTAATTTGTTTTAACAACCATGACTTTAGTGGTGCAAAGAACACCTGAAAAGATGAAAATGTACCCCCAAAAAATTATTCAAGGTCTCTCAGGTAAAAAAAAATCTCTCTTTTTTTCCAGAGGAAACGAATACTGTATTATACCAGTCTACATTAGCTGAAAATCAGACAAGTTTCCAGGCAAAAAAAAATGGAGGAACTAAGGGGTTTTTTCCAATTCATTAATGTTCGAGTGACCATTGCCATCTCTCCTTGGATGGTACAGTAATAAAAAAACAAACCTTCTACAGTAATTGCTTTCTAATCCTATGTGATCCATTGATCACAGGTTGCAACTAGAACCACACCAACATCTCTGCAATACACATACTAAACAGCAGCTGCTAGTTTTTAAGAAAATAAAGGTATTGGCACACATCAGTTCACAATTCGAGGTGACAGAAAAAAGCCACTCTAACTACATTAGGAGCAGCATTTGTAGAGGAGACAACAGAAAGTTTGTGTTCTTTACAGGAGTATCATTGCCACGGCACTACCACCTTGTAAGTGTTGGGTAGCATAAAACAACATCTCGGGTGGCAAACTAACAACTGACGCAAGGCAGCAAATAACTGGGTGCTGCAGTAACAGGCAGGAAAAGGGCTGCGGTCTAAGTTAACAAACTGCAGTCAGCTTTACTAGAAAGCAAACAGCAGAAAACAAGACAGTAATCTAAGCATTCTGAGAATTAAATCAAGAAAGAAGAGGAGTACTCAAGAGGTGTGATCCACAATCTTACAGCTCGTGGGAAATATTTGGACCCAAAGGAGCCAGCAAGCAAAGTATGATAGTTCATGCAGCATACTGCATGAAATTATATGATGGAATTTGCCTAGTATTATTATTATTTCAAGAAAATAATAAGACTGGAGAATGTCTACAGCTGGATTATACGGCACCAAAAAAAATAAGAAATGCAAGCAATTCTGCACTAGGCTGGAAACACATAATTTAATATGCCATTAAATCTGCATACTTTACAGAAATTGCATTGAGTGGCACATAGTTTTAACACTGGATCTAATGTATATTTTTTTTCAAAGTGTCATTAAACAATCTGACACGTTTGCTGCAGTTTCCTAGATGATGATTAAAGGCAGTATGTATACTTACCCTGTAACCTTCAAGATCCCTCATTTGAATTTGTAGCAGAGAAAGATCTCTCAAGATTTGAAGATTGTCTTTGTCCCATTTCAGTGCATTTCTATAGCATTTGATAGCTTCATCATACTTCTTGTCTGACCTCTGAAGAAGGCCATAGACATGCCAACCTAGAAAACTGTTAAGGCTTCCACTGAATTGGAAGAGGGAGAAAACAGATCTAACAGTGATAGAACAGTAGGCAACAAGCCCTCGAGTTGTTTTATAAAAGGACAGTAACATTACAATTCTTTTCATCAGAGAACTTTGCCAGGTATATGTGTAAGGTTCATATAATGTGCTGTAAGCTTTCCTTTTCACATACTGGGGGAGGAAATAAAGTAAGAGGATCTCTGAAGACACTACTAGGCTTACTTGAACACATTTTTAGATAACTGAAGTGCTTGCACTTCCCGCACTCTATGACAAGTCTTTAACAATGTAATGGCAACTACTAATGTTTTTAGAGCAAATCACATGCTTAAATGCCCATCACAAGTTTAGAGTTGCAGCTCAATGATCAAAATAACACACAATGCAAGCCAGAGTAATATTTGAGCTAACTGTGACTGCAAGGAGAGCTGCAAAGCCCTTTGGACAGCTCAGACAAAATATTCTTATGTACTGGAAACCAAACTGAAAATTCTGAACTTCCAGTGTGAAGGTCAGTGGTACTGGCTATGCTATAAATCAAGTAGTGGTAGAAATAAACCTTTTCAATTCATAAGCAAAAGCCTTGTTTCAAAAAGGATACAGACATGACTCTTCAAGTCATTCCTTAGGCCTCTACGCACAAGTTCATAAGCTTCCTCTTTCTTCCCTAGACAGTTTAATGTTAGTCCTTTCATTGCCAAGGTTTCTAAAATAGAAAAAAAAATATTAAATAAGTATCAGTTACTCATTTTAATAGGTTTTAAGCTTAGTATAGCAAAACTAAATATAGTATAAATGCAAATTTAGATTCAGTCATCAGCATCAATATTTCCCATTCTTTTTTTCTCGTGGAAAACTATACTGTCAGATTATTCATTTAAGTGTATCATACATGACAACAAACCTCATATATTACTTCCACCAAAACAAAGTAACTTTTTATTTTAAAGGCACTAAAAACTGTCTGCTCTACAAACACTTGGAGATTTTTTAATGTAAAGGCACGTTATAACTACTCAAGTATTTTTTCACAACCCTGAGGCTTCCACACATCCAGCCATGCCAAACTAGTTGCAAAAAACCCACAAAACATTTCTGAACAGTGGAAAGAAACTTTCAACTCAGTATTAAGAACTAACTGAAAATACAGCAGAGGACAAACACCTTTTTCTTCTTTTAGAATAAGACTACTCCTTCAGAGAAGTGAGAGACCACAGAGATGACAGACATACTGAACAATATTCAGCCTCTTCCTTTCATCTTTCATGTGAGTGAACACCAATTTCCCCTGAAAAGTGATCTAAGCCATACATACTTATATTGAGAAACCTGCACCATGCTATAAGGAGTTTTAGACTTGGAGGCTCAAGAATGGCAAGCTATGACTACTGGTAAGATTAGCCTTAAAAATGACAAATCTTACCAACAGTAAGTGCTTAATATGCAAGTTTCTGGACACTCTCAATGCTTCACGGGTAGAAGGTTAGCAGCAACATGCTATCAAAGTTTAAAATTATTACTCTACTGTAAAGTACAGAGGAAAAAAAGAGAGCACATACCATTTGAAAACTTACCTCCATGTTCTGCAAACTTTGGGTTGGAAAGGATCTGTTTGCAGAACTTCAGCCCATTTCTATACTGCTTATGTTCATAACACCTCTGTTGAAGAAGAACAGAACACATTTATTCAAAAAACTGAGTGAAAGTATTTCTGTACCCCTGAGATTAAGCATCAGTGCAGCTAGGGATTTCAGAAAACGTATTAATATTTTAATGAACCCTGTTTAGTGAGCTTCCTGTGTTTAAAAAGCCTTTCCATTGCCAGAAAAAAAAAGAGTATATGTTAGTAACACCATGAGTTCGAATGCATAACTAAAGACACATCATACAGCAAATTCTCCAGAGACCCCACAGGAAGCATAAGTGCCTACAGAGATTCAACTTTCCTTTAACATAAAAGCAAATCTTATGTTGTAACATATATTTCTAAGCATTCAAGTCACTTTGACTCAATCATCTTGCACAGAAAACCCCACAAGACAACTTCCAACAACCACACAAGCAGGAAAGAATTTCCCCCATTGCAGCTTGGCTTAACTACCTCTGAAAGCAACACCATCAATTTGAACACCACATATATCTCCAGTACACCCAAACTTTCAAAACTAGTGTATACCAACATTATCCTGCCATACTGGAAAATTTAAACATTCCTCTACAGCTTTATTAATCCAATTCTAATGATTTGCTTCTGTGTGAGTCATGTCTGTCATGCAAAGTGACTGCCACGCACAATGGCACACAACATGAACTTTCACAACCACTTTTAGTATTTTGCTTCTGTCAATTCACTTCCTGTGTCCATCTTTAAAAATATAAGCCAAAGGAGGAAGAAATAATGTCATAAACACCTAGTTTACTTCAGCAAATGGTAGAGATTTCTTGCGTCTCATTTTATTCTAACGAAATAAACATCTATGAGCACAGGAGTAAAGGAACACACTTTGCCTGAGCACCAACCCAAATCCGATGGTAATTACAAAGTCAATCATAACAGGACCTCACTGACTCTGGTTGATCTGTCCTGGTGGCAGGATGGCTGACAGAGGTGTAAAAATTTGGTACAGCTGACAGCTTTCAAGTCCTCCTAAATAACTCGTTACTCAGGATTCCACATTTCCTCACATTGCTCCAAAGTAATTATCCAAGAGCGTTCAGAAGCACATATGGACACCATTTGTCATCTAAGCACTCCAGAGGCAGACCCAACAGCAAAAAGTTCTAAAAATAAAACTTTACACGAATGTTAGGGAAATGCTTAAAAAAGAAAATGGCATATTTACAACTTCTCTGTTTTATGTTGCTTTTCATAATCAAAGGTGCTGTTTAGTGTCCAGTTTTGTCTTTCAAAGCACAGATGGAAACACCAACAATAAACTTCAAAGGGGTAAAAAACTGATAAAACACTAAATAGATGTATTATTTTCTAGGTACTGAAGTCATATAGCTGAAATAATATGGCTGAAGACCAAGATGTATCACAAACCAAGGATCTTGATTCCCCTACACTGCCACCACCCTTCAGAGAAAGGCAATCATGGAAAGAAGGAAGAAGGAAGGAGAAGGAAGATACTCAGATACAGCAGGCAAGATGTACTCAAAGGGGAATGTATCAAGAAAAGAATGATAGAATGGCTTGGATTGGAAAGGACCTTCAAAGATCTAGTTCTAACCCTTCCCACCACAGGCAGGGACATCTTTCACTACATCATTTTCTTTGATGCCTCATCCAACTATTACTTTGAACACTTTCAAAAGACAACTGAAAAATCACCAAGGACAGGAGAAGTTAGCAGTGCAACCACACAGCAAAGGAACATTAAGGTATGAGAAAATCTGCATAGGCAGCTATTTTTTTTTCTTATTATTATTAAACTTGGCTGGGTATTAGTTATACCTTTCAGTCATTACCTGCTTTCAAGTAGCTGGCTGAGTCACTGTAATCAGCCACGGGTCAGAGCTGACAGAGAGCTTACAGGTGACAACACAACAGGATCTAGCTTTTTTTTTATTTTAATTGAAACCATCAGTCATAGAAGTTACACCCAGGCCTCCTCCCCGAAAAGTAGAGCCGCCATTTGCCCCCACCCAGGTAGTTGTGAAAGCAGCAAAACCTGTCACAGAAGTGGTGCAGCCACAGGAACTGCAGAATGTGTCTCCAGTGTAACTAAGGCTCTGTCAGCAGCAGAAGGGGCACTTTGGGGGTTTGCAGTTTGGTTTTAAGTACAGCTGCTCAGATGTCGGCTATGAACACAAAATCTTATCTCTAAGTGGTTCCATTTAACAAACTCTACCAATCTTTCACCTTGAAGCAAAGTCACCCAAGTTGGTATATAAGCTAGAGACAGGAAATATTTGAACATAAATTTTTCTCAGGGTGATACAGAACTCACAATGAAAGGTAGCTTGTAACAGAGCAAGCTCACTAAGAATTCTAACAAAGTCTTCCTTTAGGCTTCATAAAGGAAAAATTTGCAAGTTTATATTCATTACATCAACAGAAAGGTTCCCATCAATCCACAGAACACTTGGATAGGACCAAGAAGTTACCAGGAACCAACCACATACCTGCTCCTCTTGCAGTAGCAAATGGAAAACTAGCCATAGTTGTGTATATTCCCCAGTGAGGCATCCTAGGTCTCCATTTTCAGGTATTTCTAGATCAAGACAAGTTGGAGTGATTTCCTGTATACAACTTCTCCAACCTTTCAAGTTCATACTTCAAGCCTATTTCATTCTGCTAATGGAAACATTTCAAATTGTATCATTTTATGACTTTCCTTATTCTGTGTATACACTGTTGCAAAGGAAGGAAGGGAACTAATGAAATTGAGGTCATGTTTCATTCCTCTTCAGAAAAGAAGAGACTGTTTCCTCAAAGTGGGCCCAACAGCATCACTGAGACTCCACTACTTGAAGCCATGATCATACTTAACTCATTATCCAAAGAGATTATGGACTAACAAGCTTAAATGAAGGGAGAAGGAAGCCAGGAATGCAGCAGATGCAACCATGGCTAGTACAAACATCACTGAGCCTGTGGTTTCAAGGAACAGAAACGTGAAATAAAAATTTTTTTAAGAAAAAGGAGACAGAAAATACTGAAAAAGTGAAAGGAAGAACAAAAAGAACAACACAAGGAAACGTGTGTGAGTAATACACAGCCTGGAAGAGAAAAATCTTTAAGGGGAGTCAGTAGTTTCTAAGTAAGAGGAGAAAAAAGAATGAGCAATTTAAATTTAAAAAAAATAATCAGAGAAGCAGGAATGGTGACATCTCAAGTATTCTTGGGACATAAAAGGATACAGGCATTCAGGAAACAAATATTCATCTGGGTAGCTTGTTTCCTCACAGATGAATAGCTTGTAGAAGTCATTCCCTACCTCCAACTCTTACTTTGGGACAGCTGTTCTGCAGAAGTAACATATTTCTCTGTTCCAGAGATATCTAAAAGAGCACAGTTGCCTCCTCTAAGCTGAATTCCTGCACATATAAACTGCCAAAGCCATCAGTCAGAGCCTGCTTATGATGCTTAACAGACAAGTGTTGCAGCTACAGCTTGTGACATCATGCAATGAGAAAACATGAAAGCTAAACTTCTAAAGAGTGAGGTTAGGGCTAATGTGTTAGAAATCAGAATCTGACCCTCCCTCAGTACTGAACCTATTACACATTTGCTGTCCTTCAAAGTTTTTCCTTTAATAAGTTAACAGATCTTTTAAGATATCTACCAAGCTTTTCTATACATGCTGTGGCCAGAATTACAACCTATTCCAAACACACCACGATTCCTTTTATAACCCTTAAACTAATTTTCCCTATTCACAGCAAGGAAATAACATTTGCTTTAATACAATTCTACAAAGAATTGATGAGGCAGGCAAAGTATGACTCCTTCAAAATCATGCAAGACCATAGCAGGTAGGAAAGAATTTGCATTTGTGCTGCTCCCCCCAACATAAAGTATTTATTTGATGGATTTGAATGCATGGCAATTACCAGACAGACTAACAGGGAAATTATAAGGAACAGAGATACACAACATTCTCCAGAATCCCAAGTCTGAGATGGAAGGAGGCATTCAGATCTCTAAATTGTATCAAGGCATCTGTGCAGACTCAGATTCTGGCCAGCAGATGCCTTAAACACACACACACACCAGCTCATCGTGCCAAGCGTGAATGAATTCCTCCACATTTCTTCCCTGATGGCTGCCATGAAGAAAGGTGAAAAGACTCCCCTATTTACAGCTTACCTACATCTAGACAGCTAACTGCTGGATGGAGTTTGTTCCCCCCTTGCCCCAGTTTTCCAGTTGTGAATCTTCCCCCCATCTGCTCTCCATATCTTGCTACCAAACCCACAGCTAGAGAATAAGACTGATGTGGATTCTTGAACAACTGCTCCAGGTACCCACAAGGTTATGAACAAGGGCCATGCTACTGATTATAGCAGCACTCAGAGCTGCTGACAACAGCACACCCAAACTTAATTCAACACTGGTTTTTTAATATACTGCATAAACAAATACATTGTCACAAGTGCATTTGAGAAATTTTACATTTTTGAAATGTACAAAAGTAGGCTCTTTACTTATTTGCTGCCTGTAAGCAGTCAGCACATTCTACCTCTCAAAATAGACATTTCAATGGACAGATACATATGTTTCCAACTAAAACCCAAGGATAATAGTCAGGTGCATCATTTTGACATGCAGGGATGTACCTCAGCATCAAACACACAGCACACAGCAGACCAGACCCTGCCACTACACATGAAATATTCTGCACATATTCGCATCCAGGGGTGCAAAGCCTCTTTATCACAAAGCAGTCTTCAGGCAATGCAAGCATTTAATAATTAAACTAAATAACTTAATAGGCATCCCAACTTAAACCAATGTCTTATTGGCAAGACATTTTATAATAAGTACACTGCAGATGAAAGTGCCTTGTACATTCAGTAACATCGATAGTTAACAGTAGCTCTAACTCAGCACAACACCAGGAGTTAACTAGGGGTCTTACCAGAAGCTTCACAGTGAATCTACACTGCCACCAAGTATAACTCAACCTATGCAAAGAATCACCTGGATCACAACACAGAAAGTAGAGAACTGCCTTTCCAGCAGGGACACTTGAGAAAAACCATGTAAAATCTAGCTGATTCAAGGGGGTTTTAAAATCAATTTGCAGCAGTAAAACAAAATTAAAAAGTCTCAGAAGAGTCCATGCAGGCTGGATTTTGCAGCTGATTAAACAGATGAGAAGTAGACCCAGAAGTGTTTCATGAGCAAGCTGATGGTAAGTCACAGAAGAACAAAATAAATGAGAAGCTGCCTTTTGTCTTCTCACCTGGAAGCACACAAAACTAGAGTTTTTTCCTCAAGAATAAGCACCAAAAAAAAGAAGCTACCATTTGCTCTCTAAACTCACAAGTGGGAGCACAGGGGTGTTATTCTTACTTGGACCAGCATAGGTGGTTGTAAGCAAGAATGAGGTGAAAGTCAAAAGGATATGGCAGACCTAGGTGGGTGGGATGGGATCACATTCCCAACTGTTATGCCCTTTTGAAACTGAACAGGAACAAAGCAATAGTGTGTAATTTCTATTAAGAAGGCAAAATTTTGCAAAAAAAACAGTATGAAGAACTTTTAACTGTATTCTCTTCTACAACTCTGTATTTTCCCAGGTCAGACTTTTAACTCCAACTTAACACCATTATTTTTAAAATTCCCATATCTGCAAATTAACTGAAGTATAAAATGAATGCATACCACCCAATGCCCTAATACTTAAAAAACAACCAACCCAAACCAACCAACCAAAAAAAACCCACCAAAACCCCCACAGGAAATCACTTCTTGCTCACAGTAATGCAGTAAAAGCAAGCATCCTAATTTAGTCAGTGTTGTGATAGACTAGCTAAAGAATATGATTTTCTTCACTGAATGAGTGCCAAAATTGGATTCAGCCCCAAAAGACAGCAGAGCTGCAAACTTTTCTCATTACTAGTCCACTGTACTCTCTCTCTCAGCAGTGACATTGTAAAAAGCAACATATTGCAGATGCTCTGCATCATATGCAAGAGTTACCAGAACAGCTGATCCACATATGGGCACAGATGAACATTTTACTTCTATCTGAAAGTTGCATCTGAAAGTCTCCAGGAGGAAGTACAACGGAGAATGGGCTGCTCATTCAGAACAATTCATGGATTTGACACTCTGCTATTCTCTTCCCTAAGGGTTTGTGAGGCTCATCGACTTAGGAGGAGGAGCTGGACTAGATGACCTTTAAAGCCCCTTCCATCCCAAATTGTTCTATGATTCCATGACAGACTCTTTCAGCTCTAGCAGTGTGCTCCTTAGAGGACTCTCTAGTTTCTCCCAGTGGCAGTCATGCACATGTACACTTGTGGCATCACACAGTAATGTTGGCAAATACAATGCTGCAAGACCTTTGGCAGCAGAAAGTGTCATCATCCTTGGCCTTCACATGAGCTAAGGTTTGCACTTACAGTGCATGATGTGCACATCTGCCACTCAGATCCAATCTCTCTCTTCCAGCACAGTTCAGATGCAGCACTTGAAAGACAGTAAGTCCAGGTGCTGTGCAGCTCAAGGCTGTTTTCCAGCACAGTTACTCTCTCTTCAGCTGGACTAGATCAGGTTAAGTCACTAAGGTGCACTAATTCAACCTAAATGTAGTAAAGAAGATTCTGATAGCTGGGGGCATTAGGAGCTACTACACACCACGAATTAGTGGGTCTTTTGAGCACTAACCATATCAAAGAGCTCAGCAGCTCTAGGCAAAAGCTTCCACCACACTGATTCAGTTTTGTGACAAATATAAGATGTATAAACCCAAAGACTGAAAAAACCCACACAAACCTCAGACACATGTTAATGATGAAAAACTCTGGAGCAAACTCACATAATTTTTGCTGTCAAACTGAAACCAACTATTCTCTTTTATTGCTCTGTGGTGTTGACTGACCAAACTCTTCTGTGTAAGAGACAGCTTCAGCAATTGTCTGGTTCTAGGGACTAAGAAATCCTCCTCTGCACAGCATGCCTGACTTTTTGGAGTGACTGATACCTTCATAACCAGCAGTGCTTGGTATAATACAACGGGAGGAACAGAGCAAGTTCAAAGTGAAGCTAGTTAAGAGAAGGTAAGAAATATGTGCACCTTTTCATCCAATACCAAGGCAGCAAAAAAAAAAAAAATAATCTATGCTTCTGAATTGGTCTCATTTCTTTATTTAACAAATCCAGCTGGAAATGGGGGCTGACAGTTGCAGCTCTTCCAGAAGACTAGAAATCTTCACTTACTGAAGACAGATTTGCTGAAACCCCCATTATTCAATATCAGCTCTGTTGGCCAATACTTGGTTTACTTTAATCTCTTCTTCTTGGGGAGAATTACCATGAATTTGGCCATATCAACTAAGCTCAGCTGATTTCTGCCCATGACCCTGGAACCCTGAGGTTCAGGCTCCACCTGAATTCATCAAGAAAGTGACTGTACCCCACAAGAGATCCAGTATGCTCAGAGTATGTTTGGTTTTTAATTATCATCTGAAACAATTAAGTATACCAATTCAAATTCCAAGACATGGCATGAAAGGGACTAAAGGAGCCCAGGTTGTTCTGGAGTTACAGCTGAGTTGAAACGTGGATGTATCTCACAAAATAGTCCAAGGTACATGGTGAGGTTACATTTTCTACTCAAGTATTATGTCCAGAGCTCTCTTCACCCTTAGCACTGAGGTATGAGATGTAGTCTGGTAGCACCGAGCCATTGCGAAATAGTTACATGTGTCTGTTAAGATAAGGAAGGTGGTTCTTCAACATTATGAGGTTCACTAACTTGACTGTTGTGGTATCACAGAAGCAAACAGAAATCCTTGTTAACGAGTCCCATTGACCTCAGTTTTAAGGGTGGCAATGAATAATTGTTGATTTTCTCTAAATTCCGCATCAGCAAAAGCAGAAAATATGCAATTCCTTATTTTATCCCCACTTCCACTGCATTGACAAAGGGCTGTTGCAGACAGGATTTAAACCTGAGATGCCCAGAGAGTGCCATCAGCAAAAACTCATGAAGAAAACCTTTCAAAAACAGGA
Organism: Pseudopipra pipra; assembly: GCF_036250125.1. NCBI lineage: Eukaryota > Metazoa > Chordata > Aves > Passeriformes > Pipridae > Pseudopipra > Pseudopipra pipra. The sequence goes on from NC_087552.1 coordinate 12,863,406, forward strand.
ATAAACACAACTTGATCAAATTCTAACCAAAATAAAGGTTAGCACCATACAAACAGGACTAACTCCATTGCCCCAATTATGATTAGTTTCAAATCTTATAAAAAACATTTTGGGTTCAGTATAGAGTATCTACAGTCATAACATAAGACTGACTATAATCCAGTGTGAAGAAATTAGGATGTATTTCTGTTAATAAGTCTTTTATTTTCACCACTGAAACAGGTAAAATTATGCCTCCCCTCAGAAATTTACAGCAGGGAATCAGTCAAGTTTCTACGATTTCTAGCAGTTCTGATGACAACAAATGGCCTAATTTGGTGAACAGGCTTTATTAACAGCAGTATTGCTCAAGTGAATCCTTAATGGCATCCTAAAGTCTCAAACAGTAATTAATTACTTTAGCAAGTTTGAGAAATAGTTCTGAAAAACAGGATCAGTGATTCTGCTTAAATCAGCAGGTCTGTTCTTTACCTCCATTAAAATGTTTCAACCAAGACACGGTTTTTACTACTACTACCATTGGCC